>NC_137773.1:69249699-69399422 GCF_963455305.1 Plecotus auritus
TTCTACCAGCTAATTAAGCCTTTTCATCCTTAGGCGGGGGGGGGGGGGGGGGGGGGAGGATGACATTGTAAAGGAATATGTTATTATTCTTAGGAAACACACTTAATCATGGATTAGTAGGAAACATTGGTACTTAATTCCAGATATTTTTCACCACTTAGGTTATTAATTTTTATATGGTTCATTGTAAAAATATATATATTTACCCACAAACTTTTAATAAATATCAAAATACCTTCTCATAATGTCAGCAAGGCTATTTTTTTTTTTTTGCAAGAATGGGAATTCTAAACGATTCCCAAATACAAATGAGGTCCAAACAATATAGAGATTTCCAAATGCCAAACATGATTCTATATCATGAATGTCTTCATAAAATTTATATTTAGAACTGTGCTCTCCTTGTGCTAATCTCTAATTTCATTTCAAACATGAATAAAGCTACTTTTCATGAAAAACTCCCCTTTTATCTAGAAATATTATAATGTCTGAGGTAGTATAACCACTAAGATGAAGGTAACTCGGAGGATCCAAGATGGCGGCGTAGGTAAACACCTAAACTGCTGCCTCGCACAACAATTTTAAAACTACAACTAAAAGAAAAAATGTCTATCACCCAGAACCACGGGAAAGCTGGCTGAGTGGAAGTTCTACAACTAGAAGGAAAGAGAAAAGAGCACTGAGATGTGCACAAGCACTGAAAAGCTGAGGTACGGAGGCGCGCGAATTGGGCTGGCGACGGGCAACTGGGAGCGCTGCTTTTTTCAACCCAAAGGGAGACAAGCTCCCGATTACTCCAAACTCCAGTTTCTGGGGAGATACGGGGGACCCAAAATCCCACGGGGGAGAAGCTGGACTGTCTGCCAACGGGTCGGAAAGTGAGGGTGGCTTGCTTGCAGGGCTGCACACAGCAATAATTGTTTACTGTGCTGGGGCGCGGGATACGGAGACGTGGTTGGAGACGCAGAGCCGGCTAACTGGCAGCCATCACTGTTTGCCACGCCCTAGCCTAGTGATGCCCTGAGAGCCCACCCCGCACAATCTACAAACCCACCCAAGCTCCAAGCAGTGGCTTTAGCATATGAATGGCCTGCCCTATCACAGCTTAACCTAGCAAACTTGCAGCCCGGGTCAGACAGCTCCAAAACCTCCAAACCCCAAGCAAAGAGGAGAAAACTGTAGTTCTCGCTGTAGCTCCTGCTGGGTGGCCTCAGACAGTAGCTGACCTGCACCCCATTGGAGATCCAGAAGCCAGTGTACCTAGTGGTCAGTGTGAGACATCAGATTTCAACTCCTCACATCCATAAGTGACACATTCAAGAGGCAGACTCAGTGAGCACCAAAGCCCCACTGAAACAAGTCCTGCACCATAAGCTTGTCTCCAGTGCAGCAGTTCTTCCATTATAGACACAGCGGGTCCTCACAGCCAATAGGCCTGGAGGTCAATTCCTCCCAGTGTACCAACAGCAATCAAGGCTTAACTACAGCCAAGATTTTGCACTCACCCACAAAGGGGTGCACCAAGAGCATCCACCTCAGGTGATTGGGGAGGCTGAGCTACTGGCCCCTATAGGTCACCTACCACACAAAGCCACTCCATCAACACAGGAAAGCAGCAAAATGCGGAGACAAAGAAACATGTCATGAATGAAAGAAATGGAGGAAAGCAAACTACTGGATGACATAGAGTTCAGAACCACATTTATAAGGTTACTCAAGAATCTTCTAAAAACCGCCGAGAAACTTGATGAGACCTCCAAGGAGCTTAGTGAGACCTTCAAGGACCTTAATGAGAATGCCAAGAAAATGGAAAAGGACCAGTCAGAAATTAAGCATACACTGTCTAAAATAAAGAATATACAGAAACTCAACTGTAGATCAACGTACCCCAAGAATCAAACCAAAGATCTGAAATATGAGAAAACAAAAAACACCCAACCAGAAAAACAAAAAGAAAAAGAATTCAAAAATATGAAGATAATGTAAGGAGCCTCTGGGACAACTTCAAGCATACCAACATCCGAATTTTTGGGGTGCCAGAAGAAGACAGAGAGCAAAATATTGAAAACCTATTAGAAGAAATAATGACAGAAAAACTACCTGGTGAAAGAAATAGACTTACAAGTTCAGGAAGCACACAGAACCCCGTACAAGAGGAATCCAAAGAGGACCACACTAAGACACATCATAATTAAAATGCCAAGGGCAAAAGACCAAGAGAGAATCTTGAAAGCAGCAAGGGAAAAATGGTTAATTACCTGCAAGGGAGTACCCATACAACTGTCAGCTGATTTCTCGGCAGAAACTATGCAGGCCAGAAGGGAGTGGCAAGAAATATTCAAAGTGATGAACAGCAAGAACCTACAACCAAGATTACTCTACCCAGCAAAGCTATCATTCAGAGTTGAAGGTCAGATAAAGAGCTTCACAGACAAGAAAAAGCTAAAGGAGTTCATCACCACCAAACCAGGATTACATGGAATGCTGAAGGGTATTCTTTAAGAAGAGGAAGAAGAAGAAAAAGGTAAAGATAAAAATTATGAACAACAAAGTGACATCAAATACATACCTACCAACAAGTGAATCTAAAAATCAAGTGAATAAAAAATCTGAAGAACAGAATGGACTGGTGAATATAATAGAATCAGGGACATAGAAAGGGAGTGGACTGACAATTCTCAGGGGGAAGGGAGTGTGAGAGGTGTGGGAAGAGATTGGACAAAAATCTTACACCTATGGATGAAGACAGTGGCGGGGGGTAAGGGCATGGGGTGGGGTGGGAAATCAGGTGGAGGGGAGCTATGGGGGAAAAAAAAAGAGGAACACCTGTAATAATCTGAACAATAAAGATTTATTTAAAAAAAAAAGATGAAGGTAACTCTATGACTGAAAAGAATTTGACCAAAAGCCTCCTAAATATAAAGATTAGAGTATCATAGTGTGAATTAATAACCTCTATTTTCTAGTCCATTTGGTTGACATTTTATAAAAATTTGTATTTAAGACAAAAGATGATTGTCCTTCCTTTAGGATTTCATCCTTCTGGCTGATTTATTATCCTCCCTATGGAACTCTAGCCTGGCCCATTGTTTCATAATGGATGACAGCAGACACTCAAACTGTCCCTGCCAACCAGTGGAGTTGGCAGACCAAAAAGAATTTCACATAAATCACATTATTCTTTGGGGTTTACAAATCTATAGTCCCTACAAACATTCTTGTAAGTTTCTGAACTATAGTCACTTCTTGGAAATCAGAATTTTAACAATTAATCACTAATATACACTGGAATTTTGACTCTTAATAGTCAGATCCCCCCCACCCCTACCCAGTAGAGTGTATCTGTTACACATTTTTTTTATTTGGGTGTAAATTCCCAACATAAAATATAGTCAAATTGAATCAAGGGAATCAATATGTGCAGTTCATTAGAACTTTTCAGCATCCCCAAATTGTCAACCTCTCTTTAAATGGTACTAAAATAATATTGACGTTTAAAGCTTCACTTCAATAGTTTGCACAGCTATGTATATTAAATGTGAATGGTCTTCAAATGTAGAAAGATTATAAACTTATTTTTGTAAATCTATTACAAAATGAGTTGTAGTAGGAGAAAAGCATGTAGCCCCTACTTTGTAGTCTAGACAGTAGTTAAAATGTCAGTGAAGGAAAGAACAGATAAGAGGAATAAGAGGAAATATAAAAAAGCATTAAAGTTTCATGAACTAAGAGGAAAAAGTATCAAAATATTTTTGCACAACACAGATTTTACCAAGCATGAAAACACACAACATTTCAATTTGGCCATAAGGGCATTAAGGGACCCTTTTAGAAAGGCATTTTTCACAGAGAATTATAAGGGAGATTAGATTTGAAAGAATAAAGGAAAAAGTAGCCAGAATGAAAAACAGAAGGCTCTAGTAAACAAATTTATAAACTTGTCCACTAAGGGAAAGGAACAAGAGAAAGAGAAGATAAAGGAGAGTGCTATCATGAGGATGTTTCAAACTTGAGGCAAAATTGAAACCAGAATGAAGGCTAAAGCCCATGGAGATGAAATAGAGACATTGTTAAAGTTTAAGTTTTAGAGCAGCATCTCAGATAATTGGAAAGAGATGTCAAAGGCCCAGATGGAGAAATTAACTTTACAAAAATAGGGATAACTATTCCTCTGACACTGGCGAATAAAACCTTGAAGATAAGAATAGAATTCTGTTGGTTAATATAAGAGCCTAATGGATTTCCATGCCTTTGTCCAATACTGAAAGTGATTTTGCTTTTATGGGATTCCTCCAATGAAAATAAAACAAAAAACACTTTAGTTAATGAGGATTTTGAAATTAAACATTATTTATCTCCAAAATACTTGGAAAGTATTTGACTTAGGTTATGTATAAAGGAATAGAAGGTCCATCGTGTCCCTATTCCAGCAGCTTTCATTACCACACTAAGGAAAGGTATGTGGGAGTCCCACAGTATGTACAGGGTGTCCCAAAAAATGTATACATACTATAAAGACAGTGCTTATTAAAATACATTCAATTTTCAAAATGTAATAGAATCTACAGCTATCAGCTGTTAAAGTGTGTATACATTTTTGGGGGACACCCTATATATCAAGAAAGCATAGTACTGTATTTATATTCCAATATACAAATTATTTTAAGGGTATGAAAGATGTTTTTATTTTTTTTAAATAATTCTTTATTGTTGAAAGTATTACATATGTCCCCCTTTTCCCCCCCATTGGCCCCCTCCAGCCTGTCCCACCTCTCTGCCTCAGGCCTTCAGCACCCTATTGTCTGTGTCCGTAGGTTATGCATATATATACTTCTCCCTAGGGAGAGAGGGTACGAAAACATATGGAAATGCCAATTACACGTTTAGTTTGAGATGTTTTTAAAGCTTAACGTGTAATTGGCATTTCTATATGTTTTTGCACCCTCTCTCCCTAGGGAGAAGCCAAGAGCTGGGTGATTTCTCCCAATTGCTCTGCACTGCACTGGGGACAGAATTGTGGTGAGTGAGTGTCATGAATTCTCTACCCATGCCTGTAGGAGCCTCTTAGCTGGATTTCTTACAAAGAAAACTGGCCAGAGACATAGAAGCATGGAACAGACTGATGAATTTGAGGGAAGGTGGGGGTGGGTTGGGAGAGATTAACCAAAGAATTTATATGCATAGCCCATGGTGAAGGCCTGGGTGGGGCACAGGTGCAGGGTGGAGAGGGTCAATGGGGAAAACAAAGGGGACATCTATTATACTTTCAACAATGAAGATAAATTTAAAAAGCAAGAACTGGTCAGTGATTTGTTTTTGAGTCAGTGTCTCTTTGTTGGGAAGGAGAGTCTGGGTCTTTCTATTTCAACGTCTTGCTGACATCTCCCCCAGCTCTTTTCTTCTTTAAAGGAAATCTTAAACATAATTTTTTGGGACCCTGCCACATTATTTGGCATTGCCAATTGCCATGTTATTCCTACAAGCTCATTTCTATATGAAAATAAGCAGCCGCCTTTACTAGCAATTTGTTTTTGATGATCACTCAACATGATCTGGAGCATATGGGATGGAAATGTGAACTGTCAATTACTTTAGAATCAAGTTTACCTTCAGATATCATCTAAAGAATTCTCAAAACTTTATCAATATTTATAGTTCAGATTTTAATTCCAGTATATTTAAATGATTGCACAATTCTATTGCTCTTCTCTGCAGAGCTCTGGGACTGTGTTTATTACCATGGTAACTAGTGTGAGACATCCAATAGAGCAAGCAGAAATGATTCTCTTACATAAACACAAAAATAGAGTGAATTGAACACTAAGTCTCATCTGAAGCAGCGGAAGAGGTTTATACTGGAATTCATCTTCTCAGTGGAATGTGAACAGGAGTTTAAGTAGAGTTTTGGGATTAGAGACTAATCCCAAATTATTTCTCCATTGTTTCACCTTTTCTGCTAGAATAATTGTCCTCATGATCTGATGATAGTGTGAAAAGGGACATTTTCTCTTTAACATGGACAATACTAGAAAGCTTCCTGTAATCTGATTAGAGTCAAATGATGCATCCAGGGGATAATGCGAGCTCACACCTTGCCTCTGTTTTGCAAGGGTGGTCTCTAAATGAAGTGACTGAGTGGAAAACGCACTGACATTTGCTCAGCATGGCCATGGGAAGAAGAGAAAGACCAAATTAACATATTTACCCCAGGGAGGGGTGACCCTTTGCACCATGATCATGATTCAGCAAGTACACATAACCTTTCTTGTACCTCCCATAGCATGCTGATCACAGAAAAGAGATTCAATATAGTCTATCGTACATTTATTTATATTCCTATGAATTTGGGAACTACTGAATGCACAGCAAGTTCCATAAACTGAATACTAATTTTGAAGAGACATTGGCAAAGTCTTCTAAAATGTTGACCTTTCCTGCACTGGCAAACCAGCTACATTTAGCAGAACTGGCAGAACGCAGGCTTTCCCCAGGCAACGTAGGCAAGATTTATCTTTCAAGTCTTTAAGAATTCAGTCCTGTCCTCAGATGTTTTGTGGAAGGTGAGAAAAATTAAAATGTCAGAGGAAGGAAAACTGCCAACCAGCGAGGAAGTGATTTCAATGTGTCCCGGATCATCTAGAGAAGCCTTGGGCAATGCAGATTGTTATGCAATAATCAAGCTCCCAAAAACTAAGGAAGAAAAAGCTGTAATAGATATGACTAACCATGCATGAGTGACTCACAACACTTCTATAATGTGTTATTTATTCTAATTTATTCACATTCTGCATTTATTTAATACCTAGTATTTTAGAAGTCATTTAGGTGGTTAAGCTTGAATGAGTGAAAGGTCCATAAAGAGTCTATTCTGATATTACTAACATAATTGCATACATATGTGTGTACATATATATGGGACTATACACTATTTCCAAAATATTTGGAAGATATAAAATGTTGTGCATGTGTATTCATATTTAGGAATCTAGAAGTATATGTACATATAATCACATATATAAAACTAGAGGTATATACACATATTTCTTCCCACATGGAAAAATGTGATATAGGAAACTATGACAGAGAAATTATTAGCTATACCAGAAATAATAAAATAAGTATGGAGAACTATCATAAATGAGTAAAAAATCTATTCAGTAGACTATCAGTAAAGAAAGCATGCTGTATTATTACTGAACACAGGTGGTAAATGGAACAAAATGTAACTTTAATGAAATAGCCTTTAATATAGTTCTATAGGGAAGCTGTTATATAATGCCTCATTGTACTTGTAATTATATTATATGTAAATATAAATAGGTATATCTAATGCCACAGAGGGAGTTGAAAAAAGGTTGCTACCTTTAAAAATATATTTTAAATTATTATAATTCTTTGGTAATTTTGATTATATATCATATGTATGATCATAAATCATATATATATATGGAAAATTTCAAACTATTACATTCATTTCAGAACATCTGGATTAATGCTATTTATCTGTCATTTATACTATTCCTAAACTCTGTGAAAAAATCTCTAATGCTGGGTAACAACATGATAGTTTCATGAATTATTATCAGACCGCATATATCTTCTGAGAATGGAATAATTAACTTCATTCAGGGATACCTTTATTTCTGACAATGGTTTAGAATTGCTTCCTTCCGAAGTCAGCATAAATAATGTAGATCACTTATTCAGAGGTTACATACTGTCCCTCACCCTCCCAGAGAAGAGAACCAGAGGAAGTAAGAGACTGCAATGTGGGGGATTTAGGAGAGGCATGAAGAAGCACTTTCTTCTGTAGGATAATAATTGGGCTTTATAGACTGACAGGCCAATGATAAGCTTATAAATAGAAGTAATTTCCTATCCTTCAAATCTATGTTTCTGTAGGAACACAAAGCATATAGGTCCTCTGAAATTATTTTCTACTCAGACTCATCTAAGATCTGTCCTCTTTTATTGAGAGAAGGGATTATCAAAATGTGAAAGTCTAAAAATAGTGGTTTATAATTGAAAGCCTAATTCTTTCTTAATTATAGGTATGCTACAGTGGCACTCTATAATTAGGGACAATCAGCAGCTCCAAAGTGAGTCAGGCTTTATCATTCACTCTATACAAGGATGTATATGCGTTCCATAGCAGAAAACCCTGGGAGATAAAGATACAGGGTCTTTTTCCTCACACCTCTTGATGGTTGCAAGATTGCCTTTCACTTACACTCTAGAATCTAGCAGAACAAAGAGAATATCATTCATGTTTCTTTACTGATTACCACTGATGGGATGTATAGTTTTTAAGGTTAAAATTTTAAAACTTAAATTGGAATTCTAAAACTAATGCACACTCACTGAATCTACTAAATTAATATTAACATAACAGTTTGTTATAATATTATTTAACTGAAAATACGTTAGGCTTAAATTGAGTAATTGACATCACATGCGGACCAAAGAGATAGATCTCTATAAACAAGATGAAATACCCATCTTATAATTTGATAGAAGATATGCTTTTAGAAAACATTAGTTAACATGGAGAAAAAACACTAAAAGTTTAGAATTCTGTTTTAAAACTGGCCATTTAATCTCTAAATTGTCTTAAAATTATTTTTTCATTACTTTGCTATTTATATATCTTTAATTAGCCAATTACCCAACTTCTCAAATCAATTTCTCCAAAGGCTAAATCCAAAGCTCTTGCTGTGGTAAATACAGAAATTGGCTTGATAAACTCTGTGATAGTACAAAATTGTAAATAAAATAAATAATAAAATCCTAGTCATAAACAGTATATATGAAGGAGAAAGCTATCAATCAAGCCAAAATAAGCCATATTAGGAACATAAGATAACTGTTAGAACTTTAAATATTAGCAGATGGTAAAAATGGTGAAAGTTTTTTCTTCTACATGTAATTAGCTGCCTTTGGTCTGAAAGTAAGCATAATAGATGGCCAGAGGACAAAATACAATAGGTGTCTTGAGTCTGGCTTCAGCCCACTCCATCTATATCTCCTTCCCTGGCAGATTGGCCAGCATGATAATCAATCTGCCAGCTTTTACCCTGTCTTGAATCCATCTTACAGGAGCCTTAAACATGACTAGCACTAAAGGACAGTTAAGAGAGAAGATGACCCAAGATATGTGGTGAATGTTATTTTTAGGAATAGATGCAAGGTGAATTTCCTTTGCAACACTTTCCACTAGAAGCGTAGAAATTTGGGCAGAGAGGAAGTTGAGAAAAGATAGCTGCCTGTAAAAGCATAGTTTCAGAGGCTACTAGAATAGTTTAAATTATACATGTGGCTCTTATTATATTTCTGTTGAACAGTGCTGAGAGCGGTCAATTTGTTGGCCTGAGTGTATAAATCTGCACATTTATATTTTATGCACTTTTCTGTGTGTTATAGCTCACAATTTAAAAACTTTTTAAGAAAAAAAAGTATAATTTATTGTAATTCTTTGGTAATTGTGAATCTTATAGAGTACAGCATATATATGATCAGATATGATCAGATGTATGTTATGGATAATTTCGCCTGAGTCCTTTCATTCAGGCCAAAGGCCAAATATATACCTTAGGACTTAAGGAAAATATATTAATGAAAATCAATTATATTTTGCTTTTATATTGTCTATGAGTTAGCTTTATCTTATTCAACACATTTTAAATAGCAGTTATAAAGATAAATTCTTTTTTTCCAAAGAGACTCTGTTTTGAATTCTTCCTATATTAATACAAAAAACTCTATGTGGAAAGGTATTAGCCATGATGGATATGATTGGAAAGCCACAGATTCATAGAAAATATTCTTGGAAGTCAGAAACAAAATTAATATTGTCCTTACTATTATCCTCATGGTACCCAATTATCAAACATTAATACAGTTAACAAAATCAGAATTTAGCAGCACTGTTTTATTTAATCCAACTTCAAGAAACAAACCTTTTGTGTACATCATTTTCCAAATCACAGCTACATTATATATTTTCAGTGGAGGTCTTAACATGGCAAGCTCCTATTCACTTTGGTGATGTGTGCTGTTATGTTAGCTTCCCTTTATTGGTACAAACAGAATAAATAGTGTGGCTTTGGGGTACTTTTGAGCCCATATCCTTCTTTCTCTAGACAAGAGAAAGCTGACTGCAGTGGTCTATGCACTGAGACCTAGCCACAGTTGATTTGACAGTTCCTTTTGAAGGTATGTTGGCAGGATCAGCAAAGCCCTTCTTGAGTTTCTACCATCATAATTCTCTAACATTACATAAGCAAACAAAACAGAGCATGGAGCAGCAGAATAAATTCAGGGAACTTCCTCTTCAAGGAAAGATACTCTATGAAAAGAACCCTTTAGGAGTAAGAGGCCTCTGCACACTGAAGAGCTACCTGAATTTGGACAAATACTCAAATTTATCTGTTATATATGTTATGGTTTCTATGGAATTAGTGCACTGAAATACAAGAATAGAAGAGTAGCAGCACTCTTTTGCCCACAGTCATCTAGCCATTTCATCTTGTTTACTAGGCAATGTGCATATCTTGGCTTCTTGGTAATTATGGCATGTTTCTATGACTGACTGAGTTAAGGTGTACTGAAAAGCTCTGGGAACTTGAATGTGCCATAGTTGAGAGTAGTTGGTTCTATTGTTGTCCCAACAAGCTAATGACAGTAACTCTCAAAATATGTGTACTCACATGGAAGTGAATATCTGGAAACAATATCTTTTTAATCATATAAACAGTACTACTGCCACATTCATAGATCTCATGTATTTCAAGAAGGAAGAATACTAGTAAAATATATAAATATTTTTGCATCCTGTTGGGATGCAAATAATGAAAAATGTTTCAAAATACACTGCTAATTAAGAACCATGCAGTATTCTAATTTAGTTCAATAGATTATTATGATCAAGTTAGAGCACTATGTTATATTAATAGTATTTAAACACATATTACATATATGGTTGGGAGTGAGAGTAAATTGTCATTAGTAGTAAATCTGTATTACAATCTGTAATCATATGTAGAGCTGCATTAAAGTACCTGCTGATAGATTGACCACACTTCTGCACTTAAATTGCAGTGCCTAATGAAAGCATTAAGCTTCTATAGTCCAACAAATTCCAGGTTATTATCTGTTATCAGCTGTGACTGCCTCTGACCACTTTTTCTCCTAACTTCAGTTAGCCTAACTGAAGTTAGTTAGAAAAAGAGAGCAGATGCCAATGTAGGGTGAGACAGTCTTCAAATTATAATCTGCTTCAACTGGAAACTGAATTCTTTAACCCTAATTCTGAAGTAAACTGGCCTAGCTCTCACTCAAATAAACTCAGGTACTTTAAAGGTATTTGTGCATTACCAGAGATCATCGTATGTCATATATATTGGCTTAAGACCTAAGTTTATCAGCTGTATTTAAACATTTTAATAGAATGAGTTCATATATAGAGATAATCCAATATCATAAAGAGGTAATATGCAAATTGACCCTCATACCCTCACATCACAAGATTGTTGCCCCCACATCGTCACAAGATGGCCAGCAGGGAATGGCGGTTGGGGGGGACCAGGCCTGCATGACAGGGCAGTTGGGGGGGACCAGGCCTGCAGGGGAGGGCAGTTGGGATTGATCAGGCTGGCAGGGGAGCAGTTAGGTGTTAATCAGGCTGGCAGGGAGTGGTTAGGAGCCAGCAGTCCCGGATTGTGAGAGGGATGTCCCAGATTGGAGAGGGTGCAGGCTGGGCTGAGGGACCACCCCCCACACCCCCCGTGCACAAATTTTATGCACCGGGCCTCTAGTAGTATAATAAAATAAAATTACACCAACATCAGGTTATTGGGTTTGTCTTATAAATAGAGATCATAGGGCCACCAATTTTTTAAAAGGTAAAATACATTATAATTATACTGTGCATTTTAAAAAGCTGAAGGCCTTTGCTAGCCTTTTCTTGGAGAGTTTGACAGAAAATTCAGAATTTTCACTTATAAAAATAATCTGTTTTCTGACATAAAAATAGCATAACTGATTTAAAAGTGAGTTTTCAACTGTAAACTATGTACAATAAATGACAGTCATACTTAAAATCAAAAAACACCATTGTTTTAAAAATAATACTACTCTATACTTAACTGTACTTTGCTTCAATTTTGTTCCAAAATTGCAATCAAACTTTATAAAACTAATATTTCATTGCAATATTGTGTTTTTATCCAAATAAGTAAGGAATCGGAAAATAGATAGAGGTAGAGCTAAGGATAGGAATAGGGAAAGGAGGGGGATAGGGACAAAGCCAAGAATGTAAACAGGATGGAAGGAGACTGGACCTGGGTGGTAAACACACAATACAATATACAGATGATGCCTTGTAGAAGTGTACACCTGAAACCTATTATCATTTTATTAACCAACTAGAGGCCCAGTGCACAAAATTCGTGCACTGGGGGTGGGTCCCTTAGCAAAGCCTGCACCCTCTCACAGTCCGGGACCCCTCTGGGGATGTCTGCCTGCTGGCTTAGGCCTGCTCCCCTCACTCTTTACCACCCACCTGCTCACTGCTCCTTACTGCTCGGCTCACTGCTCCTTAGTGCTGCCACAGAGGCAGGAGAGGCTCCCACCACCGCTGCTGCACTTGCCAGCTGTGAGCCTGGCTTCTGGCTGAGCGGCACTCCCCCTGTGGGAGTGCACTGATCACCAGGGGGCTCCTGCATTGAGCGTCTGCCCCTTCGTGGTCAGTGTGCGTCATAGTGATGGGTTGTTCTGGTCGTTCTGCCGGATTGGTCACTTAGGCTTTTATTATATAGATGTCACCCAATAAATTCAATAACAAAAAAAATGGAGATGGAGTTAGAGACAGAGGTGGAGTTTACTTTCACATAGTACCTTTGTATAGACCTTGAGAGGAGGCAAAGAGGGACAAAGTTGAAATAGGTTAAATTTTAAGAACAAAAGCAGAAGTTACAAAGCAGAATCTCTTACCCTGAAAAACTCTTTAGTGGAGCCAGAGTCTAATGTTCCATAAGCAATTTCTGTTTGCTTAGAAAGATCCTCAGCACTTTCGATGGGAGACACCATCCTCTCTACAGTCAGGAAGGCAGCTAAGTTAGCCGTGTAGGAGGAGATTATGATCAGGGTAAAGAACCACCACACACCTCCAACAATGCGCCCAGAGAGGGATCTAATAACAAGTATGAAATGGATTTATAAAGTGAAATGAATGACCTAATAAGAAAACAAGTTAGCAGTATTATGCAAATATTAACTTACAGGGAAATAATTGATACTTTTCAATATATCTGCACCTTAATTAAACTGGAAATTATTAAACATTCTGGGCAAGGAACACAGATTAACCAGATTTGGTAAGGTACCCAGAAGCAAAAACTTTCAGATTCCTGAGATTCTTTCATAGTTATCACACCCAAATTGTTTGTGGTATGAAATCTCCTAACAAAGCAAATTCAAGAAATGTGCAAATAATCCATTCAATGCTCATTCTGCTTTATCCACTTGTGGCATAAGCAAACATGAACAAGAGAATCTAAGATCACCAGCAATATTCAGAACAATGTTGACAAACAACCAAATGTTAAAAATAAGAGTATGCACCATAGATATCACTTTAAATACTGGAAAAACCCTCCCTTTGATTCAGCCAATGAAGCTCCAAAACCCTCAAAGAAAAGATCGAAAATTTCATTAGTTTTTTTGTTTGTGCTAAAATGTGGGTTTTAGATGCAGTATAGGATAATAGATGAAAAAAAAAGTTAACTACAAACAAAGGTATGGATCAAAATATAATTCTAAATGAATAAAAATCAGATGTTTCATGGCATGGATGGTTATCACCCTGTTCCTCTGTGGCTCCTGCTCAAGAAAAGAAAGCTCAAGGACAACAAATTAGACACAAAATTTTGCCAAGATATAAAATCCTAATGGCCATAAATTCTTACATAAAATACTTTTAAAAAGCTTAATAGATTCCCAATAATTTACTTTTAAAAACTTAATAGATTCCCAATAATTTACTTTAAACTCTAGATAAACTCATTTATATGTACATACAGAAATAAATGTGTACTATGCTATTTTAAAAGATTTGGTGGGATTCTACATATAAAGGCATTTAAATAATATTAACAAATATAACTTTTTTTGCTAACTGCTGTGTCTCAAATTTTGATTTGCTACAGTGAAGAGGAAACACTTCTAAAAATGTAAATCACAAAAAGTTGGCAACTTATGACCTAAATCAAACTTTCTACAGTAAGAAATATACTTTCTGATGAATCACAGATACTATATCCAATTAGTGGATAATATTTGTAGAATAAACTACTCAAGCAGTCAAGGAAAAGAAGGGGAGCTAATTTAAAACTAATATATATATATATATATATATATATATATATATATATATATATATATTTTAGATAAAAAACATTTGTTGCTAAAATAAAAAGGAGGGAGCAAGCAGTGAAAAACATAAAGAATGCAATTAAGAGCCTTTATCACAGTCTCTAAGAGATGCAAAGAATTAAATAGAGCTGACCAGTTTGGCTTAGTGGATCACTGCCTTGCGGACCGAAGGGTCCAGGGTTTGATTCTGGTCAAGGGCATGTACCTGGGTTTCAGGCATCTCCCTGGCTTGGGCCCTGGTCGGGCTACTGCAGGAGGCAAACAATCGATGTGTTTCTCTCACATCAATATTTCTCTCTGTCTTTCCCTCTCTCCTTCATTTTCTCTAAAAATCAATGGAAAATATCCTTGGGTCAGGATATAAATAAATAAATAAATGAGACAGGATGAAAAGTTAAACACTCCTCACTTATATTCTGAAAGGATATTAAATATATTTTAAATTTGGCAAACCCCTTACGTAGACATAACTACTCTCAAAATGTTCACTATTTATTATACAATAATGGAAGGTATAATTATATTGCATGTACCCTGAATTTAAGAGGGCAGATTCTGTACCTTACTGCTCAAACCCCTTAAAACAAAACCAATTACATGGTAATTGCTTTTAACATTATACATTGCATGTTAACTTGCAATATATTTGAGAATCATTTTTATAAATCATTCTCTTCCAGTTGTAAAATAGACATAAGATAAAGACATAAGTTGTTCTCTAATTCAGTGATTAAACCCTATTTAATGAGATGAAATATGCTAATTTATTTAAAGTGTACAAAATAAAGAACTTATTGGCCTTATACATCATTGGCCTTATACAACAGAAATTCTTGATCATTTTATTATTTACTTGTTAGTGTTTTCAAAGGATCAATTAATGTTTTTGAGAGAGTTCCTAAAAAATTTTATGCAGAGGGCAAATTCAATTTTATGTTTTTATGGTAATAGACAAAAACAGCTTTTCTAATTAATTACAAAATTTTAACCTCTCAGCATCTGCACTAAAGGAACCAATAAATGTACATTGTAACATTTCTTTTTGTTCTCTATTAAATATTTTTAAATGGCAATATGTTTAATTCATTTGAATCCTTTAGAGATGAGGTAGGGGAAGAGGAACAGGAAAATAAAAAGCCAATTTCTGAGCATTTTGCTCTCATGATTTCTGTGGTTCTAGTCTTTAGAAAATTAGATAATGTTAACATATTCCAAGCTTGATTTCAGGCAAGTGACCAATTCAATTCAATAAATCATTCCAGATTAAAATTTAAATGTTTCATTAATATTAATAATATAGTTCCATATCAGATGTTACTTGGAAGGAAATGATAAATATCTTTTAAAATATTTAAAGAGCATCTCTAAAGTGATCTGTGCATTTCATGCATTATTATGATGATGATTTTAGATGTTAAGCTGCTTTATTCTTTTCTAAACTGGAGTGAGTAATGATCACTGCATTTTAAATAAAGATAATTTGGTTCATTCAAAGTCACTAAATTTGCCAATATTATATAATATGTTCCATTTTTAAATGCACATTTAACATAAGATGAAATATATATGCTTAAAATCTTTAATAAGTGAATTTGCCCATATATTTTTGTAGCAAAAAGAAATCAATTAAAAACAAGGAAAAAAATACACTAAAATATATCTTACCAGAAAATAAAAATTATGACATGTATGTGAACTTGCAATAAAATCAAAAGCGCACAAAAAAATCATGTTTTAGGAAGCAGGCTTGTTGAAAATTAGAAGCTGTCTAGATGTTATGGTGGGCCCTGGAATAACATGGATTGTTAACCAGACCCCAGATGTAAATATGTTTTTTGCTCCTTGACGAGGACTGGACACCAAAACAACTACCTTCAAAGCCATGATGGACATGGAGAAGGGTCCATTTATGGGGAGCTAGGTCAACATATCCTACTCCATAATAATCTCCCTACACTTCTCCCTACTAACTCATAAGGCAGAGCATAATTTATGTCACTCTAAGATCATTGCCTTATGTCTCAGGAATAGGGTAATATTATGCTTCAGTAGCCTTTTTACCAAAAGTGAATCATTTTGTTATTATTTATGGACTAGAATGTTCTCTGAGATCTAAATTTGTTTAGTATTTTTCTTCTTCATTATTAGAAACTTCTCTTTATGTCTTCATCTTACATCAGATATAGAATTAAAACTAAATATAGTTAAAACTATGAGTCCTACATATCTTGTCAGAGATCATCAGAAATGGCATATATATATGGCCCGATGCACAAAATTCGTGCAAGGGGCTCGGCCCTTGCAGCCATGGTAGCTTGCCTTGGCCCTCGCAACCCGGCTTCATCCAAAAGGATGTCCAGAAGGTTGTTCGGCTGTCCAGTCTAATTAGCATGTTATGCTTTTATTATATATATATATATATATATATATATATATATATATACACACACACACACACACACACACACACACACACACACACACACACACATATATATATGCCATAAAAATACCATTGGCATGTTACTAATTTAATGTAGTTCTACACGATAGCATAGAAAATATGATTGAATTAAGATTATTTAGATCAATATATTTCATAAAAATTTGACCTATACTATCAGAAAAGTAAGTGATTGATTATTTCTGGGTACATTATATTTTCTTTATCTCACTAGGTGGAGTATAAAATAAAAATTGCAAAACATACAAATTTTTTAGCTTCTCATATATTTAAGTTAATCACTTATTTTCCCCCAAAGTGCCAAAAAAATTAATATAATGAAATAGTTTTAGAAAAGTCACGCTCTTCTCTAGTTATTAAAATATCCCATAGATTCAGAGGAGGGTATTCAAACCCAATTTAAAATATGCCGACAGATAATCATTTAGGCTTTAAATATGAAAGCAAGTACACTAGAAATGGTATGATTTGTTCTTCAGAAGAGCAAAATATGTCTTTCATTCTTATTCTATGTATATAACATGAACAAAAGCAATATATGTTTTGTGATATACCCATCATATTTAGGCATTCTAAAGTAGGAATTAACATGTCATAATGAGAAGAGAGGTGTATACACAAATTTCTTCCACGATGTATATATTGTCATTCAATTATTACCCAATCATTTGTTCCTAGATATTTGAAAAATGTTAATGTCCTTTAAATTCAACAACCTAACCCTAAAAGAAGCAAATTTTATCGTCTTTCCACACTCTTTCAATGAGCTTATGATGGGAAAATAAAAGAGATGGGATGTGTGCCAATGAAGTTTTATAAAGAAGCTCTTGCTTTTGTAGTTTATATGTAATATTGCCCATTTTCCCATATACAGGTCTGTGGATCAACACACAGATGACTGTAAAATGAGAATATGCAGCAAAAACACGGTACCCCTCCAAGAAGGCATGGAATGATAGGAACCTTATGCATTTTACAGCCTCTCCACGGTGTGTATAATTTCACCAGGGAAATATAAGGTCAACATTCAAAGAACATTGCTCAAATATTTCACAGGCTTATGCCGATTTTAAATATCTGTCCTTGAGTCTTAAACTGCTTGGACAGGTAGTCGGCAGCTGTTAATTTCTTTAGAGTGAATTTATAAACACCATGAATGCCTGCATGAGACCTAAAATGCACAAAGTTGAAGCAGGTGAGTAACCAACCTTGGCGAAATATCGCATCCTTGCTGCATAAAGGCACCCAAGGAAAACCAGAGACTATTAAAAATCCCAAATTCATTAGTTGATTCACTACTTTGTGTTTCTCTTCCATCTTCAAACTCCTCAGTGTGCCACTCGTAGGGGCTAAATCTGCTGACCAGGAATAAAACTACACTGACCCCAATGTAGGCAAAAACAATGCACATCCAGATTTCATAGGCTAAAGGATCAAGAAATGAAAACACTCCTGGTTTGGACTTCTGAGGCTTCTTGATCATGATAGAGATCCCGAGGCTCATAAAGGGCTTTGAGAAGTCAATCACCTCTTCTCTCACAAGGGTAATAGTTAATGGAGCAATTGCAATATCAGCTTTCTGTAAGGGAAACAAAGGAAAGTAATAGTACCTAGAGTCATGGTCATAAAGGAATCACGGTTATATTATTGGATCAAAAGGGAAGGAAAGGAAATCAAGGACATGGCCATAATTATTCCCCTGGTAGATTCCCAGTAACGAATAAACAAAAAAAAGCAATTGGTTCCACAGATATCCCTCCTTTTGATAAATACATAGTACACCCATCTGGCTTGATTATGCTAATTCCATCTTTACACTGCATCTGGGCCTTTGCCACCTTTGCACAGCATATGGCCCAGATGGTTCAAGACAGATGAAATGCCTGTCTCACTTAATCTGCACGTTTTCTTCTTACTTATCTTTAATCTTCAAATGTTCACAAGGAAATAACATAGCATTCTTAGAGTAAAGTGGGAAACCAACAACCTCAGACAAAGGTACTTTGCAGGGAGGAAGGCATTCTGTCAACAACAATTCAAATTGAATCACTTTTTATGAGAAGAGCTGTACTTACCCCATAGACAAGTTCTCCAACCATCCCATTCCAAATTTTCGTGTCTGCATCCCTGGCCCCATACTTGCCATCCCCAACAATTGTCAGCTTGTACTTGAACCCACAATGTTTGGCTATTTCTGCAGCCAAGTCAACACAGTAGCCCTCATAGCGCTCATTGCCATCAAGCATTTCATGGTTTTTCTTCATCATAACATATGGAGATTCCTATATGGAAAGACAGTGCTTTAGTTGATTAAAGTGGCTTTGTTATTTACGCTCTGAAACAAATTTTCTGGTTTAATAATTACCCCTTAGCCAGAGACATTGTAGAATCCTATATAATAAAGAGCTAGTATGCTAATTAGAGTGGATGGTGGAATGACCTTCTGGAATAGCCAGTGGGTGGGGGGCAGGGCCGCGAGGCAGCCAGGGCCGTGAGGGCCAAGCTCCTTGCATGAATTTCATGCATCGGGCCTCTAATATAGAAGAAAAGATTAAGCATAATCCTTCTGAAAAAAAAGTCTTCAAATATCTATCATTATATTTCAATAGCATGCCTTGTATCTAGCCATACCAAAGTAAACAAGAGACTCAAAAGCACAAACTGTTGGCATGTCCCCTTGTCTTGTCTGTAATTCCTAGGGTTTTGAAAGGAAGAATTCTGCTCAACAGCTATTTAATTCAACTCTGCATCCACCACACACTTATTCTATGTGAAGGCTATGCCAACCCCAAGAACCACTATTCACCCCAAACCCTATTTCACTGCTACTTCAAGCATAGGGTTCAAGCATAGCCAGTGACATACAGGTTGAAAAGATCATCGCCATGGTGAAGTTCTGATTCTACACGCTCATATTTTAGGTCTTGCTTCTTCTATCCTATCTAATAAAGAGGGAATATGCTAATTGACCATCACTCTGTCACAAAGATGGCTGCACCCACAGCTGAGGCCAAGTTCCCATAAGGAGCCTTAATGAGAAATCAGCAGGGACCTGAGGCTACACCAGGGGTGGGCAAACTTTTTGACTCGAGGGCCACAATGGGTTCTTAAACTGGACTGGAGAGCCAGAACAAAAGCATGGATGGAGTGTTTGTGTGAACTAATATAAATTCAAATTAAAGGAGCAGAGGGGAGAGTAAGAGAACCAGATAGAACAGCTGGATCTGGCCCACGGGCCGTAGTTTGCCCACGGCTGGCACCCTCCCTTGCTCCCATGGAGCTTGACAGGGGACCTCAGGCTGTGCCCCCCACCCTGGCGTCAGGCTGGGGAACCTCAGGCTGCATCCCCCACCCCAGTGCCAGGCCAGGGGACCTGAGGCCACGCCCCCTGCCCGGTGGGGCTTGATGGGGGACCTCAAGGTGCGCTTCCCGTCCTGGTGCTGGGCTAGGGGACCTCAGGCTGCTCCCCCCGCCCCAGCACCAAGCTGGGGGACCTCAGGCCATGCCCCCCACCAGGTGGGGCTTGACAGGGGATTTCAGGCCACGCCCCCCACCCAGCAGAGCTTGATGGGGGACCTCAAGGTGCACCCCCAGTGCTGGGTCGGGGGAACTCAGGCTGTGCCCCCACTCAGCGGGGCTTGATGGGGTCCTGAGGCTGTGCCCCCCTCCTGGTGCTGGGTCAGGGGACTTGAGGCTGCACCCCACCATTTGGCGGGGCTTGACGAGGGACCTCAGGCCATGCTTCCGACCCAGCGGGGCTTGACGAGGGATCTCAGGCCATGTCCCCCACCTGGCGGGGCTTGATGGAGGACCTCAAGGCATGCCCCCCACCCCGGTGTGGGCTGGGGGCCTCAGTCCACGCCCCCGTTCTGGTGCCGGGCCAGGGGACCTGAGGCTATGCCCCCTGCCCAGCAGGGCTTGACAAGGGTGGGACTGGCTGGGTCTGGATCTAGCCCAATGCGGGGGTCCGGCCAGGTCTGGGTCTCACGCAATTTTGAGGTGCATGTGGGTGGGCGGGGACTTGACTCTGGGTCCCGTGGTGCACCCCAGACTCTGACAGGAGGAAGCTTTTCTTATAAATTTTACTAATTTTCTTTCATCTCTTTCACTTCTATTATAGAGAAAGGGCAAATAGCAATATTAAATTATTTCCTCTAATTAATCCCCTTTTGATGTGCATGAATTTCGTGCACCAGGTCACTAGTGAGATATAATATCCTAGAATGATGCTACAAGGATAGCTAGTAGCTTCTCCCTGCAAACATAGGAAATAGGAAGCATGAAAAAAATGATTCAACATAGCCCAAAATTTTCCACTGAAAAGTGGCACCAAGGATACATGGGGTCTCAGTGAGGTGGTTCCTCTCAATGGCATGATTAAGGCAATAATCTGCAAATGTGTAGCTTAGACTTATTAAGATATTTCTAAATGCCAGCCAATGTTTTCATCCAAATCCTTATTAGCCTTTCTATATGTCCTCCTCAATATTGTTAGGCTAATGATTCCCACAAAATCCTATATCCAACTACCACGTTGAAACTTGGAGTTAAGAAGAAGGGAGATCCATCTTACCTTTAAGGACTTCATCTTTTATTATGAAAAAAGAGAAGTTGGCAACATTATTAAAACTTGTAAGAAATGTAAAGATAAAATATACCCACAATGGTATGGAAATGGAAAAGTTAAAGCACCTGAGCAAATACAAGGCATGCTCTTTAAGATTTTACCCAGTTGTAAAATATGGGATATGCACCAATTTATGAATTATCTGTAAAGCTAAGAGGTAGCTTAATGCTTTAGTTAGTGCTTGTGTAGTCCTTTTGCAAGAGTAAATATTCAATAAATGATTAAAACATTGCAAAAGCAACACTATGATAGTTATTGCCCTAAAACATAATCAGCAATTCTATCTGGCACATACTTTTGATAAGAAAAATAAAATATATCATAGGATTATGTAGCTAATTACCAAAATTGTAGTGACAACAACAGTCTTATTCTCAAGCCCAGAGGTATCGTTTCCAGAAGGTAGCTCAGTAAGGGTAACAACCATTTTGTCCACTTCACTCCAGTATCCAATCTGAAAAAGGTTACAGAAAGTAGGCAAATGGATAAATGACTTTTTTATTAGCAAAACATTTAATTATTTTCTAATCCATGCCTGAATCTGAAGTTATCCTCTATTAATGAGGCTTCTTCTAAACACTGATGTGTCCCTGATATATGTGAATCTAATAGGAACAGAAAGGGACTATAAAGCAAACAGAAACTATTCTTAAAAGCAGTTTGTCTTTTTATGTTCACTTGTCATATTCGCCAAGGATCATTTGTTTGGCAGTGATCATACAGAAATATAAGTAAAGTCCAAAGAGTGGCATTTTTGGTCATAAAAGTAAAATAATATATATTGAACAGTAGTGGTTATGTTTTGTCTTCTGAACCATGAACTTCCAGCAATAGTTCTTTTTCTTCTCAGCAAATTCTTTTTTCTACCATGGTCTAAAAGAAAAGTATAACAGTTCTATTTAAAGATTACATTTCAGTATTACTTACCAGAAGTGAATAGATTTGAAATAGAAAAAAAAAACCACATTTAAAAATACGCCTGGTTCTGGAAGTTGTTAAGCTCTATGTGAAGACACATCTTCAGGACTCTTTGGAAGATGAGGGGATGGGTTAGCTAACTCACCTTCTCACACAGAGATAACTGCCTTTAAATCACTAATGATTTACCTTCCGGGGCCCATTTGTTTTGAGCTCCATGATGTTAATTGTATAGTTTATTCTTTTTCCATTCTGGTCAAACTTTATATTTCCTGAGAGACCTTCAACCTGAACCTAATAAGGAAATGGGAAGGAAGCACAGTTACAAATTTATTTCAACCAAAGATACAAACTGTACAGATTACTCTCACTGGGCTCAAGTCCAGAAAACAACATTTATAAGGTTTCTTTTCAACCTCCCACCTACTTTTGTGTAGTTAGGAAAGAATACTCCCTCTATATTAAACATAAGGAATAAAAGAAGGATGACTAATTCAGCAGAGAAAAAATGATAGCCATTGTTAAATCACATGAACAATTGTGTTGAGTGACTGACCTGTTTGAGGGCCCTTTCTATTTCTACACCTTGTCCCCAGGGGACTGCTGGGTTGGCCAGACAGTCTCCTGCGTTCCCCCTTCGGGAGATTTCAATTCTCTGCTTCCGTAGGTTGCGGAAAGCTTCAGTCATCACTTGAACAGCATCATAGGTCAGAGCAGAAGTATACTGAAAAATATCACACACATTTCATGAGAATGGGAGAAAATTCAAACTCACCACCATCAAGACTGCAGTTGCCCACTATACAATACCATATCAAGTCCAAGAATTCAGACACTGTCTGTGCATCTAGAAACTCAAGAATCTAAGAGAAGTAGTACATAATATTGAGACTGTGGAAAGTATCTTGATGTGCAACATTTTCTGTTATGTTAATACTAGAGGCCTGGCACACGGAATTCATGTGCAGGTATGGTCCCTAGCCAGGCCATCTTTCCCAGCTGCCCGCAGCCGGCCCCACCCCCTGCAGCCACCCACCCCTGGTTCCCTGTTCGCCATAGGGTGATTGGTGCCTGACAGCCAGGGGAAGGGACCGAGAGGTTGACTGTTCCTGCCTGCTTGCAGGCCCCGTCCCGCCACGGGTGGCCATCAGGCAATTGGAGCCTGCCGGCTGGGGAAAGGAACCAAGAGGTGGTCAGTGCACCTCATAGTGACTGGTCCAGTAGTTGTTCTGCCATTAGGGTCAATTTGCATATTACCCTTTTATTATATAAGATAGAGGCCTGGTGCATGGGTGGGATCTGGCTGGCCTGTCCTGAAGGGGGCCCCAGATTGGGGTGGGTCAGGGCCGGCCAGGGCAAGGGGCTGTCAGGGGTTTGCAGGCTGGCCACACCCCTGATAAGGGTGGGGATCCCCACTGGTGGGCTGGGCGGCCTGAGCAAGTGGCCGCTGGGGGGTTGCAGGCCGGCCATGCCCCCGATCAGGGTGGAGGTCCCTGCTGGGGGGCAGGGCTGGCCTGGGCGTGGGGCCATGGGTGGTTTGCAGGCCGGCCACGCCCCCAGCTTTGTCAGGAAGGACGTCCAGAAGACATCCTATCTGATCTAATTAGCATATTACCCTTTTATTAGTATAGATGTCAGTTATTTCAGGTGACACCTTTTATAATAATTATGCCAATGTTTTTGTCTTTTTCTAATCATTTTCTTATTACAGCACCACTTTATGGTCTACTCTGGTGATACAGAAAATTATTAAATCAATAACTGTTTCTCCACTGTCTACTGAGAAATTCATATGAGAATAAGGAAAACATACTGATCAGTTTCACGATTCTTCATCTCTAAACAAACTTACTGATGCTCATATAACCTGCAATGGACTTTGGAGTATTTGTTTCTAATGTCCCCTAAATATTTATGGTAATCAAGTTGAACTACCACCAAACTTCGTAGTTTCTATGCCCCCTTCATGCTTCAACAGTCTATGATAACATTGGTTCCAAACCATGGTATTCAGATCCCATTGGCACAACAAGGTTATTGCAGATGCTAAGAACCAAGCAAGAAAAAAAACAAACAAAACAAAACTACATGTGTATTTAGCATTGCCTGTATTATTATGTGAACACTAGAGGCCTGATGCACTAAATTCGTGCAAGGGGCTCGGCCCTGGCAGCTGCAGCGGCTGCCTCAGCCCTCGCAGCCCTGGCTTAGTCCAGAAGGTCATCTGGACAGTAGTTCCGCTGTTGGCCGTCCAGTCTAATTAGCATATTATGCTTTTATTATTATAGATATATATATTGCCATCCATCAAATGTGTGATGCTGCTGCCAGTAATAATAAATCACATCCTATATAATAAAAGCCTAATATGCTAAGTGTCCAGTTGACTGGTCAGCCATTCAACCAATCAAAGCATAATATGCTAATGATATGCTAAGGCCGCTCAACAGCTCGCTATGATGTTCACTGACCACCAGGGGGCAGATGATCTGACCGGTAGGTTAGCTTGCTGCTGGGGTCTGGCAGATGGGGACTGAACTAAATGGGCGGGATATGCCCTGGAGCCCTCCCGCAGCCCCTCCCTGGCTGGCCAACCTCCTGCATCCCTTCCCAGCCCCAATCATGCACCAGTGGGTTCCCTTGGTCTGGCCTGCTCCCTCTCGCAATCCTGGACCCCTCGGGGGATGTTGGAGAGCTGGTTTCCGCCCAATCCCGCAGGCCAGCCGAGGGACCCCACTGGTGCATGAATCCATGCACCAGGCCTCTAGTTTTAACATAAAAGCTTTAAAGAATGCCAAGGAAATTTCTGTTATTGAGTATTTTCCAATCTGTAGGTAACAAAAGTACAGTGTAGCTGGGGGGGGGGGGGGGAGTACACTATCATACTGACTTTGTGACACTCTAAAATTCTTAACCATGAGTCCAAAATGAGCACTTAATGTTTCTAAACAATCCTCCTTTCTTTAATGACTTAGTTCTTCTACTCTCAAAAATGACTACAGTATTTTATAACTTCTTTTATCTTCACAAATACCCACGCCTCCATATACTTCTTTTGCTCTGAATTCCTGCTGATTATCTTGCCCAACATGATAAATAGAAACATCAGACAAAACCCCCTTATATGTCAACCTTACACGACCCAGCTCCACATTATCTGCTTCCCTTGTGAGTTGACATGTGAGGTGATCATACTCCTACATCAGAACAGTTACTCCAACAGTACACTCACTCACTCCCTCTGATCTTAAGGACATCACCCCCACCCCTGCCACTACACCCTCAATATCCTGCATCAGCCTTTTTTCTCTCTTTGGGTCATCTCTATTAGCAAATAAACTGCTCTGTTAGGCTCAGTCATTGAAAGAGCCATGAAGTTAAATTGCATCCCTATACTCAAACATTACTTCCTTAGTGATGCTCTTCCTGCCTAATCCACTCCCAGTCACTCTCCTTCACATGATCTTGTTTATTCTCTTCATAGCCTCTACAAGTACCTGAGTATCTTGTTCATGCATTCTTCATTTGTCTCCTTCATCTCTCTTCCCTACTAGATGTTTCCTTACTCTAGGGAAGCAGAAAACTTGTCTGATTTGTCTGACACCACTGAATTCTCAGAGTCTAGGGCAGCACTGGGCACATTGAAGAGGAAGAGAGAAAGGAAGGAAAGAAGGAAGGAAGGAAGGAAGGAAGGAAGGAAGGAAGGAAGGAAGAAAGGAAGGAAGGAAGGAAGGGAGGGAGGGAGGAATGGAGGAAGAGGGGAAGGAGAGAGGGAGGGAAGGAGGGAGGGTAAGAGGGAAGAAAGGAGGGTAGGAGCAAAGAAGGGAGGAAGAATTGAAAGGAAGGTCAGAGATCTTCATATGGTCCCCCTCTTTATGAGACTCACATTCTCTCCTAGTCCAGTGAAAAGATATATAGATGGGTAACTACAATAAACCTATTATAGTATTACTAGAGGCCCGGTGCATGAAATTCGTACACAGGTAGGGTTCCTTGGCCTGGTGGGCAATCAGGGCCGATCAGGGTCTTCCTTCTGGCTGCCAGCCAGGGCCTTCCTTCATTCCATGCCGCCCCCTGGTGGTCAGTGCATGTCATAGCAAGCAATGGAACTCCTAGTCTCCTAGTCAAACTCCCATGGGGACAGTTTGCATATTAGGCTTTTATATATATAGATGAATTGGTCTGATGGTGGATAGCTATCTGTCTTGTTTGTTTTTTAAATATGAGAGATGTTACACTAAGGCAAATGAGAAAATAATTTATGTCTTATAAATTATCCCCTCCATGCATCCAGAAAATTTTTAATTTAAATTTACAATTTATATTCAGTATTATTTTGTATTAGGTATACAGCATAGTGGTTAGATAGCCATATACTTAAAAAGTGTTTCCCTCAATATTTCCAGTACCCAACTGGCACCTTACATACTTATAACATTACTAGAGGCCTGACGCATGAAATTTGTGCATGGGGGGGGGGTGTGTCCCTCAGCCCAGCCTGCACCCTCTCCAATCTGGGACCCCTCAAGGGATGTCAGACATCCCTCTCACAATCCAGGACTGCTGGCTCCCAACTGCTCGCCTAACTGCCTTCCTCATTGCCCCTAACCACTTCTGCCTGCCAGCCTGTTCACCCCTAACCATTCCCCTGCCAGCCTGATTGGTGCCTAACTGCTCCCCTGCCAGCCTGATTGCCCCTAACTGCCCTCCTCTGCAGCCTGGTCACACCTAACTGCCCTCCCCTAGAGGCCTGGTCTCTCCCAACTGCTCTCCCCTGCAGGCCTGGGTCCCCCCCAACTGCCCTTTTCTGCAGGCCTGGTCACCCCCAACTTCCTTCCTCTGCCGGCCTGGTCACCCCTAACTGCCCTCCCAGCAGGCTTGATCACCTCCAATTGCCCTCCCTTGCAGGCCTGGTCCCTCCCAACTGCCCTCCCCTGCTGGCCTGATCACCCACAACTGCCCTTCCTTGCAGAACTGGTCCCTCCCAACTGCCCTCCCCTGCTGGCCATCTTGTGGTAGCCATCCTGTGTCCACATGGGGGCAGCCATCTTGTGTGTTGGAGTAACGGTCAATTTGCATATTACTCTTTTATTAGATAGGATAGAGGCCAGGTGCATGGGTGGGGGCTGGCTGGTTTGCCCTGAAGGGTGTCCTGGATCAGGGTGGGGGTTCCCTTGGGGCATGGGGAGGCCTGGGAGAGGGGTCTGTGGTGGTTTGCAGGCTGGCCATGCCCCCTGGCGACCAAAGTGGAGACCCTGGATCTGGTATTTATCTATCTTCTATAACTGAAACTTTGTAGCCTTGAGCGGAGGCCAGAGTAGGCCAGGGTGGGCGGAAAGCTTGGCTTCCTCCATTGTTGGGGAAACCCAAGCTTCCTCCTCGCTCTAAGGCCACAGCCATTTTTGTTGGGATTTATTTATATTCTATAATTGAAACTTTGTAGCCTTGAGTGGAGGCCAAGGCAGGCCAGGAAGCTTGGCTTCCTCCATCGTTGGGGGCAACTCAAGCCTCCTGCTCTCTCCAGCTCTGTGGCTGCTGCCATTTTTGTTGGCCTGTGACCAGGCCTGCAGGGGAGGGCAGTTAGGGGCAATCAGGCTGGCAGGGGAGCAGTTAGGCATCAATCAGGCTGGCAGGGGAATGGTTATCTTCAATTATCTTCTATAATTGAAACTTAGTAGCCTTGAGTGGACTCCAGGGCCAGCCAGGGCTGTGGGAAGCTTGGCTTCCTCCATTGTTAGGGAAACCCAAGCCTCCTGCTCGCTCCGTGGCCACAGCCATCTTGGTTGGGTTAATTTGCATAGTTGCTCCTGATTGGCTGGTGGGTGTGGCTTGTGGGTGTAGCAGAGGTATGGTCAATTTGCATATTACTCTTTTATTAGATAGGATTATTCACTCTATTCCCTATGCTGTACTTCTTAATCCCTTCACCTTTTTCACCCATCCCCCACATCTCCTCCCCTCTAGCAACCTTCAGTGTGTTCTCTGTGTCAGAATCTATTTCAATTTTGTTTATTTTGTTCCTTAGATTCCACATATATGTGAATTCATAGGGTATTTGTCTGCCTCCAAACATTTTTAAGCCTCTGTCTTTAATGGTACAATTGTAGTGTGAAATCATTCATCTAATCTGTATGAATGAGTTTAGTTGAATTGTTTTCATTTTATCATGAAAGTGAATCAAATTTAATGGGAAAGTTGGGAGGAAGAAAATGAAAAAATTTGAAGGTCATGTGTACTGCGACTGAAAACTCTTAACTGTAATGATATTCATATTTACCTCTAAATTTTCCTACTGGAAATTCTCCTCCTGTGCTAGTTAAGCAATGTCATTGCATGCCTATATGTGAGTCCTCCTTTACATATGTAGATTATCTCCTGGATGGTGGTATTGGAGTTTCCTACAAATACCTGAACTAGACAAATCTAAACAAAATCCATTACCATTTTTTCCAAAATCTGTAACCTTTCCCTTCAAAGTGTGTGTGCAAGAAATTGGCAAAATATAGTATGTTACAGATCCATGTAGGCAATTTATATTCCCAGACTTAAAATGTAATTATTGGGAACCTATCCTAAGAAAATATTATCAAATACAAATATTTTTCATACAAAGAAATAAATTTCAGTATTATTTGTACTAAATTTTTGACAGTAAGAGATGTTTAAAAACTATGCTTTCTGTCTTGAGGAAGTATTATGCAGCCATTAGAAGTGATATTAATGCCCTAGCTGGTTTTGCTCATTGGCTAGAGCATCAGCCTGTGGACTGAAGGGTCCTGAGTTCAATAAGGGCACATACCCGAGTTGCAGGCTCAATCCCCAGTGGGGGCCATATAGGAGGCAGCCTATCAATGATTCTCTCTCATCATTGATATTTCTGTCTCTCTCTCCCTCTCACTTCCTCTCTGAAATCAATAAATATATATTTTTAAAAAGTGATAATATTTTGTAACTATGTGAATAATGCTAATTATAAAATAAGTGAAAAGATTATTACAACTAATTAAAAATATTTTTCTACAAAATGAGAGTAGTTTAAAAATTCATATCCTTTTGACAAAAAAAGGGAAAGAAAAATAAAATTGTTTTTAATAATAAGGAGGAAATATACATGATTATATTTATTTTCCAATTATTCTATAGCATCCTTGTACCATTTAGAAAAAAAACACACACACCTGTGTTATATTAAAATCATTGTTTTAAATCATATCTACTTAAGAAAAGACTTAGAAAAATAAGAGCTATAAGTCAGGATTTATCTGCCTCACATGTTTGTTTCTGTTCCCTTAAAAAAAAAAAGAAAAGAAAAGAAAACATATCCATCTGCTTTCTTATACAGCAACCGGTTCCTTGCCAGTGTGATTCTCACAACAAAGGCTAGGTCACTAAGCAAGAAGCAGAACTTAAATTGAATAAATTGAATATTTCAAAAATGATTGCTATTTGCATTTGAAAATTAAGATAATAGTTAAAAGCTAAAATCTTTACTGAGTGAGCTTGCTCACATTTCCAGGAGAAAAGTATAAAGCCATCTGCTAAATGTTTGAGAGGCCTATAAAAGTTGGTAAGCTACATTAAAAAATAAGATTACTTTGAACAAACTAAAACCACTAACAGTAGTTCCATGTGGCATGTTATAAATATGATTCAGAGCCTGATTTTTCTTTTAAGAAGAAAAACCCTTTCAACCTTCTTTTCAAATGTTCAAATCTAATCAAGTCTCCAGCCCATTATCATTTTAAATTAAAAGTCACAATCATAGAAACTCAATTCTGGGCCGAGAGAAAATCAACAGCCTCTATATCCAGAGTTCCATTTTGTTTATGTTCTGCATATGTGGCTCATTTCTTTTTCTAAACAAATATGTTCACATTTTGATTGGATAGTTAAATATTTCCATTTTATCCCACCATTCACTAAACTAGATGTAAATTAATTGAAGGGGACATGATGACAGTGCATCATGGAAAACAAATGCATCATCTCTGCCCTGATGTTTATGTTCTGTGGAATCCCTCAGCGAGGCTGGAAATTTATTTTCCATGGGGGGCCATTATGGTGTGCAGTGTTATATCACAATCACATCATGTCTAGACTTTAGAAGAAATCTGGAAAAATATTTTGTTATGGACCATTTTCCAAATGCGCTTTGTATTTCATTATAAATGTATATTTATTGATACTTATTTTTCTAAAATACAATGAAATATGCATTTTAAATATGTTTCTGATGGCCAATTGTCATCAGACAATATTCTGTAATATATTACTGTGATCATTGATAATCAGAAAACAATAGTCTGACATCCAAAATAAAGAGGAAATGAAAAGTAGCTCTATGTACCTTTAGAATTTAGTGAATATGCAAGAAGTATAAATAGGCTAAAATATAAAATTTTATGGGTCATCATAATGATAGCACCTATTCCTAAATATATGTTATCTGTACCATGCTAAAATAGAAAGAAATATCACTCAAAAAAGAAGTACTAGACTTCAGGTATTAAGAAGTATTACAATATGTCCTATGAGTGGCCACTTTCCAAATTTCCCTTGAAATTGAGTTTAGTTGAGAAAGCACTGCACATAGCATCAAAAGACAGGGTTCAAGCCTTGATTTTATCATTAACTTTTCATAGTCACTTTTTAAATAGCATCAATTATTTAGTTAAATAAAAGTATTAAACACATAATGATATCTCTAGATAAATTTACACAACATAATATTCAGTTTCTTCATTCTACAATATTATCAACAGGATCAAAATTGATGAGCTCTAAGAAAAATAAGCCTGTAAGAAAAATTTCATAAACCTTTTTTTTTTTAAGATTCTTGGCAATGTCTAAGAATCAACTAGAGGCACAGGAAAAAGGATAGTATTGAATACATTATAAACTAAAAGTTATTCACTTGAATTAATTTCAAATTCAACTGCAGTCTACTTTCTGAAAAAAGAGCTGTCAGTGATAAGGTCATCTTTAATTTCCTGTAAAGCCTTTTGAATGTGCCCTTTGAAGCTTCAAAAAATCACAAAATCTTCATAAAAACAACATTAGTGGAGCAGCAGGAACTCTTATTCATTGCTGGTGGGAATGCAAAATGGTATAACCACTTTGGGAGGTAGCTTGGCAGTTTCTTACAAAACTAAACATCTTTTTACTCTATGATCCAGCAATAGCACCAGTCAGTATTTACCCAAAGGAGTTGAAACAGTATGTCTACTCAAAAACCAGCACACAGATGTCTATAGCAGCTTTATTCATAATTATCAACACTTGGAAGCAACCAAGGTGTCCTTCAGTAGCTTAATGGGAATTAAATTGTGGTGCATACAAACAGTGAAAAATTCTTGTGCTCAAAAGAAATGAGCTACCAGCCATAAAAACACCTGGAGGAACTTTAAGTGGATATACTAAGCCAGTGGTCAGCAAACCCATTAGTTAACAGAGCGGCAAACTGCGGCTCGCAAGCCGCGGTTTGCCGACCACTGTACTAAGCAAAAAAGCCAATCTGAAAAGGCTGCATACTATATGATTCCATCTATATGCTATTCTAGAAAAGGCAAAACTATGGAGAAAGTATAAAGGTCAGTGGTTGCTAGGAGATGGGAGTGGAAGGAGTGATGAATAGAAAGAGCACAGAGGAATTTTAGAACAGAGAAAATATTCTATATAAAAAACCATAAAAATGGAAGCATGTTATTAGTCCAAACCCATAGAATGTAGAACAGCAAGATTGAACCATAATGTAAGCTATGGACCTTGAGTGTGAATTCTAATAAATCTTATCACCCTGGTGAGTGAAGTGATATTGCAGGAGTCTATGTATGTGTGGGGATAGAGGGCATATGGGGAATCTCTGTACGTTTTGCTCAATTTTGTTGGGAACCTAGGAGTTCCATAAAATATAAACTCTTATTTAAAAAAAAAATACTCAACATCTTTAGTGAACACACAAGCTGTATCACATTTCCAAGGATGAAAAGACACCTCCCTTGGCAAGAAACCAACATTAACATTTTTTATTATTATTCTCTATAGTACAAATAATTTTTAACTCACTGTGATATTTTTCACTCAAGACTCTTCATGTAAAAATTATCCATTTAAATAACATATTTTTGCCAAAATTTTCCAATAGGCTATTGACCCTGACTGAAAATCTTGCTATGGACCAAGACATTTATGTCCTGAAACTTTTGATTCACTTAAGGATTCAAATTTTCAGATACACCTAATCAGATTCATCAAGATAGAAGAAGATACTCAAATCAACACACAGTATGGTTCTGATTTACCCAGAGGTAGGTAAAGGCTTTCTTAGAAGCAGATCTTTATTTTGTTGGTTACATAAATTCCTTCACTTGACTCTCCCCACTTCCTAGAAATCTTTGCAAAAAGGGAAAGTTCCTCATTTTTTTCTAATTTATGAAAAATAAAACTAATAGTTTCCAGGCTGAATTAGGATTTGATTTTGGCAGATGGAGTTCAGGGATGACTACCTGCAAGCCACTACTATCTGAGAGACAGAAGAACCATTAGCTGTTACATAGATTTAGCAAAAATTAAAATGTTAATGTTTTTTTTTATTATGTGCCTAAATTAGCTCTTTAAATAACTATGGTATTATATATCTGGAAGAAATCTTAGAGATCACCTACAATAGTTCCCTTTAGAGATAAAGAAATGTGAAAATGAGATGAACTTAGATACCTTGCATTATAATTACAAATAATAAAAACACATGTATATTTTAATGGTGTAATATATACATATTAGAGGCCCTGTGCACTAAATTTGTGCACTGGCGGGGGGTGGGGGTGTCCCTCAGCTCTCGGGGGATGTCTAACTGATGGGGAGTGGGCCTAAGCTGTCAGTCGGACATCCTTAGCACTGCTATGGAGGCAGGAGAGGCTCTTGCCACTGCCACTGAGCTCACCAGCTGTGAGCCTGGCTTCTGGCTGAGCGGCACCCTCCCTGTGGGAGCACACTGACTACCAGGGGCCAGCTCCTGCATTGAGCATCTGCCCCCTGGTGGTCAGTGCACATCATAGTGACTGGTCATTCTGCCGTTCGGTAGATTTGCATATTGCCTTTTATTATGTAGTATAATGTAACCATTTTTAAAAATTGAGAGCAGATTGGTGGTTGCTATAGGGGAGGGGGTTTGGAGGACTGGATGAAAGAGGTTAAGGGATTAAGAAGTATAAATTAGTAGCTACAAAATAGTTATGGGGATGTGAAATACAGCATAGGAAATATAGTCAATAATATTGTGATAACTATGGTGCCAGGTGAGTATTAGAAATATCAGGGGGAATCCTTTGTAAAGTATATGATCATCTAACCACTATGCTGTACACATGAAACCCGTATAAAATAATACTTAAAAGTAAACTTTAATTAAAGAATGCTTCTTTTAAAGTTAAAAATATTTCTTTACAAGATATGTAATTTTATCAATATCAAATTATTAACTTATGGGTTTATTCCAGTCATATACACATTTTTAAAACCACAAAATATAAGGATCTAAACATGTCCAGCCCATAGGTTCTCATGTGGCAAAATGCTTTAATATCAAAAGTAGGGGATTCCAATGTCAGCTGTGGTTTTGGTCAGTTAAAACATTCAAGAAGCAGAATTAATTCTATTAGGCCTCTAGGGTGCTATTTAATGCATGGCACTAATTACTGGACTGAAAAGATTATACTATTTTCAGACAGGCTTAATAACTCTCTTAGGACAGCAATTAAGAAAGTTGCAGTCTTTGCTGTAAAGTCATTTCTTGAGTAAAATGGGATTCTTGTGGGAAAGGCACTCTTTAAATGCCACACAAGTATTAGTCACATATTATTGTTAAATTCAACATCAGCAAGACATGGAAGACACAAGAATCTAAATAAGGTATAAACTGTTGGTATGACCAGGTAGAATGTATAGTTACAGCTTGCAAGTTGTTGAAGACACCGAAAATCTATATAAAAATAAAAATAGTTGTAAATTATATTTGAAAGAGTAGCAAATCATCTTCGAAATCTTCCTTGTCTTGGGAAAAAAAAGGTAAGGGAGGTAAAAATGCCAATTTTAATTGTGCCATTTACCACCAGGTGCCATGAAGGTGTAGGTCTGATAACTACAGTCATTTTACATTTCATCAAGTAAAATAATGCTACTTTTCTGTCATGGCTGAATAAAAAAATACATAAGTGCTAGGGCAGAAATTTAAACCAAATTTTATAGCACTGATAATTACCTATTTTTTCTTTCTCAGTGATTTGACATTTTCAAAGCATTTATATTTTTTTCGTTTCATTACTCTTCATTGCAACAAATACTCATTATGTGCTTACTCTGTGCAAACCACTGTATGAGATTCGGGCCCAATACAGACGTCCTTTCAGGTTACTGTTTTTAATCAACAAATATCTCTCAACCGAATTTATATCAATATGTTATAAATGAATGGTTATGCTTTTGTGGTTATTATTTATCTTACAAATAAATAAATTGAAAGAATTGGCAAATACAACAAATACATTTACTTCCTGCCACTTTTATGCCACAACCCTAATTCATACAATTATCATCTGTTGCCTAGATTGTTTGCAGCATCTTACTAAAGCTCCCCTGCTACCACGTGCACTCCCTACATTCTATTGTCACCAGGGCAGTCATAATAATCTTCCTTTACCAAAACCATGGTCATCAGTCACCTCTAGTAGTTCCCTGTTGCTCTCAGAATAGCACAAAAAAAAAAAAAAAACACCCCTCAGCCACACAAGATCTGGATCCTACATATTTCTATAGTACTGGTTCTGAGGATTCTCTCAAAAACACCTCTGTTCAACCTTCGGGCCTATGGAAATATTTATATCTTCCTTGCACTGGGGACTTTACATGCCTTATTTCCTCTCTGCAGAGCCATTGACCCTTCTTTCTTCTAATTCCTATGTCTCCTTGACATTTCACATTCCATATTGCTTCTTCTGAGAAGCCTCTCCTTGTTTCCAGAATTTAGGAGCTTCTAATGGGAGCTGGAACAGTACCTTTGCTTCCATCTACTTGTTCTTTCAGAAAATCTTTATTAAATAGCTACTATGTGCCAGGCCTTATTCTAAGAGCTTGGGATCCATCAGTGAACAAACAAACAAACAACAGAATCCCTGCTGCCTTGGCACTTACAAGAGGAGACAACTACCAAAGTAATGGATAGATAAATTATAAATACAGTACACTAGAAGGACATATGGGGGGAGGGGTAGGACAGAGAAAGGACAATGGTACATACCTTGACAAGTGCAGAAATTGCAATTTTATAAATTTTATTTTTTTAATATATTTTTATTGATTTCAGAGAATAAGGAAGAGGGAGGTAGAGAAACATCAGTGATGAGAGAGAATCATTGATTGGCTGCCTCCTGCACACCCCCACTAGGGATCAAGCCTGCAACCTGGGCATGTCCCTTGACTAGAATCAAACCTGGTACCCTTCAATCTGCAGGCTGACACTCGATCCACTGAACCAAACCAGCTAGGGCAGAAATTGCAATTTTAAATAGAGATCCTGCCATTGGATTCCTTGAGAAGATGGATTTGAACAAAGACCTAAAGAGTGCAGGAAGCTTAGCCATGGAGATATTTAAGAAGAGAATGGTACAGAAGAGGAAATAGTCAGCACAAACACCTTAAAGTGCTTAAGAAAGAACAAAAAGGCCCATGTGGCTGAGGCAGAGTGAGCAATGGGTGGGGAGAGTGCCAAAGGAGAAGGTCATGTGACCAGGAGACAGAAGATTTAGGGCTTTATCAGCCAATGGGATGACTTTGGCTTTCCCTCAGGTGAAACACATAGCCATTGGGGGGCTTGGAGTAGACAGTGTGCCATATTCCAATTGTGGTTTTAAAAGGACCACAAACATGGGATAAAGAGGGCAGGGTGTGGAGGAAGGGGAACAGGTATAGGCGATCATTGCAATGATCTTGGCAGAGACGATGGTGGTTGGATTTAGACGGCCCCGAAGAGGTGGTAAGAAGTGAGCCAGAGCTGAGAGGATTTCCTGACAGATTGAATGTGGGTTACTGCAGAAAAAAGAGGAGTCAAGGGCATTTCCAAGTTTTTGGTCAAAATAACAACTGAAAAGATAGAGTTGCCATCAACTGAAAAGATAGAGTTGCCATCAACTGAGATGGCAAGATTGCTGAGGGAATAGTTTGCAGGGCTTACATGTTGTGAATCTCCCTGGATCTGTCTTGAGCCATTGCATCACTGTGAGTCTCCATATATGTTGCACTTTCCTAAGTGCCTCCTCTGCTTTCCCTCTTGCACAGCCATGTGCAAAGCCCTGCTCAGGTGCCCCACCTCCGGAAAGCCTTCCTCACCTTCACTCCTCCCATTCTGGTATAACCAGAAGCAGCGCTGGCATATTTTACATGTAGCGTTCTCTATATTTGCTTATTGTCATGTTTGTCTCTTCTGTTTGACAGTGGAAGATATATTGAGTTCCTGGTCTGCTAGTACATGAACATACATGTCTGTGTTAGGATGAACTCCTACTTAAAGCCATATTCTCCCAGGGATTTTCTGTAATTTTGATCAAGCTTCCAAAGCCATGCAAACTCTGTCTCCTCTTGGCACCTATGTTTCTAAAGCTGTGCTAAGTCATTGTAAATGTTGAATCTTCACGGCAACCTGGGAATTAATAGCCACTGCTGAATTGTGGAGACAAGAACTGCACATCCAACACTGAGTCAAAGCCACAGTATTTAAAGCCTATGCTCTGTGCCACTCTCCACAATGCGGGGCCAGCAGGATCTCTCTGACATTTGGCAGGAGCACCCAACAGGGAGGGCTAAGGGAGTGAAATGCTACAGCAGGGAGGGAGCAAAGAAAGGTCACCAGGCAGGCTCTCAACAGAGGGAATTCTGGTGCTGAGTTTTGGCAAAAATGTTAAAAGAATGCATTGCCAAGATCTCTCCTACCCCCAAATCACTTTGCATTTTCATGCATGACATAGGAACTGTAATAATGCTATGACTTCCACAAGAAAAAAAAATCATCTCATTTTGCTTTCATCTTTCTCCCAGCAGGCAGCAGTGGGAGGCAACACAATGACTAATAGAGTATTCAAAGAGGGCACTTCAGTTCCATTTGAGGATGAATGCCACTTGCACTCTTCATTGGTTAACTTAAATGGTACCATCTCTGAATGGATGGAAGCCTGCAATTCCACACAATTGGGTCAGCAGTCAGACGTCCACTGAGTGCAGGGGGACACAGTGACACTGGCTGGAAAACTCGGTGTCCATTGGCCTTTGCAGAAGCCTGTTAGGTGACAGTAGTCCCACAAGCCCACACTGCTGTTATACACAGTATGCATGCTGAATCTCAAAGTCACCAAACAAGAAGTCACCTAGTTTTGAGGGACAATTAACTCTGGGTTATTCTTTCACATCCTATGGGACGCTTTTCTGAATTTGACTTGAAGTTAATAGGATCCATTTAGAGTTCAAAAGTTGAGAACTTCAAGGCTTCGAATCCTTATCTAGAACTAGTCTCATAGCCAGACACAAATTGAAAGGCAAACATCAATACTTGTTTTTTCCAAGATGTGCAGAAAAACAACACAAAATGTCTCTGTGATGTAGAGACATAACTGTGAGAGCAACTGAAATAACACTGTCTCTGACTGATTCATACACAAGCTATTTATAATACACAAAGAAACAAACTAAATCTATGCATCTAAAAATGTTTTGCAACGTTTACTCTTGATTTTTGTAAGTCTAGTTTCATAAAGAATGAACATCATCTTCCGTCACTCACTCCTCGTCCCACTCTTTGCCAGGCTTTACTCTTATCTCTGCTCTCAATAAGGTGACCACCAGTGAAAAAATACCTTCCTATAAATGGCAGAAATATTTGATATTTGGAGCTAAATCTGTGCATGTATCTGTATACCCAATAAATACACTGAACAAACAGGTGAAGACCTCAACGTGTCAAACCCATGAAAAATAAAAGAGCAGTCTGCATAGTACTTATATCAGAGCAGTGCATTGCACTCAGCATTCAAAGATTCTATGTCTGAGTGCATAATGCAAGACATTTCTTTTTTAATTACTAAAATCAATTGAGGTTTTTATCTTCTTCCTAGAGTGTCCCAGAGAACAGGCTACTGGCCAGCAGGTAGATATCAGTGGTGATGTAGATATAGATGTAGATATTGGCAGGTGAATACATACCTTAATTGTAGTTGTGTGCGCTCCAGGGTATTCTTTTTCTTCCAGTGTTGACCATCTTTCTATAAACTTAGATACCAAGGAATCGTCATAGTCCACTATCTGAAATCCAGAGACGTTTGCGCCTCCAAACTGAATTTTTAATAGGTCTCCATCCGTAAATCCCTAGACAGAGAATACATTTATGTCCAACAGAACTTGACATTTATCAAATAACTCTATGCCTTGTGGATTTTACAAATGTCAAAGAACGTATGAGAGACGAAAAGCCTATAGTAAATGTTTCATGTATTTTCCAGCCAAAATTGTTCACCAGCATCTAGCATAGCCTTGGCTCCATAGTGGGTCCTTAATCGATGATTGTTTATTGGTTGTACATACATAAGAGTTCTCCATTTCATGGAGCAGGACTGGGTTTTATTTATTAAATCTACCACAAAGCACCTCCGGTGGTTACAGATACTTAGTAATGAGTTACTGGTCCAAGAGCTCTAACACTATAAGCACTTTATTCCTATGATCTGAGTTAGTTCCTCTTTTCCTCTATGCTGCAGCTGTGACCCTAGTGGCCCTTCATGCTTTTCTTAGTAGTTCCCCTGTTTCCTGGATCACTTTTCTGTCATCCTTTACTCTTCTCTTCTGCTAGAGTTAATGATTTCCTCAGACACACTGGAGGTAAACTTTTTGAGATGTTGAGTGTCTGAAAATACCTTTATTTTGCTCTAACATTTGATTAGTATTTTGGCTGGGCATAGAATTTTAATTCAAAACCCTCATTATGTAAAGGCATTGTTCCACTAACTTTCATTGTTTCTAATGAAAAATGCAATTTTATTATTTATTATTTTTTGGATGTGACCTGCTTCATACATCTGCCCTTTTCCCACCAACCTGAAATCTTTAAAATATTCCATTTATCTCTGCAATTGCATGATGATTTTTAAAAGATATTGTGTGTCTTATTTGTGGAATATAATGAACACCATAATCTTATGAACAAAAATAGATCCAGAGACAGAGAAGCATCAAACAGACTGTTGAACCTCAGAGGGGAGGATCGGGGAAAGGGTAGAGATCAATCAAAGGACTTGTATGCATGCATATAAACATAACCAATGGACACAGACACTAGCGGGTGAGGGCACAAGCAGGGGGTAGGGGGGCAATGGGGGATAAAGACACATACATAATACTTTAATAAAGAAAAAATATATATATTGTATGTACTCAATGGTCAGATTTTTGTCATTCATTATAGGAAATTTTTCTGAATGTTTCTTTGATAATTTCCCTCCCCTATTTTCATTATTACGTCCATCTAAATGCTTATATTCAGTAACACTGCTTTATATTATATTGTTATTTTGTTACCTAAGCTGAAAGATTTTCTCAACTTTATCCTTAAAGTCATTCAATTTTACTTACTACATTAGAAAAAAATAAGTTAACTTCCCAGAGCTCTTTCTTATTCTCTAATTTTTTCTTTCCCATAGCATCCTTTTCTTTTTATAGATTATACTAGAGGCCTGATGCATGAAGATTCATGCAAGAATGGGCCTTCCTTCCCCTGGCTGCTGGCACCACCTTCGCTCTGGCCGGAGCCACCTTTCTGCTCCAGCCAGGAGCCGCCTTTCTGCTCTGGCCCGGAGACCTCTTTCCTCCTTCCCACACTGCCCAGAGGCCCGGAGCAGCTGGGGTGGTATGGAATGCCTGTGTCGTCGCCATGGCGATGACGCAAGCATCCTGCCCCGGCCCCTCAGCGCCCATGTATGCAAATTAACCTGCCATCTTTGTTGGGATAATTTGCATACTCACTCCTGATTGGCTGGTGAGCATCACAAAGGTACAGTCAATTAGCATGTTACTCTTTTATTAGGTAGATATTTTCTCTTATTTCTGTTCAGATACTCATTATATTTCTTAAACATTTTTCTTGTGATTCTGGTTTGCCCCGTTTCTGTTTATGTGTATTGAATCCCTCATGGAAAATACTTTTTCTCAAATATCTGGTCATGCTTGGTTATTTAATAGTAAGACACTTGAAATTTCTGTGTGCCTGAGGGAGGCTCACTGAGTGTGCTTTGATGGGTGGGGTAGACGGCAATGCTTATTGTCAATATTTGAAGAGTTGAAGAAATGAGAGAAGGATCCCATTATGGAACACATCTTCATGTACAAGTTATCCTTTTAAATGCTATATCAGGAACTTACAGCCTAAGCAAGCATTCAGCAATTCCTGAGGAAAGTAACCAAAAATGTGAGGATTTTTCTCTTGCATAACTGCCAACTTTAACACTCATCAGACCCTGGGTAGAAAAAAGGGGCATCCTCAATCAATAGTTTGGAAGGTGAAAAACCCTTCAAATTTGGAAAGCATTCTTCAATTTTAAATGTCAGTGAAATTTTCAAGAGTTCTCTAATTTCTCAGAAACTGAAACTCACTACAGATTCTTTGAATTTACTGATTCGTCAGAAATTCCATATGGCAAGGATACCAAGTATTCAGATCAGGAAAAGCAAAATTTGAATTCAGAGAAAATATTGGGTAGGCTAGAAGCATCATAGCAGCATGAATTTTCTTTTTCTTTCTTTTTAAAACATTTTTACTTTGGGCACTCAAATACTTCTTTCATTTTTCATAGCGTCAGTTATCAACTCTCAAATTGATGAGCCACCTTCTGTCATTATTTCTCAATGTTCCAATAAAATCTTCTCCATCTGGACATTTTTAAAGATCGCAGCTTTCAATGTGGCTGTGTGTTGTTCATCAAATGGCACAATTCACACAGGGGACTGCCTGTCCAGGCTGTTTCCTGCTCAGAAATTTGGTTCTGAAGAGACTGGATACAGAGCTAATCTATTTAACTCTTGCTTCTCCAGTAGGGGGTGATTTTAGGACCTACAATATCATATTATAAGGGTAAGTTCTAATGAATTTTTATAGTAGTTAGCCATTTCATTGCCAAACAGAAATTTATCTTGAACAACTAATTTCTCCCAATAGCATATAGGTTTGAGGTTTAATATTCTAAATCACTGGTGTCACCTTCTAGTAAAAATATTTATCAGTTATAAGGTTGTAATTTATTTTCTCTTATCTCCTTTCATCACTACTAGAAATGTTTTCTCATGTAACAGTCCAGACACTATGAAATAAATCTGCATTGGTATAAATATGAAACTTTTTCAGAGTCCTATTATGCTATTTAGAATAATCTCTCATTCTCTCCCTCTGTCCAACTTTTTCTTGCCTTTTTTCCTGAGATTTGGGAGGGATTATGTTCTCAATCACATAGACTTGTACTTATTAAAAGAATATAAATCTTTGTAAAGATAAAGCTTTAAGCTTATTTTATTGCTGATATAAAAGGTATTTTAAAAAAGAAAAGATCTAATAATTCAAAATTGGTTCTGTATACTTGAGAGGGAGATAGATACAATTAACCACTTGGACATTCAATACATTCTTTGATAGGAATCATAATGAAAGTGTGATTAGCTGTGGGAACCCAACTTTCATCGTGTTGCTTATACAGCAAGTAGTAAATAATAAATAATATTTAATCTTTCTATATTTGGATATTTCCAGGTTTAATTTTTACTGAGACATTCTCACAAATTTGCATTTACTTTGAATATTACATGTGCTAAACACTTCAAAGGAATGGGCAAAGAGTAAAATTTATAAAATACAGTGACAGTAAGATACAAGGGGAAATTGGGAGAGTTAAATTTTATATATTTTTGAAAATTTTCCTGTAGTTAAAATACATCTTCTAAGACAATTTATAAAGCTTGTCAAATACTGTTCTATAATTATATCGTTTATAATAAGAAGAAATTGATTAATAATGTAAAGTGGGAAGTAAATCTAAACATAAATTCAGAAATATTATCACCTAATCAATCAATATAATCAAAATATATTTTTATGAAACCTCTGATAAATGCTGGCTGTTCAAAAGTTTTTTAATAGGAATCTTCATTAAAATTATTAATTAATTCACCTACCAGATTTGCAATGATGTAATGGTATCCTTTAACATGTTTTCCAATGGTAATAACCTAACACGGATAAAGAAAAAATAATTTAATAAATATTAGTAATATAAATGTAAAATTACTAACATAATGACCTGATTCAGAAAAAATGAAATAGTTAACTTCTATGTTTTTTTGACATTCCACAATGAGTCATATTTGATAAAATTATCAAAACCAAAGAATATTTTTCTCAGGAAAAAGTAACAGTACATTTTAGTGCCTAATAAATGTTAACTTTCAAAATCAATAACTGAACAAAAATAGTGAAAATAAGGCCACAAGATTTAAAGAAATTTAAAAATAAAGACATGTTGAATCCATGTCACAATTTTATTCCTACATAGCTATGTTTTTTGTCCTTTCAATGAAACATTAAACAGCTAAAATCAATATCTGAAATTTCATATTCACACATCTACATTCAAAGATAATCACACAAAGAGTTTATAGTCATACATAAATTTAAAACAACTTTTAACAAGCATATAAATGAATTATTTTATGGATCTATAAAATAATATTCCTATCTTAAGAGTCTTGAAATGTTTATAGCTTAGTTCAAATAAACATTATTATTTCTAGCTTCAGGCAGCAGAGTATCAGAGAAGCTATTTATACATAAATCTAAGTCAAAAATCAATAGCAAAATAAATGCATTCTGGACGAAGCGCCTGTTTTGGTAATCCTGGAACAGTTTTGGACTTTGTTGAATCAATTTGACATCTCACTGATCTCTATCTGTTACAAAGAGAGTATAAATGGTAAAATGGCCATGTTGTAGTCCTGATACTTAAAAATAAAAATTACACTTGAATATCTAAGAAAATAGCTACAGCAATGGAAAGCATGAAATGCCAGGGCAATAGATAAAATTTCCAACCATTAACCTCCCCTCTTGATTGCTGTTTTGGTGGCTTCCTGTTGCTTTTAGCATAAAAGTCAAAATGCTTCATATGCTGCAAAATCCAATGGTCTTTCAAGCTTCTCCGGGCCCACTTTTCCCTCTTTCTACACAGGAGACTTCTGGCCTCTCAGTATTTTTGTAACAAAAAAGGCTTATTTCCATCCCTTCGGGGCTTCACACAGTGTTTCCTCTACTTGGAGAGCTCTCTCCACCACCATATCCCTTGTCTTGTTCCATCTTAAGACACAATGAATCTCAGCCCAATGGAATATCCTGGAAGACTTCCCGACCTTCCCTTGTCCCAGGCAAAGTCAGGTGCTCCATTAGCAATGCATTTAGTTAAAGAGCAAGGGCAAAATCCTAGGAAGTATTTTACCATGTTACTTTGATAATAAGTGGTAGTTGTTTGGAAGGGAGTTAGAACTAACATTACTTTCTAACCTATTTTTATGTAACACAACTAAATTGGCTTTTCTAAAAAATTGACCCTCTATATTGAAAGGAGAATTTTGAAGACAAGGTATCCTTCTAAATGAAAATATATATATATTAATTAGCATCAGCTGAATTGAGGTGACTATGTCCTTCATATTTCCTACTGTATCTGTTGGTTCTACTTACCTGTTTAATCTACTTTCTGAATCATGAATATCTTTCTTCTGGGAATTAAGAAAAAAACAGTATAAATGGTACTACCAGTAGTCCCTACTTGAATTTAGTGTTAAGAGGAAGGAGGGATATGAAAATTGATTAGCCCTACTTCTATATAAGAATTAGTGCCAGCCATATTAACAATCATATATTTGCTTTATAATAACCATTAGTATTGTTTTAACAATAGAAAGTTACTTTAATTTCTTAATGTTTTTCATGACTGTGTTTCCTACTGAAATACCACTAGAAATAAGTGTCTCCAGGTTTCATCAAATGATAAAAAAAACTCATAATCTAAACAAAGTTTAATTCTATTACTAACTTTAAGCTACTATGAAAATAAAATTTTGTCACATCTGAGCTCTCTTTTAATTATTGATAAAATGAGGAAGTAAATAATGTTTTCTTGAAATGTACTTTGACCTACTTTTTGCCTGGTAAACTCTATTCTTTGAAGGCCTTCCATAATCTCCCAGTCTAAATTATCTCTTTTTGTAATTTAGAAAAGTAACATCCTGTTCTTTTCATTCATAGTATGTACCATTATCATAATGATGCATTAATTTCTGTAATTATACCATGAATATTCACCTTGATGGGGACTTGCCTGATTTGTTTAACATTACTACCTTGAATTTACTCCAGTGTCTATCCAGTAAACATTAGACACTTGGGAAAATTTAGTGAATAAATAAATGAGTGAAATCTACACTAGCCAAATGTTACAAATAGAGATGATCTTTATAGATCATCCCACCCATGTTAAGATAGGGATTTCCTCCTCCATGCTCTTAGACCACATTGACTATCACTGATAATATTGTAGAATTATATATGTACATTTTTCTTCCCCTCTAAACAATGAGTTCATGGGGCAAAGACACCATTCTTTCTTACCTTTGTTTCCCTCATTCCAGATGCAGAGGATGTCCTCAATAAATGTTTGTTGAATAATGCAACCATCCATTGCATACACTAATTTAACACATTCAAGAGTGTTTTGTGAAAATACAAATCATATATATGTGCAAAATACCCTGTACATTTTGAATGGATGTCCAAATGGTTATTTATTTAACCATGATCATATTGCTTCTAAATATTCTATTCCATATCTTCCTAGTTTATCTTGTAGTTTCTCTCTTCTAATTTTGGAAATAATTATTTTCCTTTAGGCTTTCCCAACATTTATTATGATAACTTAGGACTACTTAAAATGTTAAAGCAAAGACTAATGGCTAATATTAAAATCCAGTTTTAATGAGAATCTCCTATGAAATTCAAATGAGTTTTTGAGGTTCACGTTTGAACAAAAGACCTCCAGGTTAAAAACAATCCCAAATTCATCTCCTGAGACAGTAATCAAGATTTTTCTAGTAAAATGTTCACCTCTCTGGCATACAACATTTAGTTATGTCATATAAGAAGATAGCATTATTCAGTTATTCAATATCTTATGAAAGATCCATTTATTACATGTCATTAAAGCTTCATCAATATTTATATATGCAAAATGATTTGTATTCTACAAACTAGTGAATCTAATTGTTTTCTCAAAGCTAAGAAACTCTAAGAAATGCATACTCAACTCTGTTTTTCTTCTAAACCTGTATTATTCCAAGGAGGTGGCAGCCACCCTAAGATATATAAAATGGAGACTAACTAGTTCAATGTGTATATATGTATATGTTTGTGTATTCTTTTATATATCAACTATATTACAGCCATCTAAAGCACTTAGAAATCACACACACATGCACACACACCAGCTAAGAAAAGAAGCAGATGCCCTGTGAATGAGATCTTAGTAAGTCATGATGCTGCTTCGCTACCATCTGTCATCACTTACCCTATCTATAACCATAGTGGATTAAATGTTTCTCATAATATATTACTGCATGGCTTTCTATTCTAAAATATCTTAAACTGAGGCAAGGTAGTATAGTAAACACAGATAAAGCATCTGTAGCTCTGGTATCATCTTACCCCTTAAAACATTCCAAATGAATGTACTATCTAGCATGCTTCTCAAACAGTGAACACAGACTGAATGTGTCTTCCCTACATATTTCAATTTCATAGATTAATAGTTTTAAAGTGATACAAAATCTCCCTAATAGGAGGAAAAAAATTACTTCTTGGAAAAATAAATACATGCTTTTTCTGAAGACATAAACCCATTTAGACAACAAGATAGGATTAGCACACAGTACTGTACCCTACTGTTTGAAGTAATCCACTGTATCATCAAAGAATTCATGAATTATTCACTTTTCTCTTAGGAACCAGACTTAATACATGTCTATTTTTTTATGTCTAAGAAGTTCAACAAAATTAAAATTTAAATTTCCAATTAAAAACATCAAAGTTTAGGGCAACACTAATGTAAAATGTAAAAATTCAGAATTATATATCAACTACATTTCATGATCAGTCTGATGTGTCAGCATTATTGAAGACCATCTGCTATTGCTAACGGAAGCTGGAGATAATTTAATTGATGATCTTTGCCGCATCCTACATAAACCATAAAGTAAAACTGCTGTTCAAGCACCTTCCACAAATACTCAATCCAAACGCTGACAGTGCATGCATATTCTATATTTAGGACCATTAGAAAACGGAGAATAGCAAACCTGGTCTACAATGTCGTTTACTTTATCCCGTTCACAGTCCAGGATTACACGCCGTTCCTTTTTTAACTCTAGATCTTGAAAAAGTGATCGGTAGGTCTCATCTTTCTTGTCATTGTTAATGTTTCCCACATTGATAGCAGTCACTTGCCATTTCTTTTCAGCAGCAGAATCCAGCACAGCTTGCAGTGTTGATAAGCCTAGGAAGGCAAAGAAAAATGATGACTGATAAAGATACTCAAAAAAGATACTAAAAAAAAGAGAAAAAGATATCCAGTTTGCTGTGTTGTAAAATTGACAGCAAACACATATATGTTTATACATATGTGTGTGTGTGTGTGTGTGTGTGTGTGTATGTTTGAGAGAGAGAAGGGGAGAGAGAGAGAGAATCATTTGTTTGTTGTTCCACGTATTTATACATTCATTGGCTGATTCTTGTATGTACTCTGACTGGAGATTGAGCCCGCAACCTTGGTGTATATGAACCACGTTGTAACCAACTGAGCTACCAACCTGGGGGAGAATATATGTTTAAGGCTGATATTTTTGTGCAACTAAATTGATGTTGACTTTTCTAAAAAGCTGCAGCTATGATCTTGATCAACTTCTACTTGTTTCCACTTCACATCACATTTTATCTAAATGCTATTGTTCTGACTAAAGGGTCATAGTTTGGAGGGGAACCAGTATTCCCTTCTTTTAGCTCTCTCACTATTATTTTGGATATTATTAAAGCATAATGTCTTCAATACCTCTGGTTAGAGGGAAATCAAAAGACATTACGAAAATTTCTTTCTCTGACAGAGTGGAAGAAAACGTTTCATGATATATGATAGTCTATCATGTCATATTGATATCTTGAAGAAGTTGAGTACATTTTCAGTGAGGTGGATCTGTGTGTGTTCATTTGAGTCTAAGAACCAATAATCTCTCTTTCCTCCTATATTTCTACTCATAAGTTGTTTTTTCCTCAGCCTTCTGTTTCATGTTTTGTTATTGGGATTGATCCCATAGAGATTAATATGTTCTCTTATTAACCAGATGGTAGAATTTAGCTTTCTAGCACAGATTTGTTATACTTAACTTCTCAAATGTAAAAACCATTTTACTATTTATCAGTAACTGTGCTTATAGTATCATATACCTTAAAATCTTACTTTTATTTTTAATATCTATACATTACCTCATATGTAGGATTGAGAAGGAGAATAACTTGGGAATTTATTTCCTTAAGTTAAATGTGCAGTTTAGCACTTAGAAAGCCAATACATAAACTGTCTTTCACATGACTGCAACAGCCAACTCAAATCCATCATTTCTATTAATAGCTTAATGAACAACACAAATTATAGCTCCAAAAAGAATTCAGAATCATAACATCATCTTCCTGATTCCAAAAAGACTTGCATCTTTTCCAGAAGAATATTGATCCCTTTTTACCTTAAAAATGTAGGATTTACCTAAAGTGACCATATCGCTCTGTAAGCTTTATTCATGTACTAAATTTATTTAAATCTATTTATCATAGCAACAATATACGCACATTCTAAATGTTGTTGAAAACTATTTGAACATAAAAAGTATCATTAAAAATTATATATATTCCATATAGGCCAAGAGTATATAAGATGAGCCTAGAACATCTTGTAATATCATAAAGTAAGGAAGCTCTCCAAAACTACCAGGATTTTGTCAAAGGACTCAGGAGTCAATTTGGTGAGGATCATTTTAAATAAAGATGAGGCAATTTGAATATCAATAAGAATAATAATACATACAAAAGGCTTAAATACATAACACTTTAAATACATAATTTATAATGATGTATTTGTAATGATAAATATTTGGTTGCCATTGTAGATGCTAGAGAGCCAAGTTATTACTTTGAAAATTGGTAAATGAAGAGAGACAAGCATTTTCCTGCCTTTCCTACATGAACTAGACTCAGGATGATAACTAATTAAAGAAGGTTTTTCTCTTTGGAAAGACTCCAGCTACTACATGATAAATGAATATAGATTTAGAATTGTAACAACTTTGTAGCACCTAGTGAATTAATGTATCAAGGCAATAATCATAACTACTGCTAATAACTCAAAAAGAGACACAACCTGAGGTTATGTGTCTCCAAATGGGAATATTCAACCCACCTATGAAGTATTTATGTAAAAAAAAAAGTGAATTTGGATCCCATCGAGCTTCTAGAGCAAACTACAAATTTATAAGAAATATAAGGCAAAGAGTAATATGCTAAACACCATCTTGTTGTAATCATCAAAATTTAAACAGTAAACAACTCTACATCCATATATATAAAAGCTTAATATTCAAATTGTCCCCACAGGAGTTCGGCCAGGAGACTGCTTGCTATGACATGTGCTGACCACCAGGGGGCAGGGCGGAACGAAGGAAGGCATGGCTGGCAGCCAGAAGGCCCTGATTTGCCCTGATCTCCAGCCAGGCCTAGGCACCCTACTCGTGTACAAATTTTGTGCACCAGGCCTCTAGTTACATTATAAAAGCCTTAAGAGATATCTTAACCAATTGAGATATATGGACCTTATATTTATTCTGATTCAAGCAAATTCTAAAAAATGTATGAAAATATTAATGAATTATTGTTTATATATGATGATATTGTGGTTATGTTTAAAACAAGAGAATTATTGTTTTTCAAAATATACATTGAAATATTTACAGATGGAATGACATGATGTCAGGTATTTGCTTCAAAATAACTGAAAGGCAGAGGGCTATAAGTAAAACAAGATTTCTCATATTATGGTCATTAATTAAGCTTGGTTAAGAGTTCTTGGTGGTCTATATTGTCCTCTCTATTTTGTTATTTAAAATATTTCATAATGAAAATGTAAAAGAAATTACTTTTATTTCAATTTGAAAAGTTGAACCATAAATTGACTTAAAGTGAATTTTGTGTTTCTTTGGTAAAATTAGTTTCCTCTATCCAGTTTTGTAACAAAAACTATAGTATAAACAAGAATTGCTCAAGGGAAAATTTATAAAGAGATAAAATGCTATTGTAAAAAATTATTAATGATTAAACATCTTTTAGTAACTTCACGGGTCACCTGTGATTCACTGTAAGTAAATTAAATCCTCCCATAATACAATTCAAATCCTCTTCCTGTTTTTCGTCAATGAAGATAGGATGTATAGCTGGTCATCATGATCAGTTCAACAGCTATCAAAACAATTATTAATTCTATCCAGTTTTCTTTCCAAGTAGGAAAAGAAAAGCTAATTTCTAAACCTCTTCTACTGTCAAGATTTTACTTTTCCACATTCCAATCATTATGCAACGTTTTCATGTCACCTCCTTAAAAACATTACACCCATAGATGATGTTCTATATGCTATCCACATATTATCATCTAGCACTTACAAGTGGGATTCCTTTCTTCTAGAAAATAAATTATTTTACTTCTTAGTTATTTAATTATTAATTTTACCACTTACTGAAATAAGTTTCAAGTGGTGATGTTCCTGACACTCTGTCCTATTTTTCAACATATGTTACAAGGAAGTTTAAATATGACAGTTGGAATTTATCAAGTGACATTTCTTAGCCTAATGTTTATTGGCAGTTCATCTTGTCAAAGAATATGGTATATAAAATCAATAAGAATTCATTTAAAGTAATGGCTGGGTTTAAGACTCATTTATTCTATGAGTCAAAAGTAACTCAGTTGGTGTGTATTCTCTGTTATTAAAACTCTCAGAATTGATACTTTGTAACCTATAAAACTGAAATAAATAACTTTCATCTATTAAGAAGCTAAACTGCTCAAGTAATGTATATCAGACTTGATGAATTTAGTTTCATCAGAAGACACTGAACAACATTAAATCATCTCCTAATGACAGCGGAAATAAGTCACACACCTTGGTATGATCGGACTCAGGATTTGAAGAGACTGCTGATGCATATGTTTAGTGATACATATTCTTAGATTTCTTTCTTCAGTAACCCTCTCAAACTCTCTGCCCCTTCCCCATAAGGAAAAGTTTGTTACTATCTTGTGTTTTTAAAATTAATGGATCATTTTAAACTTTAAAAATCACTGAAAATAAATGCATGTTATAAATATTGAAGTGAAATTAAATTCTTTAAATATAACATAAACACATGCTCTTGGTCTCTTGGTACCATATTCTAATTAGGGAAACAAGTGTTACTTGGGATCTCTTTCCCTTTCACACAAACTAGCATAGAAGGGTCTTTATAAATACGAGTCTTCCCTAATTCAGAATATAAACATGCATGGACAATGGGGGTTCTATATGAATACTGGCTTATTTAAAGCCATTAGCAGGTATTAATTATTCAACTGTAATATCTATACTACTATATATTTGAGTTATTATAGCAGAGACTGATTTATTATTGCTGAATTACTTAGAACAAAAAAAAAACCCCTAAAATCCACAGTTGTTCATGTACTATACAGAAAAATCCAGAAAATTAACTGTTTTTCTTAGTAAATATATTTAAAATATGTTCAAGAAAAACCTCAAGAACATTATAAGAGTTGAAAATTAAGTTCTAAATTTTCAGACTTTTAGTTAAAATAAAGAATGGCTAGAGAATTGTTGGATTACATTACTTCCTCTTATGCCTAATTTTTACTGGACTAGTTATAGCTGTACCTATACTAATCTCCCTAAAACTCTAAGTATTAGTAGCAGTAGTTCAGTCTCATTGTGAGCTAGTGCTAATAACATTGTGAGAGGTTATAGAAAATCCATCAGCCTAAAAACAGGTGAGTCCAAATGTTTTAGTTTGGACATTAATGGGTGGAATTAAAAAATGATCACTGCAAATAGGTATATTTCATTCAGACCATGTCTTCCTTCTTAAAAATATTTTCTTTGGTCCATTAAAAATTCATTGGCCTTATTCATCTTTCAGGCACAGAAATTAATATTCATGACCACTAAATCATGGCAGCATGCCTAAGCCATATTAAGTTAACATATATTTCTCTCATTGACTTTTTCAGGAACATCTGAAAAGAAAATTTATTATTTGGAAGAATTTTTATTCTATGCATGATGTCTTCTTGGTTCTGAAATAAAAGTGTATCCCTTCAGGAAAAGACTATGGCTCAAAATTAAAACCAAGACATGAAGATATAAAACATTAGTTCTGATTTTACCTACTGTCTGTAGAAATATATTACCTTATTGACATTAAACTGATAAATAAAAAGCACTTTTTATTGAGTCTGGTTCTAATTTAGTACATATATATGTATATGTATTCAAAAATAATTCTGTATTTAATGCATTGACATAGATAACCATATAGTTCAAAATGTATTTAAGGTCTATCTACCAACTCTCTATGGAGGAATAATATGCAGTTTTTAGAAAGAGCACTGGGTCATAAAGCATTGCCAGGCCGCTGCCACATGTTTGGATAAATAGAAGACACCAGCAGTCCTAAAGGTCACACAGCAACCCATGAACATTTTCAGCAGTCCTCTCACCCATCTTTGAAATAATCAAAGATGACCTGTACAAAGATCAGGAGACATCTACGTTCTCATCTGTTTACAACCGGGATGCACTCTCTGGACTGTGGCTCAACACTGGATGTCATGAGTAATTGGATGCAGGGAAGGTTTTATTGTTAAGAGCAGTGCAAAGCAGCAGCATGGAAGCATTTTAAGTCTTTTTTATCTAGTTCATTTTCAGGGCAGAATGTTGGAGAATCATTTTTATGCTTGGGCCCTCTGCTGTTCCAAAGAACATCAATTCTTTTATTTAGAAATTGAAAAAAATTAAATATGGTTACCTGATCTAGACCATCAGAAAATAAAGCTTATTAAACACTGAAAATAAATTTAAAAGCATATCATTCCAGAAGAACAGACCAAAATCCTTTGAAATTGAACCATGCAGAGATGTAAGTTGAGAGATGAAAATTATGGAATCTATTTTTAAAAGCATGTGTACTATGAATAAAGAGAACAGAAATGCATTCTCAACTCATGTAGTGCTAAAATAAGAGGGTGCTTCTCTGAAATGTAAAAACAAATAAATAATGGCTTAAGAACCAAAGGAAAGAAACAAGGTCACATGATGAATGCATAAATAAACTTTTATGCATGTAATATGATGGCAAAGCTATAAAATTATTATAATAAGAACTTTAGATAGCAAAAATCCCATTTCCATGAGCCAAGTAAAACACTAAATAAAGGTCAAATCTTATGCCAGTGTTTTGAGTCTTATACACTTATTCCTGAAAATTGTTACAGATGAAAGGCCAGTGCAATACTCTTCATATTAAAACATGAGCAGCTATTTAAAAAACACTTAAAAATGTATCCTTAAGGTCATTTTTGGATTTACTATATAATTACTTAATATCATAACTCTAATGTTCTCTCAACAATGCACTTGAACTCAAATTCATTTGTATAATTTAATGACTGGAGATTATCTCATCACTTAAATTTCATTTAATAATTCTAAAGTGTTAATAAAATCATTTTAAATGTCTCGGGGTTCTTTTCACAAGTACATAAATCCATCCCCCTTCACCACATCATTCCCCAGAGCTTTCCTTTCTTTAGTCTCTCTGCTCAAATACTAGAGTTTCTTTTTTTCTATTTATGTCAGCTGTTGTCTACTTAAATGTTCTCAAAAGTTCAGTTTCATCTAGAGGGCACAGTGAGGGCAAAGTATGTCCCTAAAGTAAAAATGCCACCTTCAACTTTGTGAAACAGTAAAGAGAATTCATCTTCTGATCCTTGGAATTAGCAAGCAAGATGCAGCAGGATCTAATATCATCTCAAACTTAAAATACACAGAGGCTAAACCCATTCATTTGTTACCACTGTTTATTGACTATCAACTCTGTCCCAGCATTATCTTAAGCACTGTGTGTACAGTTAAGAACTGTACACCAGTGTACTGGTCCTGCTTGGACATTGCCTTCCTGAGGTTTATAGCCATATCTTAAATAAAAAGCATAATCCTTAGCCTGTATAATTAAAACAGTCCCTGGAATATAGTGGAAGTTCAGTAGCACTCCTTGGGTGAAGGAATAAACACCATTATTAATCATAAATTGTGATAAGTACTATGTAGGAAAAGAAGAGATTTACTTCGAAAAATAATTACAATATGAAATGTATCTCCATGGAAATGCTATATAAACAGATATGAAGGGAGAGAAAGATTTAGAGATGTGTGCAGAGATTTGAGGTAAAAGACTTTGGTTCATTTGAAAAGCGAATGAAGGTTAGGTGGATTTAGCTTAGTGAGTGGGCTGGACAGTAGGATAAATTGGCAGGAACCAGTGTTAAAGCTGTGCTAAGAATTTTCAACTTTATATGCATTACTAGAGGCTGGGTATATGAAATTCGTGCACGGGGGGTGGGGGGGAGGGGGCCTCTCAGCCTGGCCTGCACCCTCTCCAATCTGGGACCCCTTGGGATCAGGCCTAAACTGGCAGTTGGACATCCCTCTTGCAATCAGGGACTGCTGGCTCCTAACTGCTCACCTGCCTGCCTGCCTGATCACCCATAACCGCCCTCCCCTGCCAACCTGATGGCCCTTAACCGCCCTCCCCTGCGGGCCTGATACCCCCAACTGCTCCCCTGCTGGCCTGATCACCCCTAACCGCCCCTGCATCGGCCCCCGCCACCATGGCTTTGTCTAGAAGATGTCCGGTCTAATTAGCATATTACCCTTTTATTAGTATAGATAATGAGAAGTCATTAAAGTGTTTTAAGCAAGGGAGTGACGTGCTCAGAGAAGTATTTAAAAATTTTGGATACTTTGTGGAACTGAGTTAAAGAAAAAATAAGTGTGGAAATAGAGAGACAATGGAATAAACACATAACAGTGACTTGGTCTGGAGTCAAGGCAATGAAAAAGAGGAGTGGCTAGAGATAAAATATATTTCATTGGAAATCACATCAATAGAATGCAAGGCTAAAAGACCTGCTGAGAATACTTCCAATTTCAGGCTAGTTTTATTAACATAATGGAGTACTCAAGGAGTTTAAAGAGTAAGAGGAAAGACTAAGATTTGGCTCAGTTCTATAAGGCTTTTTACCACATTAATATAAAGTATGGTTCAGAATTATCCAGCACATATTCACATTAAATAGTTCTGTGTTTTAGTTTTCCATTCGCCGTGGGAAGAGCAAAGCTTTCCTTTCTCAAAGCCTGAGAAAAAGTTGTTGACAAGGTAAATTTTTCAGCTTGTATAGTGCTGACTACTCATTTTTCCACTGAGCATTCTCATAATCAGACTGGGAGGACGGGGCAGAGAATCAGACACCTAGCTTGAACACTCCTGACTCGGGCCTCCTGCAGCAAATGACTACAAACTGATCAATGGAGAATTGACTGACGGCTGGCTCTCTTCCTGTCTGGCTTTGCGGGTTAACGAGGTGCCCTGTCTTGGTGGAAATAGGCTTCTGTTTTTCATTTGAACCTTTAAATATTCCAGGAAGCAAGCTACTGAAGAAGAGTACTTAGGTACTCTTACGATAATGGTTCTTAACCCTTTCCGTTTGGTTATGGATAATCCTTCTAAAAAATTACATAAACGAACATGTGAATAAAATGTTCATACAATTTTAGGTAGTACACAGACCCACTGACGCTGAATCACGGACCCAGGGATGGTTAAGATATCTGGGATACTACAATATGTGAATCAGGCAGGTCTGCTAATATTAAACTTCTCAACAATGGACATGGAAAACACAAGGAAGGACCATCCCCAAAATAAAATTTGTATAATGAGCCAAGACTCTACCCAATTAGCATGCTAATCAAGAACATCTCATTATAAACCATCAGATAGAATTGTGAAATAAACATGAATTTGATGTCAGAAAACCTTTGTTCAGCAGGATCACTTACGGCAGAATCACGAGCAAGGCTTTAACTTGTCTGAGATTCAGCAATCCCATTTTAAAGCAAAGTTAAATAATTATTGTAACTACCTGATAAAACTTTTGCACTTGAAAATATGTAATAACTATAAATTTCTGTAGCAGTTCTTATTTATGTATTACTACAAATTTTACTTCAACCAATTTTCAAGGCAACCACTTTACTGACCTTGAACTAGTAATCTAGTCACCACAGAGTCTTAACTGCTGCTACCAGAAGGTGCTGTCTACATTACAGCGGGGCCTAGGGCTGACACAGTCTATATCTGTAAATTGTACATTCACAGTTTTTTTTAATTTTTACTCTAAATATGTTTCCCAAGTTTTGAATTGCATTTTCCATTTACACAGCAAAATTAAACTATGTAACCCTTGGACTTTAATACAGCTAGGTAGCTCTGTAATGTCCCATATAAGTGTCAAGTTAGGCATTGAATTTGACCCATTATCAAGAGATAGGGATATTTTCACTTACCTCTGTCACTGTCGTAGAGGTACGCAAACTTGTCCCATTGATAGTATTCAATCAAGCTAAGAAGGGCTCCTTTGAGGTCAGGTCTCATCTGAATGACAAATGGGTGTGTGCCATCAGTTGGGAAGCTGGGAGTGATGAAGGAGACATGGAGCGTTCCACAAAATGATGTGATGGTATTTACAGACTTCTTGTCATAAAATCCAAAAATAGCATAGACTCCTCTTGAAAACTGGGAGCAGACTAGAAGAATAAGGAAAACAGAAAAGATAAGTTATTAAAATTGGCATACAATCATGGATTTACTTGCAACTTAATGACCTTTTATATAAAATACAAAATAATCAACAAATTAAAAGAAATATGGAGTTTATATCAATCAATGATCTATCAAATGTAGAAGCACTTATTTACTTAGCATTCTATTTAAGGAATTCAAAGAATTATAAAGCATTAAAATAATAATTCTAGGTTTATGAAAATACCTACATTATTTTTTAACAAACTATGTGAATGTAAACATATTTTAGGACAGACTCATTAAAAAAAAAGAGTACAAGTAAAAATCATTAGTTATAAGGACAAACTATAGTTACAGGGGGTTTATACATATTCATAACAGCTCATTCCCTATAATATTGATTCCTTTAAAAGGCTTTGTTGTGCTAATGATGCTTTTATACCAGAAGGTCAGTGTGATTATGAAGCATATCACCTACTGATGATGCAAACTTCTTTAAGAGAAGTTGGGTGCAAGACTCTCACCACCCATAATCATATCAGCGGAGGAAAACTTATTTCTCACCTATATCACTTGGTCAAGTAGCAACTAAATGAAGTTCAGAACACTTAATTTTTATCTTTCCCATGGACTTAACTTATCCCATATGTTCTACTCAGACAAAACAAAGACTATTACATTTTTTTTACCTAGGACCATCATTCTTAGGACCATATATATATATTTGTAAGTTCCCATGGCTCACACAATCCCTTATCCTTTAACACTGCATTTCAGTGAATGGCATATGACACTACCTTCCTCACTACTTATAGTCAGACCATCACTAAGTATTCCTCATTCTAATACCTAAACGTACTGAAATGTGGTCCACTTATTTCTATCTCCATTCTAATCATCCTAGTTGACTACCACATGCACTTAAATTGTGCTTGCCTTGTGCCTGGCATGTTCTCTGGTGCATTAACTCATTTATTTCTGATGATGACCCTTGAGGTAACAACTATTATTATTCCTAAATAACTGATAGGAAAATTGATACATAGGGATACTAAGTGATTCACCCAAAGTCTCACAGCTAGTAAATATGCTATGCTCAGTCCTCGGCAACCTGGATTTAGAGTTGATGCTTTTAATTGATTATTGGAATACCTAGCCAACTTTCCTCCTTCATCCAGTTTTGCTTCTTCCATTCTATTCCCCACAATATAGTCAAAATAAATTTCAAAACAAATCCAAACATATCCCTTTGATAAGTAGGGTTTGCTTTCTCCAAGACTCATGCCCTGCAATGCCCTATGGAAATGATTCATTTTATTTTTTTAAATTTTTTTAAGATATTTTATTGATTTTTTACAGAGAGGAAGAGAGGAAGGGAGAGGGATAGAGAGTTAGAAACATCGATGAGAGAGAAACATCGATCAGCTGCCTCTTGCACGCCCCCTACTGGGGATGTGCCCGCAACCAAGGTACATGCCCTTGACCGGAATCGAACCTGGGACCCTTGAGTCTGCAGGCCGACGCTCTATCCACTGAGCCAAACCGGTTTTGGCTGGAAATGATTCATTTTAAACAATCCATTGTTTAAGACCACCATTTCAAGTCAGCCACATGGCTTTGAGTGAATAAATTCCTGATATTTTTTAATCTCAAGAGTTGTTTCAATCCAAGGAATACAAATCAGCTATCCATGAACATAATCTAACAATTCAGAGCATAATATCAAAAACATCTTTTTAAATTAATTAACCCCATTTAGAGGACAGGACCAATATTATCTTATTTCATTTCATCTCTTTCACAAAAACAGATTTGCTTTATAATGAAGGATTATGTAGAAACAGATTTGCTTAATAAATAAAAACACTGCTAAAATATACCCAGATTCTAGTAATTTGCGGATAATAAATGATAGGCAATAATGTTTAGCAACTACTGTATGATATGAAAAAAAAGGAAAGCAAGATTGGCTATTTATCAAATATTCATATTTTCCTTTAAATCTTTACTAATCTTCAACTCATCTTCATTTTTCTAACACAATTTTCTAGGATTTCTAGGTTATATCTTTATAATAATACATCAATTGAAATATTTTCCTTTATTACCAGTCTCATGCATCTCAGAAAACAAATGAATATATTTCTTTACATTTATTTTATACTTTAACATAAAGCAAAGATGAGATTCCTGCCTTTTATTCATGTTTATATTTTTGTCTTTGCCCGACTACAGAAGTTGAAAATAACTTTCAATGTGTTTGACTATACTCATTTTTCATATACATGAAAAAGTCCTTCCATTGTGAAAACCCATCTAGGAAAAATTTGTGGTAGTTTCTTATTTTATACATGGATATATGTGTACTAACATGCATATCTTAAATCTTGAGTTTGTTCAGAAATTGATGACTCCATATGGCATATAAAAGGGTGAAATTGCTACAGAGTTCTCTCTGGATCTATTTCATTTTCTTTCCTGCAGTGCTGGTATGCCATCTAAACAGTATAGGAATAACAGGCAGTGTTATTAACAAGACCTCCTCTCATCTTAAGTAAAATAGCTTCTGTGATAGGAATAGCAGCCACAGCATCAGCAGAATGCTTGATAACGGATGACACTGTTTGAATGCACAGGCAATCTTATTAAGGAGCCGTATCTTTCATTTTCCATTTGTTTTAGACTCTGGGGTGAGTTGTCAGGGGGTCTCCTGATTATCATGACCATCTGGAAACATTTGGCTTTGGCACAACAACAGGCCCACGCTGTACAAAACTTCAGAAGCTATCACAATTCTCCTAACTTAGAAGACACTTTTCTTCCCTGGCAATTCAGTTAATTCTCCAATTAACATAATTTTATAAAAATGGCCTTTCTCTCCTGACTATCCCTAATCTCTCTCAACCCTCTTCCTTTATTCTTTATCTCTTCCTGGCACATATTCAGTTTTCTATTTGTCTATACTCTCTATTTTTCTAGATATTTCTTCCTTAATGTGCCCGTTCTATACATACAAATAACTGCAATTTGGCCAAAATTGCTCATGTCCAACCTTACCTTCGGCCAGACACTGTCCCTGTCCCCAACCATGGTAAGAATTACTGTGATTTACAATCAAGAAATGCTGACTTGCCTTAGCTAGTGTTGCTCAGTTGGTTGAGCATCATCCCATGCACCTAAAGATTGCTGGTTCAATTCTTGGTCAGGGCACATACCCAAGCTGCAGGTTTGATCCTCAGTTGGGGTGCGTATAGGAGGCAAACAATCAAGGCTTCTCTTTCACATCAATGTCTCTCTCTCTCTCTCTCTCTCTCTCTCTCTCTCTCTCTCTCTCTCTCTCTCTCCCCCCCCTTTCCCTCTCCCTCTCCCTCTCCCTTCCTCTCTCTGTAAAAAAAAAAATCAATAAAATATATTTTAAAAGAAATAAAATAATTGCTGGCTTGAACTAAGGTGTTTTGCTTACCCAGTTTGCAGTGACCATCTCATGATTAAAAACCTAGTCCCATACTTCTAACACTCTATTCGCAAAATATTCAATTAGTTTTTGCACTCTAATACTGAAGTTTTCCTCAATATACTAGTAATGCGGACATGTGACACTATTGACACACTACACAAGGAAATTACTTCCTTATTCTACTAATGTCATCTATAAACATCTGTTTTATTTTACTTTATTCATTCCAGTATTGAGGGGAATTTACTATGGGAAAACAGCATTACTATTAAAATTAATCCTCATTTGATTAGCAATACAATTTCTCATGTTGACCTCTACCTTATTCCCCAACAATGCCTTCAAAATTTAAAACCATTTCCCTAACTTATATTCTTCCTCAAAGAAGGAAAAATTACTATCACTGAGAATATCCAAATAATGTGTCACAAGCTCTGGATATAATTTCAAAGACAATGTTCTAGAATGAGTTAGACAGTACTGCCATCTTATACATAGTCATTATTTTCTTACATCAAGTCCTGAAACAGAGGAAGGAGCAGAAAGGTTCTCAGTTTCACCTCCAGCTTCCTAACCCATACAATTATCCCATGAGACATTATTATGAATTTCTGAATAATTATTCTGATTAATATTAGAACTGCAGTTATGTCTTAAGACTCAAAGCTGATTGCAAAGTGGTAGGTAAAGATGCTCTCACTGAGCTCTACTTTAATTAAAAATTTAATATCAACTTTGAGAAACTCAGCAAAGAGGAGTCCTTTTAAAAGACACGCTAGGTCAAACAGCAGAAATGGTAATCTCCTGGGTGTAAGTAACTTGCTGATTATTCCACTTTTTGTTACAAACCCAGATGATATAAGCCAATAGCAGTGCTGATGATGCATCCAACACACATCTTTTTCTCTTGGGTCATTCTGCTCATTGGTGCTGCTAATGTAGCATACTCGGTACAGTATGGAGAACCTTGCATGGTTATTTAGTACAAAGGCAGGGAGAACAGGGCATGATTTATTTTTGTTTTACATTCTTTATATTTATAAATCACCATTCACTTCAGTGAAACAGCGTGGACTGCTTCATAAGCAGGAATGGAGTCAGCTCCTTTGCAGCTTGTACAAGTGTGGTGAAGATGCATCACCACGCAGTCCTGGCTTCAAAATATGAAGACCACAGAAAATCTCACTTCTTTCATCCTTACCCTTCTGACACTACTCCTTATAAACTTTGACCCTGATTTTACTATTGAAAGTTTCCTATCATTTGTGATCTAGTCATGGTATCCAATAACCTTTTTTTTATCAGATCAAGCTTTCTTAGCTTCTCTGAATTTATTAGTCAAACACTTGCTTCCTGAAATAACCTCTCCATACTGCTACTAGTTTCCCTCTCTTTCAATTCCTTCTCTACATTGCTGCCGAGTAAAATCACACCATGTAGGTACTTTTCCTCTCCAATTTCAAAAGGAATTTTCCAAGGATTTGTGTTACATTTTTTTTTCTTCTCCTTTTACATTCTCTTAGTGGTCTCCTTCCTTTTAACATGGTTAGATCCAACTTTTTATGCACGTTTCTCAAAACTTCACTGTCACCTCAGTTGCGTCCCCTTATCTAATTTTACTGAAAAAATACATATTGTAAATATTTGATGTCACTAACATGGTGCTGGGTTTAGAATATGCCACAACAAATGGGATAGACAGAGTCACTGCTGAGATGGAGTTCATAGTTCTAATCTCACCCTCCAGGGTCTTCCATTAGAAAACTTCTAATTCCATATCATTCCAACAAATTCCATAAAAAACGAGAAAACCCTAAAAATCTTATCCTGTAAATCATGTATTTGTGTTGATTTTTTTTCCTTTTTGCTCATGGCATCATAACTCTTACAATCATTGATTTTCTATATTTTTAAGAATAATCAAGTTATTACTCTTCCTTGTTCTGCTCACATCATCTATAACCACTTTTGTTTTATTCAACTTTATTTACTGTGAAAATATATACTGTAAACATACTGTATATAATTGTGCAGCAAATATACTGTATATACTGTATAGTACAAATACATACTGTAAATATACCACATATGATTACTTTTTAAATGATACTCTTCATGATTATTTCATGTTATTTCCTTGCTAGTGTGATTTCTAATTAAAATATTTATTTCAAGACCTGAAATATGAATTTTCTAGAACAGGGGTCCTCAAACTTTTTAAACAGGGGCCAGTTCACTGTCCCTCAGACCGTTGGAGGGCCGGACTATAGTTTAAAAAAAAAACTATGAACAAATTCCTATGTGCACTGCGGGCCCGGGACAAGTCGGCTGCTAAGCAGGACAGGCAGTGGCACCCGGCGGGCCGGATAAATGTCCTCGGCGGACCGCATGTGGCCTGTGGGCCGTAGTTGGAGGACCCCTGCTCTAGAATAAAAAAATAGAAGTACCTAAAATACATACCATTGTTTTACATTGTCCAGAAGCCTATAACTTTAATCTCAAACATTAAATACCAAAGAAAAGTTATTATTCTGTATCCAAGGATCTTGGGGCTCTGACCTTAGATGTAGTAGTTGTAGAGGCTAAAAGTGAGAACAACCTGAGATCGAATCCTGCTATTGCTATTATCTAGTTGGACTTGGTTGGGCAAGTTGCTTTGTTTTCCTCTGTCTTAGCTTAGTCATGTGTAAAAAATGACAGTGATATGACTTACCTTCCTCACTGGGATGAGCAGTATTAAAGAAACTGAAACTGTGTTGGCAAGTAGTAAGCCCTATGTAAATCTCTCATGACCTCCCTACTTATATTCCATGTCCGAATCAATATTGATATTAAATTACTCATCTTTTTCCTGTAGCACAAAATTTCCCAGCTCCCTGAGACATGTGTTGATGTGTTAAAATCACACTCACCTTTTCAGAATGTGAGAATCATTTCTGACTTCGTCCCTTCCTTTATCCTTAGCTTGCAAATTGTCACCAAATACAGCCCATTTGACCTCTCAAATCTGTACTCTCCAGCTCTGCTGACATTGTCTTAATGTGGCCCTTAAATATTTATTGACTGGATTGCTACATTAACTTCCCCAATAGCCATTTTCATAATAAATCTCTTTCCTATCATAGCAGATATAATCCTCCTGATTAAAGTCCATCATTGTCTTCCCATTGCTTAGACTTAGAGAATAACACATGACAATGCTCAGATGTAATCTGTTCAGTGTGGTCTGAGTTACATGCCTCTCCTACATGTGAAAGCAGTCTCCACTTTTGCACTGTATCCTGGGTTACAATGGTCTTGCTTTGCCCTCTCTGAGCTAATTGAAAGCAGAGAATGAAGTGCTGTTTAAAACGCTCTAAATGCATGGCATATCAATTAGCTGGCACAGAGCAGACAGTTGATAAATGTCATGCAATAAAATATCAACTCTTCCTTGAAGGGTGTCTTGCTTACTATCAACTAAGTATGATTTCCCCTGATTATGAAACCCATCAGCATTCTGTCTTTACCTCCCTCATGGCCTGAAGTACAATATTGTTGAGTGTGTGAGTGTGTGTGTGTGGCAAGGGGAGGTTTGGAGGGGGGGATGTTTCCTCCTTGAAGGCAGGGGTTAGTGTGAGAAGTGAATAAGAATACCTGAATTGGAACCTAGCTTTAGTCTTCCATGGCCATCTGGTAGAAGAATCACTGAATCTGAGCCTCAGTTTCCTTGTCTATTGAATGAGGATTTTAATTTCTATCCTGCCTACCTTAGAGGAATATTTAAATTTTAAATTGAATAAAAAGAACTGCTTGGGAAATATAAATCATTACATAATTGTGTTAATGACAATAAATCCAACCATAATGATTTTTATATTCTCTTGAATGCTAAATTTAGAAAATTTTCATAAGTACATCATTAAATATTTGTTGAGTGACCACAAGATCTGAACCAATTAGATAACAAAGATATAAACCAGGTTCTTGTATTAAAATTTCATTTCTGTTGATTCTGGGGTATTTCTGGAATTAGATCATTACAATATTTTCTTCTTTAACTATCATACTAAAATATAACTAGCGTTAGTTTAAAATCACTTGTGCAATTTAGTCTGCCAGTTCTCATAATAGGGAAAAAAACCCCACAATCATTACTATGAGAAGACAATTGGAATGTTTATGAAATTTTATTATTGTAAACTTTCAAAATGTCTTTTATGTTTGGAGAAATTGTACCACGAGAGGTGAAGTTAAATCCATAAATAGTCTGGGATGCAGTGGAAATCTAAACAAAAGAGGTGACTTCTTTATCTTGAACATATGTCCGGTAGCACATATTGGATTCAGAAATATCCTCAGATACCCTCACAATCTCAAATGTCTTATTTCTCTAATTCAATGAACTTTTTCAAGCCCGAAAACTTATCAGGAGCAACATTTATTCCCTTAAAAAATAGAACTGTTGTAACCTATGGTACATGCAACATTTGGTTTCCCCTATATAAACCTAGGAGAATGTTAAAAATGGGACTATAATTCTTTTACTCTTAGACTATTTAGGTAAATACAATATGTTATTCTCATAATAAAATGGAAGAAAACTGTCTGCTTTTCAGTATTAGGATTATTTTGAAGTTTATATTCTATTGGGGCACCTTCTTTTCTTATCAATTTACAGGAAGCATTTCACACTTGGGAGCTGACATGACAGTGCCTCTCATAAAACTCAGAGCCCAGCACGATACTAGCATAGACATGCAGTATATAGCTATTGAATGACACACTAAGTGATTCAAAGAAAACATGAAGAATAATAAATATTCACCACAACGACATTTTCTATAAATTGCCTCACTGATGATGTTCCATATAGCCCTGCCACAAATCTTTATTATGATAAATCATTTCCTGTTTACATACGTTTTGATTCCATTTTTCATACAAATACTAAACGTGATGCATCATCACTCAGTAGAAGACAATGAAGTTGTAGTCGTACATTTTTTCTTTCCCTCTCACAAACACTTATCCTTCCTGACCTTTGTGTTATGTTTGCTGAGCAAGGTGAAATGTCGCAAGTTTATTGCTGTTGCCCATATTATATGCAGCTTTAAAAAATCTATAACATTTATTCTGGCTTCATTCATCATCTGGGAGATCAGGCAATAGGAGAACTGGCAGTAACAGGCAATAACTCTCATGTGAATTTTAATGATGGGTTCTGGACACTTAAATGAAAGAGAATTACCTCCATTTATACAAGATGCTATTTCACAAAAGATAGTCCCATTCTTCATCCCTGGGTATGTATTTCCTCCTCATAAATACACATAGTTCTACCCTCGGCAAATTCTTGCTCTACTTATGCTCTATGTAAGTTCTGGGCGCCGCATGCCCAGATGCGATGTAAATGTTGTGCATAAGGAGTGCCAACCAGAATGCCTGGAGGCCTGGCGTCCAAGCCCCATTGCAACACCAGCCAGCTGTGTGCTTCTGGCAAATTGCAGCTTTCAAATGTCTCAGTGCCCTCAGAGGCCCCATGTTGCTCAAACTTGGACTTGCATGGCCAAATATCAAAGATAGAAATTATACAAAATGTCAGGTGGTGCATATTTATTATTTATCATATTCTTATGTAAATGAGTGTGTGAAAGGCAATACATTTTTGCAAATTAAATTCTACCACTCTCTTCATGTTTGATTAGTCTTTCTCCCTTTTCCTCTTTTTTTTCTTTTTATCTTTCTTCTCCTTCCCACTTATCCTGTTTCCTCCTTCTGTTTTTTTGTTTGTTTGTTTGTTTGTTTGTTATGTTTTGTGGGGATTTTTTACTTTTCTACTTTATCTTTATGCTTACCTTTAGTCTATGAGGGGTACTTTAAGCTCCATAACACTCTTAATCCTGATGCCTAAAGAAAAGTCTAAAGTAATTAGGATGTAATCTGAATGTAGTTAGGATATTCAATATTGAAGGACTATTTTTATTCCAAAATGTAGATCTGATATTTTAATACAAATAAACATTTTTAGCTTTTGTGATAAAAAACTATTTTAAAATATAACAGAAAATTTTTCAAATGCCTAGATTTTTACTTAAGAGAATTTTTCTTTGAGTAACAGGCAAAAAGAAAAGAATTGTATCGCCTCACTTGTCTAGATGCTCTCCAATTAGATCTGATAACCCTCTTGCCTGTGTATGGCCCAGAGTTTCTCTAACAGGACTTTCTTGCTCATGCCTACTGTTGGCAAGTGAGAGGGCTTCTATTTAGATGCCTCATCACTTAACTCATAAGTTTATTAAAAGAGGGGAACTTTAATATAACATAATGAACAATATGTAAATGTACTGAAAAAGATACTATCATTAGCATGCATCCATAAATTGCTAAGTAACCGGAGGAATTAACTTTTGCACAGTGAACTCTCACACTTGATGCAATGGACCTGGTAAAATTGGACCTGGAGCTAATGTTTGGTAGGGGAGCTAATGTTTGGTATTCTTGTGAAAGAAGGCATTACATTTAGGGTTTTTCCAAGTATTAACTCTTGAAACTAATTATATCCATATGGGATAGAATATTACCCTCATTTCACAGATCAAAAAATAACTTGAAAACAAGTAGTTTTCTAAGGTCACACTAGAAAATTACAGTGTGTGTCAAACCTAAGCAGCCTGACTCCAGAGATTGTACTTTTAGCCATTGTACTATACTCTTATTTTGTTTATAATGACATTTTTAACCAAGTTATCAATCTTTTCTTGATGACTCCTAGATTTTATGTCTTGTATAATAAGAATTTCCCATATTAAGAATTTTAAAATATTATGTTATTTTATTTTATAATTATCACTTTTATAATTAATTCTCATTTTAATATTTGGATTATACACAATTAGAAATTTAACTTTGTTTTCACATAGATATTCAATTTTCCAACCCCTTTAATGTACTTTTATTGATTCCCCCTTGATTTTATATATCATCTTTATTATATGCTAAATTTTTGTTTTTGCTTGGGTCTATTTCTAAAGAAGAAAACAAGGGTTAATTATTATGCCTTTTTGGAAATAACCATTGCTTTTAAATCCTTTTGCAAAATCTTTCTATTGATTTAGTTTTTTTCATTCCACATTTGTTTTGGATTGAATTGAAATACAAATTAATATTACAAATATAACATTTGTAATATTAACTTTAGAGACAATAGCTCAGATCTGTTTTATGATTTTTTAGTAAAGTTGTACACTTTTATTCATACTTCTTATTAGTTTATCCCTAGATATTTTGTTGCTTTATTACTACTGTTGTCAGATATTTTTCTTTATATTTTCTGTCAAATATTTTTTTCTTCATATTTACTAGATATTTCTCATACCTAGAAAAGCTGTTGAACTTTCAAACAATAATTTTATATCTTGTGATCTTATTGAACCCTCTTATCACTTCTATGAGCTTTTTGGTTAAGTTTCCCAAGTTCACACAGTTAGTGGCATAGATACAGAATTTGAACCCAGACCATTTACAACTAACTAGATAATTTCACACATAAAAGCTTGGGAAACATACTGCAATAGATACAAATAAATTGAATTCCAGAGTAGTGAAAGTACTGTATTCTACATCAAACAGCTATTAGGGGGAAATGATCTCCCCAGCCTTTATATAAAGTTCTTTTTTAATATATATTCTTAAGATATGGACCTAGTGTGTGTGTGTGTGTACATTTGCATGCGACCTTATGATTCCAATAGGCTTTAAAAAATCCACCATAAAATTAAGAATGACATGACTAGACATTGCATTTAAAAAGAGACACAGGAGGCTTATACAAAAATCTTAAAATGCTCACCCACACTGAAAAATCAGGGAAATGTTCATTAAGACCAACTGAGTCTACAAATTGACAAAAGTGAAAAATCTGATGATACCAGGAATTGATATAATATAAAAACAAGAACTTACATACTGATAGCAGATATATAAATTGTTACAACCTTTTTGGACAACTATTTATTGGGCAAGATCCTGTTAAATTAAAGAAATATTCACCAGCGATTATTCCTTTCTTAGGCATATGGCCTGAAATACTGAGAAATGTACATAGGGAGATGCCATGTATAATATCCATGGCCACATTATTTGTACCACCAAACATCCAAAACATCCTTCCACCAAAAAACCACATACCATGGAATATCTAATGAAATAGTATACATCAGTGAAAACAATTGTGTTCATTTTTATTTCATTATTTTAATCTGAAACTGTAAGAATAAATCTCAAAACAATCTTGAGTAAGAGAAAATCAAGTTACAGCAGATGGATAAGTTGCTTGCATAATGTTAAAAATACTACACGCTCTTTTAAAAAACCATATGAGTGATAAAACATGTAATTAAATCTATAGAAATGCTGAACATCAAATTTGAGATAATAGCTATTCTGAGAGCATGCAACTGTATTAGTAATGCTTTATTTCTTGAGCTAGGTGCTTGTTATAATATGCTGTGTGACTTTCTGTAGGTCTGATGTTGTTAGTAAAATTATTTAAATAAATAATGGGATGATTTGGAGAGCAGAGCATGTAAGAAACCTGGATCAAGTCACCAAGGATCAGATAAGGAACAGAAAACACACCATATGAAATGTGAATCCTCTAAAGTCTAAGTAGACAGAGTTTAATTTCTCTTGCAGTGTCCTAATTAGTGATTTTTTTTTTCATTCTTAATAAAGAAACTAGCAAGCTATGTTAAGAAATAAATGCTGACTACTTAATTAAGTGTGCTCACTGGCCCAGTTCTCCTTTTCATGCAACATCAACTTCTCTCAAACTTGCTCTTCAGAAGAAATTGTAAATTATGTCTCGTCAAGTGACTTCTGGGTCATTCTACTTGCAAATAGTTAAAATGATAAATGTCAAGGTGCTTTTGTATTAGAGAAATCTGAGGTCCACTTTTCCCCAGAAATATCCATGTTTTCTGCTAAATACAAACTAGGCATATTGATGACACAATATTAAAATTCAACATCATCCAAAAATGAATATTAATTACAAAACATAGGTCATTAATTATTAATGATGCTAAACATTTACCTTGGGGAAAGAACTTTATATCCAGTATGTCTTTGATCTTATAACAGAATCACAGGGTAATAAATATTATCCCTATTTTACAACTAAAGATTTGGCTGCTTTTCTATTTAAAAATATTGGTGAGGGTGTCTTAATTTACTTCTAAAAGGACACTAGTTTTTAGAAACTTTTTAAATCAAAGATTAAAACTTAAAAATATGAGAGTAATTTATATACATGAACCCAAGCAATACCAGCTAAAATTAGAAAATATTAGAATACAGTAAATAGCATTAAAAACACTAGTTTTATTTTCACACACAAACTGACAAAGATGTAATAGACATGTTTTCTGCACATATAATGCCAGTGATTCAGATGGATTTTTGCACCAAATAAGTTATTTTTGTTCATTAAGTATATGATTGTCAAACCACTAAGCTGTATACTGAAATCAATACATAATAAAAAAAGGGCTTACATAATTCAATTAAGCTAAATGGGCATTAATATTTTATAATTTCTATATTATATATAATTAATACTTAGATAATAGCACATTAATCATTGGAATTTCCTTTGTGGCTTACTTGTCACATTCAATATGGGCCTAGCATTTCAGGCCTCAGATTATTCTGGGGGGAAATGGCCTCTGTGCCTGAAAAGACAGAACAGTCCCTCTTCCCTCAGCCAGGACTCAACACTGGTTTGCAAAGTCTGAGGCGCCCAAACTTCATGTTGCTGTCCTTTCTATACTGTGCAGAAACAAAATGAAATCAATGCCGCATTCCATTTGAGTGGCTCTTACAAGAACTTGGGAGAGATTCTGGGACCTTAGCAGAGCTTTAATATGTGGTAAATAGGAAGTCTGTAGATACGTCAAGGTTCCACATTCCCAGAGCTCACAATGAAAAACAAGTCTCAATACTTTTTAAAACATCAGTTTTCTAGAGTGTTTCTCTGACGCATATTTGAGGCTGTAAAAGGGAGCAGCTTAAATGTATATATGAACCCAAGCAATACCAGCTAAAAAACGTCCCAGCCAACATACAGAATTTTAAGGGGGGAAATAGTTGTTATTTTTTAACTAAGTTTTGGGGTAGTTTATTATGTAGCAACTAGAACTGAAATTGGTATCTCAAAATAGGGGGGTACCACAACAAAAGCCTAGAAAATGTGGCATTGATTTGGGGACTAGGTAAATGGGCAGGAGCTAGAAAATCAACAAGGAGATGGTTAACCAAGGTTGGAGGAATGACAAATGTTAACAGAGGCCAGAAAGCGCATAGAAAACTGCTATTGGACACTGGAAAGATGAACATCCATGTGTTCTGTTGGTGAAAGCATTGGCAAAACTGTCACCTGTAACACACCGAAAGATTGAAAACGTGCCAAATAAGCTTGTAAGTCTGGCTAAGAACATTTTGAAACAGAACAAAGGTGTCAGGTTGCATCTTTTAGTTGCTTGTAAGAAGATACAGGACAGAGATCAGCTGGAGAGAGACCTATTCAATTTGCAAGTGGAATTTAGAGGAAACTGAAAGGCCAGGACATGCTGTGTTGAAAAATAATCTGCTTCACATTTCCAGTATCTCTCCTGGCAAAATCAGAAATGACCTCAGTATAAAGATTAAACCAAGATGTTGCAATAAGACCCCTTGGTAGGACCTCAGGAAGATTTAAGGTTTTGCCAGACTAGACCCTAACAGACAGAAAAGCCCTTAAAGGATATTAAGGGCATTGAATTATTGGAATTATCCTATCCCTCTCAACACTGATGTTGGGTGTATGCATACAGTGCGGGGGTGAGGAAGGACACATAAGTCATCTTTTTAGTTCATAGCATTCCGGATAAATATCTATATCTAAAGAGCTTCATCTACAGACCAGAGGCCCAGTGCACAAAATTCGTGCACTGGGGGTGGAGGTCCCTCAGCCCGGCCTGGGCCCTCTCACAGTCCGGGATCCCTCAGGGGATGACCACCTGCCAGCTTAGGCCTGATCTCCCCGGGGGTACTGAGCCTAAGCCAGCAGTCAGACATCACTCTTGCAGTCCGGGGCTCTCTCAGTCCGGGAACCCTTGCTCTTTACCATCTGCCTGTAGCACAGGTGGGAGAGGCTCCCGCCACTGCCGCTGTGCTCACCAGCCGTGAGCCCAGCTTCTGTCTGAGTGGCGCTCCCCCTGTGGGAGCGCACTGACCACCAGGGGGCAGCTCCTGCATTGAGTGTCTGCCCCTGGTGGTGAGTGTGCATCATAGCGACCGGTTGTTCTGCTGGTTGTTCAGCCATTCGGTTGATTTGCATGTTAGGGTTTTATTATATAGGATGGATCTGATGCAGATGATGAAATCATGAACTTTGAGCTTGATGCTATGATTGGATGAAACTTAGCATCCAATGACTGGATTGTTTTATTTTTCACACAACAAAATTAAGGTCTCCAAAAAGCACTCCTTCTAGTACCAAAAGGTATTCTTTGCAATAACTGAGCATAGCAATCTGCTAGTATTAACCAGTGATAAATAGTCTATGTTTCTATATTCTATGTTTATGTTTCATTAAAATAAATCAAATACCTCTATTCCTGGACTGATATAGAATCTATTTAGTGTTTTTCATATATATTTCATTCTTTTACCTCTAATTCCTAGCACAGGAAATGGCCTACTATAGGTGGTCAGAAAAGATTTAAGAATTTTGAATTAGTGAGTAAAATAATGAACAAATAAATACTACTTAAGGTATCATAATAATCAAGGAAAATATTATTTAATCTCTGGCATATTTTAAATCTTCAAAAATTGCTAACACAATTTGAGCACCTTGAGTTCAATGCTAAAGAGAAAGCTGAAAGCACAGTTGTGGAGGCTGCCAGGTGGTGTATTGTCAGTATGAGCCAACACCTTGAAGCTAATGGCCTGTTGCCTTTTAAAGAACAAACACTTCCAGGTGTTTCCAAAATGCTAGTTACATGGGACATTTGTGTCAAACTTCTGAAAAGGCACAGGCAGAAGAAGGATAGAAGCATTTGAAATGGTTTATACCCAAGTAAGTTGGAACATTTCTTCATGGTGGAAAAGGAGCACCTAATGTGTGTGAAACCATCTATCATCATCATCATCATCATCATCATCATCATGAGTTCAATATAAGTCTCCTCAGCCACACGGAGCTCTGACCCTCATTCAGAAAACCTAGTATCATACTTCCAGCTGTTGTAGCTCAGTGGATTGAGTGTCAGCCCATGGACCAAGAGGTTCTGGGTTTGATTCCCAGTCAGGGCACAAGCCTGGGTTGCAGGCTTAATACCCTGTAGGGGGGTGTTTAGGAGGCAGCCAATCAGTGATTCTCTCTCATCACTGATCTTCCTATCTCCCTCTCCCTTCCTCTCTGAAATCAATAAAAATATAATATTTTTAAAAATTATACCATATTAATAGAAAAGTTACCTATATCATAAAAAGGTTGTAGATGTCAAAATAAGTGATTTTTTAAATATGTGAAATTTAATAAACACATTTTAATTTGTAGTCCAAAATAGTTAAGGAATTTGCAAGTGTCTTTTAAGAAAATAAAATGTCAAATAATTCTTAATTTTATATCTAAAGGATAATATACTTGTTAAATGTGGAAACACCTAGTCCAGGGGTGGGCAAACTTTTTGACTCGAGGGCCACAATGGGTTCTTAAACTGGACCGGAGGGCCGGAACAAAAGCATGGATGGAGTGTTTGTGTGAACTAATATAAATTCAAAGTAAAGGAGCGGAGGGGAGAGCAAGAGAACCCTCCGCTCTTTCGGCTCCGCGGGCCAGATAGAACAGCCGAACGGGCCGGATTCGGCCCGCGGGCCGTAGTTTGCCCATGGCTGACCTAGTCTGATATAAATCTACTTTTAAGAAAAGAAAAGAAAATCAACTGAAAGTTAATTTCATGCCTCTGAAGAAGCTGTAATAGTGATGATAATGAGCAGGTCACATCAGCTAAGAATCCAGGATTGTACTATTGCTTCAGTTCTTAATTGTCTATGAGATATTGGCCAACTTACTTAAATTTTCAGGGTATAAGTTTGCTGATTTATAAAATAAACTAGTGGCCCGGTGCATGAAATTCGTGCACGGGGAAAGGGGGGTGTTCCTCAGCCTGGCCTGCACCCTCTCCAATCTGGGACCCCTCAAAGGATGTCCTACTGCCAGTTTACAGGGATCAGGCTTAAACCGGCAGTTGGACATCTCTCTCACAATCCGGGACTGCTGGCTCCAGCCGCTCACCTGCCTGCCTGCCTGCCTGCCTGATTGCCCCTAACCACTCTGCCTGCCTGCCTGTTCACCCCCAACTGCCCCCTGCCGCTGGCCTGCTCATCCTCAAATACCCCCCCCCTACCAGCCTGCTCACCCCTAACTGCCTCCCCCCGCTAGCCTGTTTGCCCTCACCTTCCCTCCCCACTGGTCTGCTCATCCCCAAATGCCCCCCTGCTGGTCTGCTCACTCCAAACTGCCCCCCCCCCCCCTGCTGTCCTGATCACCTCCAACTGACTCCTACTGATGACCTGCTCACCCCAACTGGCCCCCCTGATGGTCTACTTAGCCTCAACGGCCCTGCCCCCCACCAGCCTCACCCACAACTGCTATCCCATCCTGGCCTGATCACCCCCTGGCAACCCAAGCTCACAGCCCCTCTTTTTCTTTTTTTTTTTTTTCCAGCGCCTCCTGGAGTGGAGGCCAGGGCCAGCTGGAAGCAAGTATCTGGGATTTATTTATCTTCTATAATTGAAACTTTGTAGCCTTGACCGAAGGCCAGGGCCGGCCAGGTTGGGCAGGAAGCTTGGCTTCCTCCATCGCAGGGGGCAACCCAAGCCTCCTGCTCACTCCAGCTCCTTGGCCGCTGCCATTTTTGTTGGGATTTATTTATCTTCTATAATTGAAACTTTGTAGCCTTGAGCAGAGGCCAGGGCCAGCCAGGGTGGGTGGGAAGCTTGGATTCCTCCATTGCCAGGGCAACCCAAGCCTCCTGCTTGCTGCAGCTCTGTGGCTGCCGCCATCTTGGGTTAATTTGCATACTCGCTCCTGATTGGCTGGTGGACTTGGCTTGTGGGTGTGGCAGATGTATGGTCAATTTGCATGTTTCTCTTTTATTGGTGTAGATTGGATTACTACATAATTCCTTCAAATTCTGGAATTCTGATTAAATGATTGTGTCTCAGATTAGAAGCAAGCATAGATGGGACTTTAATGAACAGCTATTGTAACTTCAGTCTACCATGCTTAGTTAATATGGTTGCCTTTGGACTCCATCGTTTTCTTTCTTCCAAGTGAGGAAACCTAATATTGACCTGATTTCCTTAACACTAACAATTCTTCTCTCTGTCTTCCACATTTCTACTTCCATCCCCTTTCCCATGTGGCATCAGATGAAATGAGAGAGTATTGATTTAAGAAAGAATAAGGAGAGAAAAAAATTGTCTTTATTGAACCATCAATTCCCCCCACTGTCATCACTAGACCAATCTATAATATATATGTGTATAGGCATGTGTATATATGTGTTTGTATGCACAGATATATACATACACACATATAATACATATACAGTGGGTAAGGTTTCTCATGCTTTTCTCCAACCCATATTCATACCCATATTTTAAAATAAAAAAAGAGAAAAGACTTACTTAACTTACTAATATATATTTTTCCCATTCTTGGTTTTAAAATATCTCCTTCATTTCTATTTTTATTTAAAAAAAAAACATTAACAAGAAAATAAAATTAATATTCTAGGGGAGAAATGTATGCCTTGAATGTAAAACTGAATAATCACTCAGGTAGAATAAAAATGAGTTAAATAAATACTAAATGTGATCTAGTTGATTAACAAACTTAATTAATCACAAATATATATATATATATATATATATATATATATATATATATATTAAAGAAAATTTTTCTGGCGTAGTACTTCCCTACTTTAGTGATTTAAATAGAAGTACTAAATTCATTTTAAAATTGCTTTAAGTTTTACTTAAAATACCATTTCAAGAAAACCAGTACTATAGTATCTTGGCATAATAATAGTGCCAACAAAGACATCAAGGTCTTTACATATGTTAATTAATCTTTTTAAATATTTCTTAAAAGTATTATAAGATAGATACTATTATTTTCACTATGAAGACATTGAGATACAACAAAGTTAAGTAATCTGCCCAAGGACACACAGTAAGCCACAGAACTGCGTTTCTAGTATAGGCAGTGGGCCAACTTCTTTCAATTATACCTTATACCATTAACTTCCAACATATGAAAGCAAATGAAATACCAATCCCATATTAGAAAAACCACCGTTCCCCTTAGACCGTGTATAAATTTTTTATCTGAGTCATGTGAAAGAACAGTTTTGTGAAACCATATGAAGTCATATGCCACATATTCACCATAACCTTGACCAACTCAAAACTACTATTCACCTCTCTTATTCATGAGTAACCTTTGTTTGTATTTTCATGTTGTCTCACAGCTCTGGTTACTATTTCATAAATTTAAAACAGACTGTTGAAAACAATATTTCTTTTGATTTTTCCTAAACTGTTTTCTTTGTGCTCAAGGGGTGTCTTCTAATTATAATATAAAATTTGGTGAATAAGTTCATGTTTATTATCTTTAAAAACTTTGATCATCTCTCCTTTCAACTTTCTGACTTTTCATACAAAGAGTTCTTTTAAATGCATTAAATAAAAAAATTCAAGAGTTGAGGCAGTTTCAATTTCAAAGTACTAACATTTCAAAGGAAGCCAGAAATGTGTTATTCAGTCATGTCGAGAAGAATTTAAAAGAAAGTGTTTCCAAAGTTAAAAATCCTGATTTGAAGATAGTCTCTACTTTCATAAATGACATTGGAAATAAATCTCAAGGACAAATGTACTATGTCCACTTCTTAAATCAAGAGTTCTAAAGAAAGAAAAAAATACTGATCACTTTTATATTTTCCAAGTCAGAGTCATCTTCATGTCTTAAGATTTTAGCATACAAGATTTAAAATGTCATTAATGTTAATTATAATGATATGAATAAAAGCAGCAAATGAAAAATATGCTTATAATAAGTTTAGTATGCTTATAATAATAATAATTAATGACCAAATGCTTGTAATAATTTCTTACAGTATTAGCAATCTTGTTTTTCACAGCATTCCCACACTTATGATTCTAGGAAGTTCTTAAAATATTTTTGGTACAAAACTACCATCTCTTTCTCCTAGATTTTCAACTGGTTCCTTCTCTTGTTTGAGTTTCTCAATTTAAAAAAATAAAACAACCTGCTCAACATCTCATACGCTTCCATATTCCCCTCTCTTCTATAGTCAAATATCTCCAAATAAGTTCAAGGCCTACACACAATCTCCAAGTGCTCACTTCCAGTCATTCATTAGCTTACACCAATGAGTCTGCCAAACCCACTCTATCAAACTCATCTACTCAGGCCTCCAATGATGTTCCTGCTGCTCTATCCCACAAACCCCTTGATCTCTCTGCACCATTCCACAGAGGGCCTATGACACTTATTTGAAACTGTTACTTGCCTTCCATGACACCACATTCTCTACGCATTTTTTCTACCTCTCTGGGTGCTTCTTCCCAGTCATCTTTGACCTTTCACCTCCTCTCTGAACATTAAATGTTAGTTTTCCTCAGAATTCTGTCCTAAGCATGCTTCTCAAAACACATCCTCTCTTTAGGCACCTTCATTCATTCATAGTCAGACCTTCAATTATGTGCAGGCATAAAATGACAATATATCTCCTTCTCAGATCTTACTCCTGAATTTCAGACCATATATCCAATTGCCTTCTAGACAACTTCAGTTGATATTTCATAGGCCTATAAGTGTAATAAATGGTTCCAAAACTGAGCTAATCATTTTCCCTTAGAACCATTTTCTGTTCTACTGTGAGCTAATGCAATAAGTAACACTCTAAGTTAAGACAAAAATCATATGCTTTTTTTCATCTACCTCATCTACCACATGGGAGTAGTCACCATGCTTTGTCAAATATTCCTTCTAAATATCATTCAGGCCTGACTTCCCTTCAGCCTTACTGACCTGCCTAGTCCAAGTCACTATTACTATCCTGGAGTTTTACTCCATTCTCCATATTGCAGCCAAAATGATCTAATTCATAATTTAATTCTGAATTATGCTTAAATTTATATGCTTGAAACTGTCAAACATCTTCTTACTGCTGTTATTTTATATTTCAAAGTCCCTATGAGGCCTTGTATGATTTGCAGTGATTCCTCTCTCAGTCTCATCTCGTAAAACTCTCCTCCCACTTGCTTTCCATGGTCTAATCTGCAATGGACTAAAGTTGGACACAGCTTCTGGTCACTCTCCCTATAAAGGATTGAAGTATATTTGCCTTCCTCTTGAATATGAAGCCACTCTGCTGCTGCTTAGCCAACAGCAAGCACACAGTAGAAGTACTGGCGTTAAGTCCCTGACCTAGTCTTTAAGAACACTAGCAGCATCTGCTCCCTCCCTCTTGAAACATTCATTCGTGGGACACTCCTTGAAATGTGGCCATCATGAAATTAAAAGCCTAACTCACATGGTGAGCTCCCAGCCAATAGTCAAAATCAACTGCCAGTCATAAAAGTGGACCATCTTAGATTTTCTAGCTTCATAAAGCCCAGCTGAATTTACATGGGACAGACGCATTGAGAGATAATGAAATAATTGTTATTCTAAGCCACCACTAAATGTTGGGCTGGTTTGTTACATAGCAATAAATTATAGGAACAAATGTCTATATGTCTTCTTATCTATATTCCAACTCACAGAGACAGAAATTATGTTTTGCATATTCACCACCATATTTCCAATGCCTACTAGAGTTTCTAGTCACCCAGTGGGTGACCAGTTAATATTTGTTGACTTATTTAGCTATTAAAAAGATAAATTATTACCACCTTATTTAAACCAAGGCAGTAGAGCCAATTGGTTAAGAACTTGTGAGCTGCTACACCAGACTTCGTGAGTGAAATATACCTTTCCACTTCCTGCAAGTGATCAGGAAAATGGGACATGAACTCTCTGTGCCTCAGCTTGCTATCTGCAATTTCGTCTGGACGATTAAATGAAATAATACATGTATAAATGATCGAATTGCATATCAGAGCCTCCTAGTCAATGCTATTTATTTTTTACTTTATGGAAATGATAAACTGTGAAGCAAAGAAACTGAGTCACTTTCTGAGTTCCGCTTGCTAACTGTCTGCAGAGCTGGGCCTAGCAAACCAATTTCCTATGTTATTGTTGTTTTTTTCTTCACACCTTCCTTTTTTGTTCTTTTTTAATGTCAACATCAGCTATAGTAGGCAGAATAATCGTCCCCTAAAGGTTCCTATGTCCTAATTTCCTGGAATCAGTGAATATGTTATGTTTTGTGGTAAGTGCATTAAGGTTGCTTAATCATCTGATTTTGAGAAAAGGAGATTATTCTGGATTCCTACGGCTTCCCAGTGCAATTATAAGGTCCTTAGAAGAGGAAGAGAAATGCAGAAGAGGGTTACTGCCAGAGTGATACAACGTGAGAATATAAGAGCAAGGTGAGAAAGACTCGACCTCCCATTGCTGAATTTGAAGATGGTAGACCATAAGCCAAGAAATACTAGTCCAGAGGGCCTTTAGAAGATGGACAAGGCCAGGAAAAGGATTCTCTCCTACACTTTCCAAAGGAATGCAGCCTTGCTGACACCTTGATTTCAGTTCACTGAAACCATTTTTGACTTCTGACCTCTAGCACTGTTAGATAAATTTGTGGTGTTTTTCAACCACTAAGTTTGTGCAAATTTGTTACAGCAGCAAATAGGAAACTAATACATCACTCAATAAAGTTTTTGTGGACTGATTAACCTACATGCAATCCCAAAAATCAATACATGATACATTTTGTAAAGTGGGTCTTGGATTTATGGTATTTCATTTTGATTATTTCCATTCAGGGCCATTCAAATTATTCTATCTTCTTTTATCAATATATTCAACTACTGAAAGAGATGATATTTTCGTTTTTTTAAATAAATTTCAGAAATGAGAAGAGGCAAGGAGAGAAAACATTTAGAAGAGAAAACATAGTAGAAGAAAAATAAAGTTAATTTTAAGAATTCAAGAACTTTTGAGTGGCGATTCCCTCGGGAAAGATTAGCACCTCTGACCTTGACTCTCCCCTGGAGAAGTGATTTTCACCCTTCTGACTCCCCTGTGGGACAGGAGAACTATTAAATTTGTTGCAATTATAATAAATGCTCATTGGATCTATGCTGTGTAGACTTTTTTTTTAAATAGCAGATGAATAACTCTGCCAAGTCAGCTAACCCAACAAACTGACTATTAAATTGATTTAGGATAACAAGATGCAGAAGCTGTCACACCTGTAAATGAATCTTTAACCATATGTTGTAATGTGTTTATGTGCTTCAGAAGTAAAGAAACCTTTGATGCCACCTGGTGGGCCATATTTTGTGAATGAACTCCAATAAAACAGAATAAAATTTAGTACATGAGGTCTGCACTCTTTAAATAGCAATAAGAATGCAAATAGATTATTTGGTATATTAAGCTCTTAAACTACTTACAAAATACTTGAGGCACTACAGAGATAACTCTCCAAATGCAGACATAAAAAAGTAGAAATTATTTCATACAAAGCAATATAAATATTTGCAATTTTTGTAAGCCAAATATGAAGCAGTAAAATATTCATGTCTGCTTATTGCTTTGAGTATTCACCAGGGAATGAGAGAAGCAGGGGGGAAAGTGCCTTGGAAGAAATTTTGAGTTGAAGAGCTTAATATGGTATATTTTTTGCTTCCTCGTTCAAAGGAAATAACTGTGTAAAATTGTGACCTCATTTATGGAAATCTTGCTATTCTTAGCTTACCTTGACAAATTTATATGACAACCAGACAAGTCACATTTTAAGTAGGGGTGTGTTAACTACTGTGGAGTAAATAAATAACAGTTTACATTATCCGTATTTTATAAAATATTGCAACTTGGTTGCTATTTGGAATTTGGTCTTGTATTTCTTTTTCTCATCCGCTTAAATAACTTCAATCATTTAAGTGATGAATCATGTTAGAAGTATAACGTATGTGGAAAATAGAAATGGAAAGATTTCTCTAAGACGTTTTTATGATAGTTTCTGTATCTTTGTATTGTGTCCTTTTTTTTTTTTAGAGGTTAATGAGAGAGGTATAAAGTGGATAGTTGACCTAAACAAGAGTATATTGTGTCTCTAATAGTAAGTGAAAGAACAAGAGCTTGTTTGGAGGCAAGACAAAAAGTACTCAATGAAATGGTGGTCAGAATAGATCCAAATCCCATGAATAGGATCAAAATTAGGGGCAAAATTTAAAGAAAGGCTAGACTATTGCTCAGAAGCTGCATGAGTGCTCATGGTGCATTCTCAACACAGTCTAACTATCCTATTAATAAAAGCCTAATATGCAAATTGTTCAACCGGGAGTTCCACCGGAGTTTGACGGCTTACTATGATGTACACTGACCACCAGGGGGCGGGACTGCAGTGGGACGGTGGAGCAGGTGAGTGGGAGGCACCAGGCTAAGGTGGGTGCTAGCAGGGGCCCCGATTGCCCCCAGACATTGACCAGTGGCAGGGGGAGGGGCCGCCGCCCAGCTCCCAGGCGCTGAGGAAGCCAGGCAGGGGGCCCAGCCCTGATCTATTGCCCTGCAGATGGTGACCAGCGGCCAGCAGGCCCTGATAACCTGATCAGTTGGGGCTGGGCCCTGGGCTGGGACAGGGAACTGGGTGTGGGTGGCGGCAACCAACCTCCAGCGGCAGCCGGGCAGGGGGCTGCAACCTGTCACTGGCTACCTAGAGGAGGGGGAAACAGGGACAGAGGTGTGGTGAGAATGTGGGGTGTCTACCGAGCTCGCTCTCACTCCCCCTGCTACCCTTCCCCTGCTACCCTCCCCCTGGACACCAGGGCTCGCACGCTGGGGAAGCCCCTGCACTCAGGTGCCCAGCACCGTGAGCAGCCTGCCTCCCACCCACGCGGCCTCTTCCGGGTGAGCTGGGCCACAGCCACTGGGACCTCAGGGGCCAGTCAGGCTCCCCGTGGGTTCACACAGGAGCTGGTCTGCAAGGCCAGCCGGGAGAGAGCACACTGCCCACCTGGCTTCCTTGCGGCACTGCTGAGCGGCCCAGAGGCCCATGCTGCATCCAGGCCTGCAGTGTCTGGACATGCTCACCGCATCTCCGCGCTGTGACTCAGGCAGAAGGGGGCACGCCGGGGGCTTGGAGGCCCGGATGCTGCCCTTCCACACCAGACGCTAGCACTTTGATCGCTGGCCAGGCCTAGGGACCACACCCATGCAGGAATTTCATGCACCGAGCCTCTGGTAAGATTATAAGGGAGCTAAAAAAATTCCTCGTGCCTAGTCATGTCTTAGCCTTCATAATGTTGTAGCACAATGCATTACTCACATGTTTGTGGTGATGCTGGTGTAAAAAAACCTACTGAGCTGCCAGTAGTAGTAGTAGGCTATATAATCTAAGTTTGTGTAAGGACATTCTCTGATGTTTGCACCATGACAAAAGTGCCTAACAACACATTTCTCAGGATGTGTCCCTGTCATTTAAACTGCACATGTCTATATTGAAGGACAGGAACAACAGAAAGAAGGCTTGAGATGATAAATGAAAGCCAGTGGCTTTACTGCTTACTGTGTACAGTTGGTGTTTTCTTCAAGCTTCTATACAACACTTGGATAATATGCTCATAGGGTCTTATTTATGAAGATTACAAATGAGCCTCCCCACCCAATGAAACCCTTGATCCATGCAAATTAGAAACTTCCATTGGTTTCCAAGATAGGACCAAAATATTGACATTGTTTTTGGTCACATAAAATTAATGAGTTATTAAGAGACCATTATCTAACATGGTTAAAGATGCCATGTTTTCCAGCAAGGCAGTAGCTGGGGTTTCAAATTATTTCTGAAAGACTTTTGAGCATATAGTCAGTGAGGCAGCATGGTATAATGGAAAAAAAAAATACAGTCCTATAAAACCTCAGGTCTTCCAGAAACAAAAAACACATTCAAAAGCAAATTCGGAAACATGAGCATGACAGATAGGGCATAGGTGGACAAAAAGAAAAGATAATATACTGCCTTTACAAAAAAAAAGGACACACATTTTCATAAATATGTTAAGCACCAGAACAATGTAAATAAAGATATCTGCTCAAGCTGAATTGACAAATAAAAAGCAGAAGAAACACTATGAAACTCTAAAAAATACAAACTTAAAACTTAATAATTTAACCAATCTTATTTGCACAATTGTCTTCCAGAAAATTGGCTTATGGCAAGTCTGTCAGTTGTTAAATAGATTATTTTCCTGCAATTCACTAGCTAAATAATTTTAGTGAAATTATTTAATTTCTGAGTCTTGTTAATTTTTTGTTTGATAGGGTTTGTTTGCTGATGAAGTAAAATGAGATAAAATAGTATCTGGAACCTATTAGATGCCCAAATATTTACTTTTTAAATTTAAAAATACACAAAGCAATATATATATATATATATATATATATATATATATATATATAGCAAACTATGAATAAGATTATGAAGTAAAATTGATTGTTACATAATAGTCATTGGGATGTTAAGTACAACATAGGAAATACAGTGAATAATATCCTAACTATGCATGGTGTTGGATGGGTGTGGGATTTATTGGGGTGATTAAGTTATAAAATGCCTGATCACTGGGGTGTACACCTGAAACTGATATAGTGATGTATGCCAATTGCAATTGAAAAAATTTTAAAAATGATTTCAAAAATCAGTTGTTCAAGATTTAGGACAGGCCCAAATTCTGCTTATAAAGATGAAACTAATATAGTAGATACTGAAGTATAACATTATGTGCAAAAGAAAGCCAGGAGAAAATAGATTGATTTAAAATCACAGAATCTTGAAAAGTATGGTTGAAGCTTGGTCCTGAGCAATGAATAGGAATTTTAACCATGGAGGTAGAACTAGGAAAAGCCAACTCAACAGAGATTATAATAAGAAGAACCATGGACCTAAGAAGAGAAAGAATAGGAGGAGAAAGAGAGGAAGGGAAAAAGAGAAGAGAAGGAGATGATGAGGGAGAAAAGAAGAAAAGATCACTACTACCATCAACAACTTTGGGATGTGAGAAAGACTCCTAGCTATCCCTACTTATCTTGTTTTCCCTTTCTTCCATAGTAATTGCAATTTTAACTATGCATATATTTGACTAGTATGAAGAGTACATTGTTAGCCTTCTATGCAACTAATATGGTCAGATTACTAAGTGTTACTAAATTCTGGCTGATGCCATGTGAGAGAAAACAATACACGCATATTCCAGGGTGTGTTCTAAATGCAGATGGTGTGCTCTTCTTCCTCACTTCCTCTCTCATGCTGCTAGAAATGAGGATATGGTACTGAGACACAGTCAATAATGCTGAAAGCTTCAGATGGTAGAGGCTGGGTACCTAATTGACCACAGGGAAAAGATTCATCATACTAGCTCTGGGCTATCGACATCTGGGTTGTTATGTGACAGAAAATTAAACTTTTATGTTGGTCAAGTCACAGGTATATGGGGTGTCTTTTACACAAATGTATACTGTAATTAACAGTATGAGTTAAATAATGGTAGGTAGTCTGACATGTCTGAAGTATAGAAAGATGTCTAGGAGAGAGATTTGGAATGGAATGATAAGGCCAGAAAGTGAAGATCTTGAAAAGTCCAGACTGAGAAGATTGTATTTTTTTCTCTGCAGTGGAAAGTCACAGATCACTCTTGAAAGGAGAAGGACATAATCAAATATGTACATAAGGGAAATAAAGTTATGTAGAACAATTTTTAAGAAAGAAATACTGGACACAAAGACAATGAACTCTCTATTGTAATGAAAATATGGTATAGGCTATGACCACAACAGTAAAAATGGGAATGAAGAGAAATCTTCCAATTTGGAGATAGAACTGACAGAATTGTATAATAATTTAAATTCACAAGACCACTTGTAAGCAATGAGACAAAAAAATAATTGTAATCAAAGACAAAATGCAGTTAAGGAACATGAAAGAAATATACTTTTAATGGTGCTGTCTAGCAGGTTATAAAGAATACTTTTCAGACCTAGCTGGTTTGGTTCAGTGGAGAGAGAGTTGGACTGCGGACTGAAGGGTCTGAAGTTCGATTCCGGTCAAGGGCACATGCCTGGGTTGTGGGCTCAATCCCCAGTTGGGGGCACGCAGGAGGCAGCCGGTCAATGATTCTCTCTCATCATTGATTTTTCTATCTCTCTCTCCTTCTCCCTTCTTCTCTGAAATCAATTAAAAACATTTTTTAAAAAGAGAATACTTTTCAAGTGTGTTTAGTTCTAATCAAGTTTAAGTGACAATTAGAAATACAAATGTGGGGTAACAAAAGATTTAGAGGAGCATCTATATTTGCTTCTCTCCAAATAGGGACAGCAGTGAAATACACCCAGACAAAATGGACAAGGAAGATCATGTAAAATGGAAATAAAGAAAACAAAAAAACAGAATAATAGTATGACATTCTTCTTTTAAATTTTTGTTCCTCCTCCAGGTTATAGGATGAATGGAACATAAGGTTAATGTCACCTTGGAACAGCAAACACACTGTGAAATAATATGCCTACAGAATGATAGAACCATTGGTCAAATGGACCAATCCAATTTGTCATAGTTAAGGAAAGTAATATGCAAAGGCATTAAGTGACTTGTACAGGAGAGCTTCACTAAAATGACTAAGAACTCCCCAATCCCAGTGTGCTGAGCCATATTTTGATGCCCAATAATTTGTAAACCCTAGTGAAAGTAGTCTGAAGGCTTTTTCTCGACCCCTTTACTTCTTTATCTTCTACTACTTCATTCTGTTTCAAAACCACTGGGCCCTTGTCCACTTTTTAAGAATAGCTAATATTGAGGTTCAGTAAGCAAGACGCCAAAGCAATTGACTTTTCATACTCAATTGCATTGAATATGAAAATTTGTAGAAAATTTAGTTTGTTCCCATCATTATTCCCTTAATCAAATAAATCATCTTCACAGTATTTTGGATTAAAAGATTAATGCCAAAAGAAAATTGTATTCTGGTCTCCCAAATAAAGCTGAGAGGCACTATGATGAATGAGATTGAAACTTTTGAAATCAATTCTGTAATTTTCACAAATGCATTTCTTTTTCACGTTGATATTTCTTGCATTTCAGTCAAGGAACCAATTCAAACATCTACCACAAATAATATGTAGGGAAAGTAGTCAAAGGCTCATTGATCACAGTAAGCATTTAGAGCTACATTTTTTAAAGATATATTCACGCAGGCTCCAAAGCAGTAAAGATAAAATCTTCCTTCAGTGGAGTGAAAGGCAAAATAAATTCCATGAACAAATAACAACTTAAAAGAGCGATTAAACACTGGAAAGAAGAAATCTCGAGATATATCTGAATGTGGCACACAACCCAGTAAGAAGACCATTGGGCCTGGAATGAAGGAGTGATGGATTCAATTTCAGCTTTTCTAGAGCACGTGCCATCAGGAATATCACCTCACTGTGCCTCAGTCTCCACAATCATAAAATGAAGGTAACAATATCCATGTCAATGCTTCCATAAGAACAAAATAAGGTAGCAGGTGATAGTAGATGCTAAATAGATTTAGATGCTAAATATATACAAGCTTTTAAAGAACTGTTACTATATAATAAATTCATATGAAGAACCATGTGTCTTTAAATACCAGTCACCTGCCTAGATAATAGCTTAACATGTATTCATTCATTTATTCATATGGCAAGCATGCTTAAAAATTCAGAAGGTAACAAATATTATCAGGGACATTATATCAAATCCTTTTCCCTAATTCATCAAAAAATAACAGAAAATGTTTCATAAGTGAATGGCAGAGCTGCTGATAATTTCTGTTATTTCTAGAATCCATCCCGGCCCTCCAAGATCCATCTCTGAACTAAATCCTAATTGTTGTTCCAGACCCAGCTTAATTTCCTCCCCCTCAATGCCAATGTTCCAGATTACACCATGTTTCCTTTCTCTGAAATTGTAGCTCCTCTGGTTTTTAATTATTTGGTAATTCATATACCCTTCTACTATGAGCTGCAGTTTTCTAATTCATTACCTCATAGTCATTCTTAATATTTTATATACCATATTAAATGTAAATTAATATTTAACACATTGTTAGTTTTGACTTGACAATGAACATGCCACCATATCTCTATATTGCATATGTAATTCTTCATAGAAAATACCGCATGATTATTTTATGATACAACTTATTTCTTTCAACTTGGATTAGTTTTTCAATGGCTCCTACTATAACTAGAATAATAAGGCTTTTAATTTTAAAAACGCTACTACAAAAATGATGCTTCCACAAAAATATCTTAAGACTCATGATGACCTGTAATTTAAATACTCTCTTATAGCTAACTAGGCACGGGTAGGGTCCCTAGGCTTGGCTGGCAATCAGGGCCAATCTATGGGGCGACCAGCAGGGTGATCAGGGCCCCCACTGGCACCCACCTTGGCCACCCACTTGCTGGCCCCACCCCCTGCTGCCAGTTGCCTCTCTCTGCAGGGAACCTGGGACCTACGGGCTGGAGGCAGCTCCTGTGTTGAGTGTCTGCCCCCTGGTGGTCAGTGCGCGTCATAGTGACTGGTCGTTCCTCTGGTCATTTCAGCGTTCAGTCGATTTGCATATTAGGCTTTTATTATACAGGATAATGATACTAAGCATTAGAAAAAAACACAAGCAATTTAGAATTCACCCTTGATACTTTCTAGATATCAAAATATGATGAAAGAAAATGTTTGGTAATTTCCTTCCCTAGTTTCAGTTATAAATTTATTCATTATTTTATTACATGAAGAGTTTTGAAGTATCAACTAGATTGCAGTTGCCAGCTCTTCAATTATAAATAATTAATTACTTAAAAGGAGGGAGAAGCTCACATAAGGTTTACTCCCTAAAAATCAAAGGTCTAGTCTATACATACTTTAAGAATTCATTTATATCTTAAATCAATGATTTAAGTTGCATCCATCTTATGAGCTGATTGTATTCAATTAATTTCACCAGGAAAATCCAATTAATATTCAATAAGCCTGATATATTTACATTATGTGTTTAGTAAGGATAAGACTGCAATATAATTACATTTTACCATTAATACCTGCTCATTATAAAATTTTAATGGAAAGAAAGGAGATAAACAGTAATAGAAAGTAAAAATCTCTCATAAATGTATCACTGATTTAAGCAATTCACATTACCTTGGTGTATATTTTCAAGAGACATTTTATCAATGCATATAGGTATGCATTACACACATAGTATTTTTATAAAAAGAATAAGTTTATAGTTAAAATATAAAATATTTCTCATTAAATATAAAACTATATATATTTTCATGACTGTACAGAAATCTGTCAAACTGATTTGCCATCATTTATTCAACTAATTCATGATTGGGGATCATTTAGGCTGTTCTCAACTGAGAACATATGTGAATATCCCAAAGATAATTACCAGATGTAGAATTGCTAGATTAGATATACAAATCTGGAGAAGTTAAAACCCCTCCAACAGGGCATAAGTAGCCTATTTCACACACCCTCAACTATGGGTAGTTCCAATCTTCAGAATATTGTCAGTTTACTAAATTCTTCATACGTTTGTGAAATATATGTACCTCTTCCTATTATTGCATTTCCTGACTTTTAACAATTATATAGGGTTGTTTGCCTTTATCTTATTTATAGGAACACTTTACAGACATTATACACTATGGATGCTAACCATTTGTTAATTGCACATATTAGAAACATTTTCCCAATCTGTTTTTTTTTGTTGTTGTTTTAATTTTGAAATGAGTAACACAAAAGTTTTTTTTTTTTCAGTTTTATGTCATCAAATCTTTTCATCCTTTCCTTTATGGCTCATGTTCTTTGGATATCAGCTAAGAAAGACCACCTCAATCCCTAGACTATAAAAAGACTCTTCTATATGTTCTTATAGTATATGCAGGAAATGGAGAGCATGCTACCTTTCAAAATAATTATCTACTTGCCCCAAATCAAATAAACTAATATGTTTTCCTTCAATAACTTACTTTATCCTTAGCATATAATCACACATATGTATTTATGAGTTTCTAGACAGAAAAAAAAGGCATTATTTCTTCTCATTTTTAGTCTAGCCCTATGGCGGCCTTTGTAAAAAACAAGTGTGTGCACTTTTGATTTAAAAATATTTCTGAAAAGACTACTTTTAGATAAATAGGTTCATTTTTATTTGTAGGTGACAAATCTTTTACAAGAATACATGGAAAGAATTTTTCTCTAATGTTTATTTTGCCTTTTCCATGATTAGCAGAAGATAAACATTGTTTCCTGCTAAAAGTGGGAGGGGGGATGAATGGTGGAAATAGGATGATAACAGACATCATGGAGCTTGACTTGGCATGGTTTTAAAATGTCCAATGAAATTCTCTGCTTTCAATTTTGTGAGATCTGAAAGAGGATGATTAATAGAGCCTCAGAGAAAGTTTTGATCCCTTTAAGAAAATATTTTTTCCCTAATATAGCAATATCAGTAAACTTTTGTGTAGGAGTGAACAAAACAATTACTTTGAAGTTTAAATTTGTAAGTTACTGTTTCTTTATTATTTCAGTTCAAGCTCTGAAGTCCCACCGGTGGAAAAGCTCCATAGACTAGGACAGCAGTTTGGGGCTCAGCATTCCTTTCCACTCTTAAAAATTACCAAGGATCCCAAAGAGTCTCTGTTTACATGATATTGTAAATACTTATCACTGTTTACTTTATTGTAAATTAAAACTGAGAGATTTTTTAAATATTTACTTATTAATTCATTTTTTAAAAATTAACCCCATCAGCTAATATTAAAACATTTTATGAAAAATAACTCTATTGCCCCCAAAATGAGAAGACTGGCATTGTTTTCTGCTTTTCCAAGTATTTTTTTTTTTTTTGATGTTTAAAAGAAAGAGACAACCCCCATTACCTATAATAGTACCTCGCACCCTTGGGAATCAATAAAAAATCATCTTTATGATGCTTGGAGACAAAGGTAACACATCTCTTGATATTTTAGAATTACAACAACATAATGTACAATTATCCCAAACAAACTTACAAACTAATTCTTTGAATGTCTGGCAGCAATTTAAAAAGGACATGAAAGGATTTAATCCCTTCCACTCTGTAGAGGGCCCCCTGGGAAGGCACCTGAGCATTCTATATTGGCCCCTCTTGGCCTTTTGGCCAAGAGGGACCCTCTTCTCACAATCCAATTGCCCACAGCTGTTGCCTGAGCTTTCTGTTCATGCTGAGGTTGAAGCCTCGTGGTGGCTGGTACCATGGATGTGTCTCTTGCCCAGTGGGGTGAGCTGGGCCCTCCCTGGAGAAGAAACCTGGGTTCCCCAAGATATGTGATCAGTGCTGGGGCCCCACCAGCAGGTGAGGGGATCCCAAGGCAGGTGCTTGGCGTGGAGGCCATGGGGGCATAGGCTACCAAGGAGACAGAACTGAACCTCACATCACCCTGCTTGGCCCCGGAGGATAGCTGGTTAGCCAGAGATGGGTAAGATTCCTCAGGGAAGGAACAATCTAAGACAGGCACATGCACAGAGGAGCCATCAGGAGAGAACTTGGGGGTCAACAGAGGTGGGGCACAGACCCTCACCTCCCCCCAACTTTGCAGGGACCTGAACCCTCACCCCTTCTGAGGGAGGTCTCCTGCCCCCATGGCTGCTTCGCTTCCCATGCCCAGCTCAAATCAGGACCCAGGCAACAGACAGAGACTTGGCCGACAGCAGCTGCCCTCTCACGGCAACAAGACTTGTTTGAGTTGTCTTGTACCCATGGTGTGGGGAAGTGAGTTTTTGATATCAAAATCCAGCCTAGCACCAGGAATGCTCAGGGCCTACTCAAGAAGGCAAATAATCCTTTCCACTAATATTTACAGGGTACCATAAGATTGTTGTTAGAGTATTAAATTTGACAGTAAAATAGTAGTCAAGTTCTCAGACTAATTTAAATTGACTAATTGAAATAAGTGAATATTCTAGAAAAATTAATGGTACTGGACAAAAAGCTGTTCCTAAAGTGTTAACTAAAATTTTTATTGGTAGTTCATCTCATGGTAAAATTGTGTAACATGTAATGAACCTAAAGCAGTCACATTTTAGTGCAAAAAAATTAAAATTTAAAAGCTATCAAGACTACATTATAAAATTTCCAAAAGCCTCCTAATATTTAAATCAAAAAAGGGGGATAGTAGAAGAATATCATGTAAGGAAAAATATCCTGTGAGTAAATTACATCTAGAAAATTTTTAATTTAGAAAATTACTTTTCATTTGTAATGCTAACAGCAAGACACCCATGAAAAACACACATGTTGTCAAAACAAGCCAAGGAAAATCGTTTGGGCAAAAAAGGAAAAAGGATCCCAAGTCAAATTTATAGAAAAGATTCCTTTATTAACTTTTGATCGAGAATATGTTTGTATATTTTCAGAAAACAACTCCAAGACCATGTGGATTCCTGCAACAGAGAGGAGTTGACAGGACTGCTCCAGCCATGTAGACAGAAGAGAAACAGTCCAGAGATGGGAGACGCTGACGACGCCTTGCCATACTAGCAGTCAGCAGCTGTGCGTCGCTGCAGGTTGCCCAGGACCAAACCAGAGAGGGTCGGACCTGCATTACCAACATTTGTCCACCATCCAGAACTGAAATATCATCACTGACATGTACACATAAGGAACTGTTTGACATTGAAATTGGGACTCAAAAGAACTGTTAGCCCACAAAGAAACTCACTACAGACTGATTCATTTGCCTCCCAGCATAACCATTATTGCTTGTCTCATTTTCGGTTCTTATAAGTGTATTTCTAGTGTCACATGATCTCACTCATCTGGGGGAAATAACGAACAACATAAACTGATGAACAAAAACAGACCCGGAGACAGGGAAGCATCGATCAGACTGTCAAACCTCAGAGGGAAGGTAGGGGAGGGTTGGGGTAAGGGAGAGAGATCAACCAAAGGACTTGTATGCATGCATATAAGCCTAACCAGTGGTCACGGACAACAGGGGGGTGGGGGCATGCGTGGGGAGGGGTTTGGGATGGGAATGGGGGGATGAGGACAAATATGTGATACCTTAATCAATAAAGAAATTAATTAAAAAAGAGAGAGAGAGAGACAGCTGGATTCTTATATTTTACTTCAGTAAGCACATATTAAGAAAAACTGTCCTTACATACAAATACAGTTTAAAAAGTGACAACTATTTTGATAGCCTTTTCAGATAATTGTGGATATTCTTCCTCGAAACCACACTAAAGGTGGTAAGTGTAGTTTCTTAAAGGTTAGTTGTTATGTGAAATCTAAAACCATATAAGTGAACTTTTTTATACTATGTTCCATTAAAATCTAATGGTCTATCTTTTCCTTTAAGTGAATCTTTTACTCATGCATAACTTTGCATTGTATATTATGCATTGGTATTTTGGATTATATCAATTCACTGTTAAACAGATATTCCAAATGCTAGAGTTAAATTTTTATATTATGCAACATAAAATTTTTACATTCCTTAATATTACCACTCATATGTAAGAACTCTTAATTATTGGAAAGGTGACAAACTCACAATGGCAGATATGTTTTCCAAAATTCTATTTTTAATTTAAAACTTTGAATATTGTAACTGGCACCCAAAACTGTTCATTGTTTTCCTTAAAGTGACGAACTTGCTTTGTTCTTTCTCAAAAACTACCAGCAAAATTACCAAGGCTAAATAATTCTAGTTAGTTACTGTTCCTTCAAGTCAAAAGGAGGTCAAAAAAATAAGTAAACAATCAAGTACTTCATGTATATTTTCATTTTGTTTCCTACAATAGAAAAAGATGTCTACTTATTAAAATCAATAAAATCAATGATTTTCACTGCTTTATGAAAGATATTCTTGAGCAAAACTTTTTTTCTTTATTTTTCCTTTTTTTTTTTTTTTTTATGAGTACGTAAAAATGATGACTACAATGGCTGCTCAGTATAGTTTGGCACCACTGCCTTGGTTAGTTCATGCTAATGGCTGCTTTTGCACCATCAGCACAAAGTCAACAAAGTGGAAAGACAAACAATGTCTTGATTTTATTATAAAAATAATTTTGATTTCATGGACCCTCATTAGGGTCTCAAAAATCCCAGGATCCACAGACAAAACTTTTAGAATCACTGGACTACCCTTTAAGGCTTCTGGCTAGTAGTACTACTGATTGTATTAATCATAAAATGAATGAATGAATGACTATGACCTTTCCACTGAATTTCCATACACAGTTACAGGAAGCAAAAAATAATCTTAGAAAATCGACATTTTATTGTAGTAGTCATTGTTCTGAGCAGTATTATTAGAAGAGCATTCATCTCTGTTATTCTTTATTAGAAAGATATGCATCTTAATTGGCTTCAAAATTTATTCATAATGTCAACATTAATGGTAGGCATCAGCAGGCTGTCAGTACCAAGAAAAATGAGGTGAAATTAAGAACAAAAAAATGGTACAACAGGAATAAAATAACTACAAAGGTGAAGTTTTTAACTCACAGAATATAATGAAAAAGTTTTATTCTGTATGTGAACAAATAAGTGAATGAATGGACTGAAATTTTTTTCTAAAAAAACTATATATGTTAGAGTCCTGGTGCATGAATTTGTGCATGGTGGGGTCCGGCCAGCCTGGCCAGGGGGAGGGGACATGGGCGGTTGGCCGGCCTGCCTGCTGGTCGAACTCCTGGTCAAGGGGACAATTTGCATATTAGCCTTTTATTATATAGGATATACACTGAGTGGCCAGATTATTATGCGTTCAGAGATCATAATAATCTGGCCACTCAGTGTATATATGTGTGTGTGTGTATGTATATGGAGAGAGAGAGAGAGAGAAGGAGGAGAGAGCACTAGTGGTACATATTGTTTTTTTCTGCCCATCCTAGGATATCGGCATATTATTTCTCTTATAATAAACACCCTATTAGAAAATATTTTAAAGGCTTTAAATACTCGTTAAGACATTTTTCATGAGATGTCTCCTTTTTATTACTCTCTATATATCTTGGTGCAATGATATAAGTTTGACTCTCTCTTAGTTATTATTGCAGTCCTTCACTTAAAATGACATTTTAAAGTATAAAGCTTGAAGATATACATATCTGGTTTTTGATAGGTGCTATAACACATCAAAGCCAGGTAACTGAGGAAATTAAATTTGTATTTCTCTTTCCAAGGCTATACTCCTTCTCATTCCCCACTACCCCTTAAAAAAAAGAAGAAAACTGAGGGAGGAGAAACATAGAGAACAACAATAAAAAAGGAACATAGGTGGGTAATGGGAAGCACTCTCTCTTATTACTTTCCCATAACTATGCTAAGATGTCCCCAGGTTCATGAAGTATGTGAGGTAAGGAGGATGTTTGCTTTGGGGATAACTGAAAAGATTGTGGGTTTTTTTGTTTGTTTGTTTTGTAAAAGGATGTGGGGAAGGATTTTATTATATATCACATATCCTTTTCATTATTTGTTATTTCTGCTGGAGAAAAGGAGGCCTTCTTGATCTATATAAATTTGTATTGTGCAAACATTAGAAGAGTCTGGTCCTATTTTAAAATGAATGAGAAGGAAGAGTCTGAAGATATTTAGTTAGTTCATGCATTGCCCATTTCTTCAACTGTGAAAACTGACCCTGCTCCAGATATTACCCCAGGATGCAATAATTAACCTCCCTGAATCTCAATAATAGGACAGAGCACAGCCTGAATACTGTCTTTCCTGAGCCTAGTCTCCTAAGATACAGTAATACACTTTAAATTTAGATATATGTCAACTCACTAAGATTCTTCAGGCAATGAAGAGTTCATAACATAGGTTTTTATGCTTCTGATTTTACTTTCCATGGACCATATCATTCCTCAAGAAATAAAACATGAAAGCAGTTAAACTTATATCTTAAAGCTTTGAGCTTTAAATATCTATCAGCAAAAAGGAAGTGATTTTCCTTTGATGGGTAGGATGCAATGATTCCTGGCAGTCCCACTTATGCATAATCACTAATCCCAGTGTGAGGAATGGCTGCATAATGGTGGCTCTGAAAATAACTGTAGATCATAGCAGCCAGGTCTTTGCACTGTGAACAATCAATCATCATTTCTACTCGAGAAATGGCCCCAGCACATGTCCACTGCTCAATTGCAAGGCTCAGAAATCATTCTTTATTCTATAGACACAATGACCGTAGGTCTTAACATTAACATGGTGGTTCTTGTTCAAGATCTCTGCTTTCCCCTTATGAAGATAATGTTTGTGTCCTGTTCTGGTTTAAAACCTGAAATTCCCTTTCAATCAGAACTGTACTTGGGCCTCCATTTCTGTTGAATAGCTTTGATCTCAGCTTTTACCCCAGGGCTCACAAGAACTGCAAGTGCCCTGCCTCCCCCCAAATAACCCTGCATCCAGGAGCCAATTTGCACACTGCTACAGGTGACCTGCTCACCTTCCTGGCCCAGGTCCCAGTCCTGGATGAATGTGACAAGTCCATTTGTGTGACTATGTATGTGTCTGCACAATCAAAAATAGCCATTCCTTGCACCTCATCTCACATCCTTCTGTGCAACTAATTTAAGTCACAAGTTATGACCGTGGTCTCCTCTTGTACTCCCACATTTATACAACATACAAGGATATTTCCCAGTTTCATCAATCACAATGATCTCTGCACTTTCTAAATCCATGTACTACACATATCTAGGGACATAGCATATTCAATCTTCAAATCTTTAGTATGTTTGCTACTTTCCTTCTAGTATATTTGCAATACACAGGAGCAGATGACTCTGGGTTTGTTTTCAGAGATCCTAGCACAAAGGCACAGCAAATACACCTGGAAAGTACTTGCTGGAAATGGGAGGTACAGTGTGTTCATCTGATGGAACAGAAACTTGCCTAATAGGTCTCAAGTACAACAGATGTCCATCTTTATCTGGATGAGGCAAAATAAAAGAAATAGCTCAGAAAAGTTTCTATTTACTAGTGAAATAAAATGAACTAAAGCACAATTAATGTAATTTCAAATTATAATTGCAACAGGAAGTAGCTTTCTATTTTTATCACTAGTTTCGTAAGGAGATTATAGAAATCCAAAGTGAAAATAAAGAAATTTTAAATGTAAACATAATATATAGTATTTTAACACATTTTATATGAGAGTATGAGAATATTTCCTAAAATACTTAAGAAAAACAGTGAAAACTATAACTACTCATTATTTCTTAGCAGAAAAAAAGTCCTAAGCCCAAAAGTGAAAATCTCCACAAAACTATAAAAAGATAGCACATCAGCTATAGAAAAAGAAACATTATTCTTACTTCAATATTTGATATCATAGAGTACATAATGACACATGCAGCTCAAAGCCACTTGGAAGAATAAATCCTAAATAGGTTCCCAAGTGAATTTATAAAAAGAAAACTAAACTTGATGAACTTGATTTTGATTATGTGGTTTACATGTTTGAAGAAAGGGATATCCTAAGGTATGAAACTGAAATAGAGGTAGCCTGATCATGTCATAAAAGTTGTTTATGAAAAATAGAGTAAAGCTGAACAAACATCATCTAATCTAATAAAAGAGTAATAGGCAAATTGACTATACCTCCACTACACCCACAAGCCATGCCCACCAGCCAATCAGGAGCAAGTATGCAAATTAACCCAACCAAGATGGCTGCAGCCACGGAGCTGCAGCAAGCAGGAGGCTTGGGTTTCCCCGGCAATGGAGGAAGCCAAGCTTTCTGCACAACCTGGCCTGCTTTGGACTCCACTCAAGGCTACAAAGTTTCAATTAGAGAAGATAAATAAATCCCAACAAAAATGGCTGTGGCCATGGAGCAAGCAGGAGGCTTGACTCCACTCAAGGCTACAAAGTTTCAATTATACAAGATAAATAAATCCCAGATACCAGGACCTCTGCTTGAATCGCCGGGGGACGTAGCCGGCCTGCAAACCACCACAGGCTCCTCGCCCAGGCTGCCCCACACCCCAAGCGAATCCCCACCATAATCTGGGACACCCTTCAGGGCAAACCAGTCGGCCCCCACCCATGCACCAAGCCTCTATCCTCCTATCTAATCAAAGAGTAATATGCAAATTGACCATCACTCCAACACACAAGATGGCTGCCCCTATGTGGTCAAAGATGACTGCCCCCATGTGGACACAAGATGGCCAGCAGGGAGGGCAGTTGAGACAGACCAGGCCTGCAAGGGAGGGCAGTTGGGGATGATCAAGCCTGCAGGGGAGGGCAGTTAGGGGTAACCAGGCCGGCAGAGGAGGGCAGTTGGGGGCGACTGGGCCTGCAGGGAAGGGTAGTTGGGGGGGACCCAGGCCTGCAGGGGAGAGCAGTTGGGGGTGACCAGCCCTGCAGGGGAGGGCAGTTAGGGGCAAACAGGCTGTCAGGGGAGTGGTTAGGGGGTGATTAGGCTGGCAGGCAGAAGCGGTTAGGGGCAATCAGGAAGGAAGGCAGGCTAGCAGTTGGGAGCCAGCAGTCCTGGATTGTGAGAGGGATGTCCGACTGCCCCTAAACGGGCAGTCGGACATCCCTTGAGTGGTCCCATATTGGAGAGGGTGCAGGCTGGGCTGGGGGATACCCCTCCGTGCACGAATTTTGTGCACTGGGCCTCTAGTATTTTATATATGAATATATGTATTAGTTTCACATAATACATATAAAAAATAAAATGTACTCAGGAAGAACACTTGCATCTGTTGAGCACTTTCTATATACCTAGTACGTTAAGTATACTTATAGAGAAAATATCCCATTATTCAAATTTTACTGGTAAAGCAACTGAGGCCAAGAAAGGTTAAGTAGTCTGCCTAATATCACATAGCTAACAAGTAGCAGAGTTTGGATTCCTAATCAAACACAAGAATATTAAAAGAAAAAAGAAAAAGAAAAGATCAGTGAACCTGATGGGCTACCTATTGAATGTACGTCATCAATATATGAAGTCATTTCAAAACAAAATGTAGTATTGGAATATATTCAATATAAAAATAACAAATTATCTTAACTATAAACCTCTACTATCGTAAAAATTAGCTAGAAATTATTATTGTTGTACCTAGCAGGCCTTAATTCTTTTTTTAACCAGTTAACTGCCACGCGTCCAAAACGAAAACCATCTCCACACACCTCGAAGACGCTCATGGCGTACAAAGGGTTAAGCCATTCAGAAAGTACAATATCCGAATGAGACACATAGCAGAAGCTTCAAGAGGCCCATTCTTGGTTTGGACTCTAGACCTTTGAATGACATGTAACTCCAAGTCTATTATCAGTCAGGTAAGGAGGAAAGGAAAGCATAGTGTTGTTTTCACAAGTAAAGAAGAGTTCGTTTCATGGAGATAGATTGAACTTAGCAGGATAAAACAAAAACCGAAAAATACTGACATATATGATGCCACCTTAATTGTTATCTGGGTTGATTTTAAGGATTACAGTGGGAATTATAGCTTTCATAAGGGCCTGATGTAGTCAAAGCAATAACTTCACTGTTTGCCTACTACCATTTAGTGTATGAAAATACTCACCTCCCTCACTGTGTAGATGCCTGTTCTTGTCCATTAGACAAATGAATTGGGCAAAATAGATGCCTTTAAAAATGATAATACTTCTGGTATTATGTGCTTTTAAGTAGCTATTTTCGCAGCAAAGAAGATCATGTTTTGACCAAGGCAATAAGGACAGATCAGAGGTTGAGCAAATTGAATATCACATATCTCTCCACCTTGGCTTTGTGAGCAGAGACTATTCAATAACATGGCTTCAGGGAGGCCCTCATTCATTCCTCACAACTAGCAACTAACTCTGCCCCACCCTGTAGAGCTAGGAAGGAAATGGTGACCGCCAGGCCAGCCCAGTCCATGAGCTCCTGTTTCTCATAATGAAGAAAGAAGTTTGGAAGTCAAAGCTGACATGCACTGTTAAGAAAACAGTTTCATCACCAAGTAAGGGACAAACTTTGAAGATGCTGAAATAAAACTATTATCAGTAGCCTGATATATATATATATATATATATATATATATATATATATATATATATATGGCAATTCACAAGGCAATGGACCCCAAATCCCAGTAAGCATAAAAACTGCCTGTTGCCTAAGACATATCTAGGGAACTGTTCATACTGAACAGATGCTTAAAAAAAAGGGGGGGGGGGCAACTCCAAATCCAATCAAATGAAGGTAATCTTGTCATCCTAAAACGAATTGGTGGGTGTGAAAGCAGTATTTGCTTCTTCCCATTTAATATTTTTGCTGATGCTTTCTCTGATGAAGCTAAGTGACTAGAGGGTTAAGATCTTTTATTGCTTTATTGCTTACCTTTCAGTCTGAGATGTGTGTGAATCTTGAATAGGCATAAATGGAAAGATATGCTGCTCACCATGGCTTACAAAGCACTGTGTGCTCTGCCTCCTGCTGACCCCTCCAGCTTCCGTTGCCCACTCTCCTGCTCTATGTTTCACCCACTCTATCTTCCTGATGGTAACTACACCAAGATTTTATGTTCAGGCCCTTTGTACTTCCTGTTCCCTCCACTAGGAGGCTCTTTCCCCAAATCTTCATCTGTCACTCTGATTCTCATCTTCCTGGTCTCCGCTCAGATCTCACCTCTGCCAGGAGTGTGCCTGACATAGAGTCTCCTGTCATATGGCCCTGCAGATTTATTTTAAAGCACATGTCCCAATCTGTAATTGTCTCTTTTGTTTTGTCGATTTGTTTATTATCACACACCCATTTTATTGTCAGCTCCCTAAGGACATACACTTTTTCTGTCTTCCTCAACCACTCTCCTTAGTGCTTAGGACAATCCTGCACAGGAGACAGAATGATACCCAGGTTCTCTTATGCCATGTAAAGCCTTCCAACACATGACCAAATAATGTGCACAGATACACACAATGGCCACCCGTGCTTCTCTTTGACTTTCCTGGTGAGAAGACTGGCAAAACAGCGGAAAAACCTAGGACAACACAATTACAAAAAGTATTGCGTCCACACCTCAAAGGAGTGTAATGCCCTTTAACGCTTTAGACCTTTCTCATTTTAGGGACATTCGATAAAGGAAGAAAAAATAAATAAAATGTTTTTGTCCTTCAGCTATGCCATCATAAACTTGAATTTGTGTGTGTGGGGGGGGGGGGGTGGGGGCGGCGGGCGGGAAGCATTATCTTTCCCTTCATTCCTTCCACAAGTTTTAAAGTAATGTCAGCTTTGCCCTGACCAGGTAGCTCAGTTGGTTAGAGCTTTGTTCTGATATGCCAAGGTTGTGGGTTCACTCCATGGTCAGGGCATATAGAAGAATCAACCAATGAATGTCTAAATAGGTGGAACAAGAAATCTATGTTTCTCTCTTCCTCCCTCTCTCAAATCTCACTTCTTCCCTCTCTCTAAAATCAATGAAATAATGTCAGTTTCTTATCAGCATAGAAAATTATAAATATTTCAGAGCAAGGTAAAATTCTTTAAATTCTATCAGACTACTAAAATAAATAGAAAGCTATCTGCATTGTCAAAACTGGTTCAAATCAAATATAGTCTATTCTCATTATCCATGGATTTTGTATTTGCAAATTCTCTTACTAATATTTATTTGTTACCCCCCCCCCCAAGTCAATACCTGCAGCACCTCTGCAGTCATTTGCTAACCTGCAGGGCGGGGCAGTTTTCTGAAACACACCTTGCCCAGCTGAAGTCCAACAAGGTAACACTACCTTCTTGTTTTGCTCTCATATTGTAAACGAGTGTCTTTTTCCGCAGCTTATTTAGTGCTAAGTGTTTTTGCACTTTCCGTGATTTTTTGTTGATGATATTGCAGTGTAAAAATGGAACCCAAAGCTTAGTGCTGAAGCTCTGTCTAGTGTTCCTAAGTGTGAGAAGACTTTGCTGTGCTTTACAGAGAAACACACATGTTAGATCAACATTGTTCAGGCATGAGTTATCACCTTGAGGTCAATGTTAGTGAATCCACACTACATATTAAAATGTCTGAAACAGGAACACAAATAAAAGAAGATTATGTATTGATCAGTTGATGAAAAGGTTTTGACCAGAGGCTCAAGGAAACTAACTGTATTTCCCCAGGAGTAATGCTTCCATACTCACCAGTTCAGCATTGACAGCGATTTTATAGAACGTAACTACTGTGAATAATGAGAAATAACTATAGACACTGTTTAGAGAAGTGTTAGACATTTCTGAAGAGTTATGAGACTAGCAATCTTCCCAGCACTTCCTTCATAGGAAGATTACAAATCAATCTTCCAGAATTTCTTCAGAAAAAAATTATTTTGTTTCTTCCAGCCAGTAATATATCATTTGTGTGGTTATCTCTTCAGTGTGCATTCATTTTCTAAAACTAGAAATCATATCTATTATCAACAAAGAAAAGAGGGAGGAAAAGTTGACAATAAAAAAACTAAAAGCCCTAAATCTCCAGCTCTGTTTCTTATTTCCACTTCTGTTTCTTCTATCAAATATACTTTTTTTTTCTAATGAGTACTCTTATTTGATCATTAGTGGTGTATCTGTTAAAATATATGTGAAGCCTTAACATGGCTTATTTAATAGAGCTAAGAACCTAGAAATGAAGCTTATAATGATCATCCAATTTAAAATTCAAAAGCCATATATCTAAGGTAAAATAGCAGAAAAGAAATAAAACATTCAATTATGTGGCCAACATGAAGAATCTCCCAAAATAATGAGATGGCAAAGATGAAAGTTGTAAATATATAGGTTTTAAATAACTGTTGCAAAGAGGGGAAGAAAAAAAAACACCTTGTAGTTAATTACCAAAGAGAGAGAGAGAGAGAGAAAGAGAGAGAGAGAGCTGCCAAAATAAAACAAGAATCAGTAATGTGCAATGCCCAAACCAAATATCTCTTATTGTTTGTCTTTGCTCACACTTTCCTGCTCATCTGTTTTCCACATTCCAATATTCACTCTTTGCTTTTTGCATCACTTTGATCCTCATTTAGAAATATGTTTTTCTTGTCCCATTGATCCTCTATGGGTTCCAAAAGTTTGCAAAAACTATTTTATTTTCAAACAGCCATGCAAAGAGTAGAAAGGGAAAAAGCAAATATTTGGTTAAGCATTACTTGGGTATAACTTTTCAAGGTAATCATATAATTGGTTAATGTTCTATAGCACCAAACAAATGTTATGTAACTTACTATAATTGCTTCATATAAGTAAAATTAATGTTTAAAATTATAGTATCACAAAGAAATTTGGTGGATGGCTTACTTTAAAATGTTGTGTTCATTAAATAAATTTTAAGTGAGAAGGAAAAAAGTCAACTAAACAGCTACCAAGAAAGAAATAATAAAGAAAAAAGAGGAGGGCAAATCTTTTAAGTAATAATGGCTAAGAATTTTACAGATTTTAAAGGGGGATCTGTTTTCAAATTGAATGCTGCGTAGGATGGGGGGGGGGAGGGAAATGTCCATGTAGGCACATTATTGTAAAATTTTAGGAGAAGAAAATAAAAAGAAAGCTTCTCAAAAGGAAACAATAAATGCACAAAGGAATACGAATTTAACTTTTCAACAACATGTGATAATGGAAGATAAGTGTGTGATCCTTCCAAGTTCATTCTATCTATTTATCTATCTATCTATCCACCCATCCAACTATAGAGAAATAATAAAAGAGAGGAGAGGAAATGAAGAGCTTTATTATTTTAAGAAAATTCTTTTAAAATAAGTTATTATAAGTGTAAATCAAAAATTAGAGAGACATTTGATTAACCAGGAAAAGACAGGTTGTCCCAGAACATCAGTTGTACAGGAGACTCAACCTAGATTGCATAAGGAGAGTGGAAGAAAGTCATTAGAAAGACTAGAATTCATGAAATAAATATATGATAGTAAGAGCCTAAAAATACACTCCAGGCACATAATGCAAGTGGAAATTGGACATTTCAAATATCCAGGAAAGGAAGAAAGTTGTAAAAGGGGAAAACAATCATAGCATAGTACTTGACTGTTCAATGAAAATAGTCAAAAAGCTACGTATATATTTATTGATTTTAAATGTTTATAATAAACTTATATAGAAAATATATGTACATAAGACCAATTCAAAATACAGAGTAGAATGCTAAATGTTCTCAATCTTGACTCAAAAATGTTTTCAACTCATAAGGTGGACAGTCGAAAGACATCTATATTAAAATTAGAAATATGGTTTCAAGTATATAATACAAATTAATGTAAAAATAGAGAAATGTAAAATAAATTATATAGATATGTTATGAATATAGTGTTAATCACTAGAAGAATGATATAGATAGGGAGAGAGACTAGAGGTAGGTAAGGATAAGCAGAAGGAAACAAGTTGTTTTTCATCCTGTCAGTGTTATTAGAACATGCTTCATGGCCTTCCAAAGTGTACAGACATACTGGAGGGAGAAGAAACCCCAAAAACAAATATCTTTGAAGCAATACTTAAAAACTGAAAGAAAAAATAAACTAGGAAAAAATTGAATAAGTTTTTATTGGTAAGCAGATCATATCTGTTGAAGATATTACTAACATTCACCAATATACATTTCTCTGATTCTGGACACAAGGACAGTAAGTCTCCACTCTCCTGAAGCTGAATGTGGACATGTGAATAGTTCTAACCAATGAAATGGAAGCTGAAGTAGCCTGGTCTTTGTCCTTACAGAAGCATTTAATTTCCAGATGTTCAACTCTCCAGCCCCATCCTCCCCAGGCACAATAATGATGGATAAATAACTCATACAATTCAATGGGAAAACTACCAAAATGGCAATGATAATTGGGCAAAATTTTGTAATCAACAATTTGTGAAATAAGGAACATAAATGTGTTATAAATTTGTAAAACAAATGTAACAAAAAGAATTTTTAGCTATCAACTATATAAGGACTTTGAAAATGATAGCATTGATTCTGACAATCTGTGAGATTAGACTATTCATAGACTGTTGAAATAATTATAAATTGGTAAATTTACTTAGTATATATCAGAAATAATTAAGTAAATGCTTCATGGCCTTTGATAAAGTAAAATTATACTTCACTTATCAGAAATGAGGCAAAGTACATATGCAGAAGGATTCCATTTGCAGTAATAGTTTAGAATGGATAAAAAAAGGTTTCACACAAAATCTATAAACTTAGGAGACAGTTAAGTAAATGAGGGGATAAATATTATAAAACTATTAATTTTACAAATGGCTTTACTGGCATCCAAAAAATTTTCAGGTATGATATTAAGTACAAAAGTGCTCAAAAAGAACATATGTAAATATAAACAAGTGATTATTTCTTGGGTAAAATTAGTGATAATTTTTATTTTGTGTTTTCCAAGTTTTCTACTTTAATATGTTATTTTTATAATTAGAGAAAAGTATTCTAAGATAGCTTCAGAAATTTTTATATTAATTATGGAGTAATATTTAAATAAACATCTTGAATTAGATTTACCTCAGAAACATTATGATGCACAAGTCTTGAAAAAAACTTAGAAATAAATAAAAATGGAGATAAATGTGATTAAAGAGGTTCTGAAATCTAAATTGGCCAAAGAAAATTAAAAATAAATGAAAAGCTAAGGCAAACTTTGAAGTTTTCAACCAAAACAAATATTATGACATATATTAATATTTGTTTAAACACAAGTGGCCATATGGCAAAAAGAAAGCAGAAGCAATCCCTTAAAAGAGAACAGGGTCTGTATTCCATGAAGTCCTTTAGAAAATTCTGCCTCCTTAGCCCACCTTCATCCTGCTCCATTATGATACCTTAACTGCGTTACCCACACCTTTAGTGGTACCATCTTAGGTAGAGTGGCATCAAATGGCTTTTCGTTACTCACTTTCTTCTGCCTTTATGAGTGGAGGGAGAAATGAGACTAAGCCACTATTTGAAAAATATTTAAATTTTTAAAAAGTGTTAGCACAAAATGTTATTAACACTGTAGTTCCACTGATGTACATTTTTTATTTTTATTTTCATGCAGGTAAAATTTTTGTATTCACCCAAAGATGTATTAAAACAAACAGAAGACTAGAGTTGTGCAGAAATTTGATTAAATACATTTCATAAAACCTTTCTTTTAATGGTATGACAGGGTACTAGAAAACTCACTTCAGGGCCACATTAAGTTCAGAGTTCTACAAAATGTACTGGTTATAGAATTAGAAATTTGTCTGATGTTTGACAAAACCTATACAGTATGTGTCATACATTGTAAGGCAAATTGAAAGTATTTCTTGATGAAAGTAACATTTTAGCATTTTATTTAGTACTAGAGGCCCAATACATGAAATGCGTGCAAGAGTAGGCCTTCCTTCCCCCAGCTGCCTGCACCCGCTTCCCTCGGGCACCCAGGACCTGGACTTCCCTTTCAGCCCCGGCTTCATCTGGAAGGATGAAAAGACTCCCGGAAGGACATCCGGTCTAATTAGCATATTATGTTTTTATTATTCTAGATTCCAGCTTAAATTAGATTTATGCCATAAATAGCTTGATATTTAGCTTTAGAGAGAGCACAAAACTGTTTTCTAAGACAAATTAAGAATGAAATTATATATTAGTTAATAAAACCATGAGTATCTGAGTTCCCTTACCTATCTTCATTTCATACAGATTGCTGTCTTTAGTTTTAATGTTCTTTTTGTGAACACATACGGATTGTTACACTGAATTAACTTCCAAGTGTTATTCAAAAGCAAAGTCATAATCATAACCCATTACTTAAACCTTGATATAGATTAAGAAATATGCAAAACTAGCAGTACACTTAAGTGATATTAGTGCTGTGACACAGCCAAAAAACATAACAAAATCCTTTATTTATCCCTCTGGGCTCAGTTAATGTTCAAATCTGGCATCCGCATTTATTGATCCGAGACCCCAGTGACACAAAAGCACAATTTATAAAAATAGCACTGCTCAGGAAATAAGTGTCTTGCATAACTTTATATTCTTTACTATAATCGAGTTTTAATCTTGTTTATTTCATGTTTTAGGCAAATTCCCTATTTGTTTTTAATTTTCTGAGGAACTATTTCCTCAAGAAGAACATTTGATAGCATTTTAAATCAATGAGGAGAGATGGATTTCATATATATAGAGAGGCCCAGTGCACGAAATTCGTGCACTCGGGGGGAGCGGCGGGGGACGGTGGGCTCAGCCTGGTCTGTGCCCTTTCGCAGTCTGGGAGCCTTCAGGGGTTGTCTGACTGACAGCTTACGCCTGCAGGTGGGAGAGGCTCCTACCACTGCCGCTACACTTGCCAGCTGTGAGCCCGGCTCAGGGCTTCTGGCTGAGCAGTGCTCCCTCTGTGGGAGCACACTGACCACTAGGGAGCAGCTCCTGCATTGAGCGTCTGCCCCCTGGTGGTCAGTGCATTTCATAGCGATCAGTCGTTCCACCATTCAATCAATTTGCATATTAGCCTTATACAGGATATATATATATATATATATATATATATATATATATATATGGTGAAACTTGGCTAAACATGAAATTTAAGCTTAGTTTAATACTTACTAAGCTTAAAGTATACCTACTTTAGTATTTATATCAAATAAATCCAGATGAATCAAAGATTCATTTTGAATTATGAAACCAAAATAGGATGGAAAGTAAACTAAAGGACAGGCAGTTGTATTTTTTCAAATACACTGGAGTGGGAAAGCCTTTCTGAGCAAGGCACAAAAGTTCTGGGGCAGAAAATAAACAATTTCTTAATATAAGAATATATATATATAATAAATCCTCACCAGAGAATATGTTTTTATTGATTTTGAGAGAACGAGGAAGGGAGGGAGAGAGAAACATCAATGTGAGAAAGAAACATCCATCGGTTGCCTTCCGTACATGCCCCGACCTGAGAACTCACAATTTGGGTATAGTCCTGACTGGCAATTGAACTTGCAACCTTTTCGCGTATAAGATGATGTTCTAATCAACTGAGCCATCCAGCCAGGGCAAGAATATATGTATTATTTAAAATTACAAACTGAAATCATGAATAGTTTGAAAGAAAAACAAAAACCTGAGTAAAATAGCTGCAAAACATCTCTAAATCTGATTCAAAACTTAAAAAAAATTATTTTTGGAAACACTGTAATTCACATTACTATTAATATCACTACTTTCTCATTTGGCCACCCAGTTTTTCAACAATATAGTTTGTCAGTATATCACACAATGACTTTCATCTTCCATCAAGATCTTTATAAATGATCTAGAAACAATGACTTTACCATACATTCTAACATAAATAAAAAAAAGATCATTCTCATACTTCAGGGCACTACACATAATTTTAAGTGGCTTATGTGGTTTATTGCATTAGTCTCTTCTTTGTCATATGTGCTATATTGGTATATAAACAGTAGAAAAGATTCCAGCAAGAAACTAAAAATGCATTTTCTGTTGTTCTCTGCCTCTTATCCCAAGTGCTTATAAAAACTATCCAAAGTTCCTAACACAAGAAGTAATAATAAAATTTCACTTTTTTGTGTGTGCACTTAGATTGGCCAACCATAGTACATAGTGTTTCCTGGCTACTGTGTAGCTTCAAAACAATCCTATCACATATGATTTCCTTTTACAAAGGTGACAACTGAAGACTTAGATTAAGTACCTTATCCAATGTCCACATTTAATACTAGGACTAGAATTCAGTTCCAAGTATAGACTCTTAACCAATTCTATTCTGTCTCCTACGACATCAGAGCTGTAAATTGCATGGATCAAGGTTTTATATTTTCATGCACAAAACATTTGTGCCTTTACCATTAAGATGACAATCCTTGAGTTGTCTGTGTTCTGAGATATAAAGATAAGGATTTATGGTCCTTCGCATCAAATAACTAAAACTATAAAGCTTCTTGATAAATCCTCTAACTTATTGCCTGTGTTCCTAAAAGTTCCTCTCCAAATATAAATTAGAAGTAACACTGTGAGCTAATAAAAACTAAAATAAAATTTTTTAAATGGTAAAACAGATAAAGCCATAAATTTTGAAAGTGCTTGGGAATTATGGCGCTCAATAACTCCATTTTATACAAAAACTAAAAACAAGATTGAAATTTTTTATTCCTCAAAAACACAAGACAGGAATAAAAAAAAAATAATGACGTAAGTTGAAATGTATCTTTCAAAAAAAGTTAGTAAAACATACACCCTTGCTACTACCCCTAGAGATGGTCACTTGCAGAATTTCTTTGCCAAAGCCTTGTAATGAGATTTTGTTTTTGTTGTTGTGTTGTTTTTTTTCTAAAGATAAGCCCTTTCCACTTTAGAATTGTAGGAGCTATTTCTGTGGTAGCTGGATAATTCAAAACAAATAGTCCCTTTAAATAGATGTAATTCATATAAATAGCTTATACGAAGCCCTTGAAGTGTCTAAAATGTTCCATATCTAAACTACTAAAATGTATATAACAATTTTTTCAAATATATTGGTGAAACTGATCACCCTATACCTTATAGTCCTTATTCTTCAGGTTGAAAGTGTTCACTGTCTCAAATTACTTGTCTCAAAATATCCTTTAATAATTTTTAATAATTAATGACAAAAATTACATATTGTTCAAAAGTTATCATTAATTTTCTTAAATATTCTTCTAAGATCTGCTAATATATTTTAATTATATCTAGGATTGTTAAAAATCCTAGATATATTTCAGATATGAAGAAATAGAATATATTACCACCAGATAACATAAGACTAAAAGTTAAATATTTTTGTATTCTACTGATAAACCTCATTTATCAGCACTTATCAAACAGTTCTTGGTAACAGTACACTAAGTTACCCTGCCTCTTGGAGATTTCCTGCATCCCTGGCTCCCTTCCCACACTTTAAGAAATCTGACAATTTCAATCTGCAATAGAAATTTTTTCTTTGACCTGAAAATACTTATTTTGTTGTTTTTTTTAATTTCTTTATGGATTAAGGTATTAAATGTGTCCTTATTCCCCCATAACCCCCCACCTCCCATTCATGCCCCCACCCCCCTGTGGTCTGTGTCCATTGATTAGGCTTATATGCATGCATATAAGTCCTTTGGATGATCTCTCCCTCTTACCCCACCCTCCCCTACCTTCCCTGAGGTTTGACGTTCTGATTGATGTTTCTCTGTCTCTGGATCTATTTTTATTCATCAGTTTATGTTGTTCATTATATTCCACAAATGAGTGAGATCATGTGATATTTATCTTTCTCTGACTGGCTTTATTTCACTTACCATAATGCTCTCCATCTCCATCCATGTTGTTGCAAATGGTAAGAACTCCTTCTTTTTTACCGCAGCATAGTATTCCATTGTGTAGATGTACCACTGTTTTTTAATCCACTCATCTGCTGATGGGCACTTAGGCTGTTTCCAAATCTTAGCTATGGTGAATTGTGCTGCTATGAAAAGAGATGGGTGCATATATCCTTTCTGATTGGTGTTTCTAGTTTCTTGGGATATATTCCTAGAAGTGGGATCACTGGGTCAAATGGGAGCTCCATTTTTAGTTTTTTGCGGAAACTCCATACTGTTCTCCACAGTGGCTGCACCAGTCTGCATTCCCACCAGCAGTGCACGAGGGTTCTTTTTCTCCGCATCCTCGTCAGCACTTGTCATTTGTTGACTTGTTGATAATAGCCATTCTGACAGGTGTGAGATGGTACCGCATTGTTGTTTTGATTTGAATCTCTCTGATGATTAGTGACTTTGAGCAGGTTTTCATATGTCTCTTGGCCTTCCTTCTGTCTTCTTTCAAAAAGTGTCTATTTAGATCAGTTGCCCATTTTTTGATTGGGTTGTTTATCTTCTTTTTGTTAAGCTGCATGAGTTCCCTGTAAATATTGGAGATTAAACCCTTATTGTTGATATCTTTTGCAAATATGTTCTCCCATGCAGAGGGCTTTCTTGTTTTATTGATGGTTTCCTTTGCTGTGCAAAAGCTTTTTATTTTGATGTAGTCCCATTTCTTTATTTTCTCTTTAGTTTCCATTGCCCTAGCAGCAGTATCAGTGAAGAAATTGCTTTGGCATATGTCAGAGATTTTTCTGCCTATGGATTCCTCTAGTATTTTTATGGTTTCCTGTCGTATGTTTAAGTCCTTGATCCATTTTGAGTTTATTTTTGTGTATGGTGTAAGTTGGTGGTCTAGTTTCATTTTTTTACATGTATCTGTCCAATTTTCCCAACACCATCATTGAAGAGACTGTCTTGACTCCATTGTATGTTCATGCCTCCTTTGTCAAATATTAATTGAGCATAGTGATTTGGGTCAATTTCTGCATTCTCTATTCTATTCCATTGGTCTATATGTCTGTTCTTGTGCCAGTACCAGGCAGTTTTGAGAACAGTGGCTTTGTAATACAGCATGATATCTGGTATTGAGATCCCACCTACTTTGTTCTTCTTTCTCAGAATTGCTGTAGCTATTTGGGATCTTTTTTTATTCCAGATGAATTTTTGGAAAGTTCATTCTAAGATATGCCGTTGGTATTTAAATGGAAGTGCATTGAATTTATAGATTGCTTTGGGTATTATGGACATTTTAATGATGTTGATTCTACCAATCCATGAACATGGTATGTTCTTCCATCTGTTTATGTCTTCCTCTATCTCTTTTTTCAGTGCTGTGTAGTTTTCCACATATAGGTCTTTTACCTCCTTAGTTAAGTTTATTCCTAGGTATCTTAATTTTTTTTGGTGCGATGGTACATGGGATTGCTTATTTAGTCTCTCTTTCTGTAAGTTCACTATTGGTGTATATAAATGCCATAGATTTCTTGGCATTAATTTTGTATCCTGCTACATTGCTGAACTCATTTATTAAGTCTAATAATTTTTTGATGGAGTCTTTAGGGTTTTCTATTTACAGTATCATGTCATCTGCAAATAAGGACAGTTTTACTTCTTCTTTTCAATTTGGATGCCTTTTATTTCTTCTTCTTGTCTGATTGCAATGGCTAGTACTTCCAGCACTATGTTGAACAGGAGTGGTGAGAGTGGGCAATCCTGTCTTGTCCTGTTCTTAGGGGAAATGGTTTTAGTTTTTGCCCATTGAGTATGATGTTGGCTGTGGGTTTGTCATATATAGCTTTTGTTATGTTGAGGTATGATCCTTCTATTCCCACCTTGCTGAGAGTTTTTATCAAGAAAGGATGTTGGATTTTGTCAGATGCTTTTTCTGCATCAATTGATATGACTATGTGATTTTTATCTCTCAATTTGTTTATGTGATGTATCACGTTTATTTATTTGCGAATACTGTACCACCCATGCATCCCCAGGATCAATCCTACTTGGTCATGGTGTATGATCTTTCTGATGTACTGCTGGATCTGATTTGCTAGAATTTTGTTGAGGATTTTGGTATCTTATTTTGTTTTTTTAAATATATTTTTTTATTAGTTTCAGAGAGGAAGGGAGACAGAAACATCAGTGATAAAAGAGAATCATTGATCAGCTGCTCCTGCGTATCCCCCACTGGGGATTGCCTCCTACACACTCCCACCACACTCCCCACGAGGGATCACTGGGGATCGAGCCCGCATGTGCCCTTGACCAGAATCAAACCTTGGACCCTTCAGTCCACAGGCCAGTGTTCTATCCACTGAGCAAAACTGGGTAGGCCTGAAAATACTAATTTTAAAATGCTTGTTCTATCCTTTTATTCTTGCACAGAAATTTAAAAATGTATAGCTCAATTGCTGACATATTCTTACTGCAATAGACTGAACACTAATGCTAGAGAAATTGTAAAATGAATACTAAATCTGAAACAATAGTATTTTAATGCAAAGCCTTAATATCAGCTGCAAAAGGTTTATAAAATATGAAAACCTTTTCTTATAGCAAATTATATAACTTGAGTTTCAATTAAATTCATACTGAAGTTAGAAACGATTGAGTAAGGCCATATTTTGTTATAGGGATGAAGAATCAGATAATATTTCACTATATTTTTAAAATAAGCACAGAGTATACTCAGTTTATATAAACATATTTATATCATTTCCATCAGTATAATTGGCCATTTAGACAGATTAGACTAAAAATATTTGCATCAAAGGGGCACCTTCTGAGGTTCAATGAAATTCAATCAGAGTGAAAGAATCTGGGGACCATAAAATAAGTGAATATCATAGAATTTATGGTTTACAATTAACTTTACATGAAGGATAAATAAGCTCTGTAAACATAGGATGCCCTGTTCAAAGACAAACTAAAATTTAGACATTGCTCAATTCAAACCGGTTTGTATTTATATTTTAAATACTGAAATAATCAGGAAAAAATGTGGAATTAGGATACCCATAAATAAACTACATAAAACTAGAAAGTAAAATTCTGAAGAACAAATCTAAATAGTAAAACTATGAGAAGTATATATGTCAATTATTTGAGAAATATGAAGACATATGAAAATCAAACAATCTAAGAAACTGTCTACTCATAAATTCCCTTACTATAATTACTCCCTTATCTCCCAAACCTATTTGCTCTATTCAATTGAAGACACTTACAAAGGTAAAGATTCTAAATTTTAAATTAATGTTAGATTACAAATTAGTAGTAAGCATACTGGATCATTTTTCTATGACATGTTAATTAATGGATAAAAACAAAACTATAATAACAAATTAGGGCTTTTGCTGAAGCAAATTTATCAATAGAATAAAATAGGACAAAACTGCCCTAGCTGGTTTGGCTCAGTGGATAGAGTGCTGGCCTGAGAACTGAAAGGTTCCTGGTTCAATTCCAGTCAAGGGCACATGCCTGTGATGCAGGCTCAATCCTCAGTAGGGGGCGTGCAAGAGGCAGCCGATCAATGATTCTGTCTCATCATTGATGTTACTATCTCTCTCTCCCTCTCCCTCTCCTTCCCATCTGTAATCAATAAAAATATTTTTAAAAATAGGACAAAACTAAGTAATTAGAAAACAAATCCTAAAGATAGACTGCTTGAACAAAAATAGAAAAAAAAGGCATGTATATAAAAAAATCACACATATTAGTGCAAATATTAGAAGAATTGGCTTGTGTCAAGAAACTGTGTCCAGGAGGAGAAACCAAGATGGTGGCATAGGAAAGCACCTAAACTGCTGCCTTGCACAACAATTTCAAAACTACAACTAAAAGACAGAACAGACATCATCCAGAACCACAGGAAGGCTGGCTGAATGGAAATTCTACAACTAGAAGGAAAGAGAAAAGCTCACGAAGAATCAGAGAAGCAGCAAAGGGCTGAGGTACGGAGACACGCGCACAGAGAGGAAGGGTGGCTGAGTGCCTGGATGACTTTCTCTGGAGGGAGGGGAAAGGAAGCCCCTGACTGCACTGAACCCCAGTTTCGAATGCACTGAACCCCAGTTCCGGGCGAAACCCCATGGACCCAGGCTCATACAGGGGGAGTCTGGACTGTCAGGTAGAGAAAAGGCACATGGAGACTCGGAGGCCCCGGGGGAGCTGCGGCGGGCAGGGGTCTGAAGGAACGCGCGTGCGAGTGCTTGCAGAGAAGACTGAATGCAGAGGTTGTGGCAGGCATTCCCTAGCGGAAGGGAGTCGGAAGCTCCTGACTGCACTGAACCCCAGTTCCGACTGCACTGAACCCCAGTTCTGACTACAATGAACCCCAGTTCCAGGTGAGCCCCTGGGGACCCATGCTCTTACAGGGGGAATCTGGACTATCAGGCAGAAACTCAGAAGAACCGCGCAAGGCAGAGGTCTGGAGGCACGCACAAGGGCAGGGCTGACGGTAAGCCAAGACTGTCGGCTCTGCCCTGAGACTCCACCCCTTCCAAGCTGAGCACAGAGGCTTTTGCAATCTGGCAAGGCTAATCCTATAAGGCTGTCTCCAGCACCAAACTTCTCCCAGCATAGACACAGCTGATCCTCACAGCCAACTGGCCTGGAGGTCAATTCTTCCCAGTGATACCAACAACAATCAAGACTTAATTACAACAAGGCTTTACACACAGTCCACAAAGGGGTGCACCAAGAGTGTCCACCTCAGGTTAACTGGGGAGGCCGACCCACTGGGCCATATAGGAAACCTAGCACACAGAGCTACCCTACCAACTCAGGGAAGCAGTGAAAATGCAAAGACAAAGAAACAGACCACAAACGAAAGAAATGGAGGAAACAAATGACTGGATATAGAATTCAAAACCATGGTTATAAGGCTTTTCAAGAATATCCTAGAAAAGGCCGATAAATATAACGAGACCCTTGAAGATATGAAAAAGGACCAACTAGAAATTAAATATACACTGACTGAAATAAAAAATATTATACAGAGACCCAACAGCAGACTAGAGGATCGCAAGAATCAAGTCAAAGATTTGAAATACAAAGAAGCAAAAAACACTCAACCGGAAAAGCAAAAAGAAAAAAGTATCCAAAAAGTTGAAGATAGTGTAAGGAGCCTCTGGGACAACTTCAAGCGTACCAACATCAGAATTATGGGGGTGCCGGAAGAAGAGAGAGAACAAGATACTGAAAACCTATTTGAAGAAATAATGACCAAAAACTTACCCCACCTGGTGAAAGAAATAGACTTACAAGTCCAGGAAGCACACAGAACCCCAAACAAAAGGAATCCAAAGAGGACCACACCAAGACACATCATAATTAAAATGCCAAGAGCAAAAGACAAAGAGAGAATATTAAAAGCAGCAAGAGAAAAACAGTTAATTACCTACAAGGGAGCACTCATACGATTGTTAGCTGATTTCTCAGCAGAAACTATGCAGGCCAGACGGGAGTGGCAAGAAATATTCAAAGTGATGAATAGCAAGAACCTACAACCAAGACTACTCTACCCAGCAAAGTTATCATTCAGAATGGAAGGTCAGATAAAGAGCTTCACAGATAAGAAAAAGCTAAAGGAGTTCATCACCACCAAACCAGTATTATATGAAATGCTGAAAGGTATTCTTTAAGAAGAGGAAGAAGAAACAAGTAAAGATAAAAATTATGAACAACAAATACATATCTATCAACAAGTGAACCTAAAAATCAAGTGAATTAAAAATCTGAGGAACAGAATAAACTGGTGAATATAATAGAATCAGGGGCATAGAAAGGGAGTGGACTGATAATTCTCATGGGGAAAGGGGTATGGGGGGTGCAGGAAGAGACTGGACAAAAAATCGTACACCTATGGATGAGGACAGTGTGGGGGGAGGTAAGGGCAGAGGGTGGGGTGGGAACGGGTGGAGGGGAGCTATGGGGGGGAAAAGGAGAAACAATTTTAATAATCTGAACAATAAAGATTTATTAAATTAAAAAAAAAAGAAACTGTGTCCATAAAATTCTCAAAGACATTCACTATAAAATATATTATAATTTTGTACTTTAAAAAATTCACTAAAATAATTAACAAGGGAAATCATGATATATAATACCCTGAGATATGTGTGTGCAGGTGAGTGGAGTAGACTATGACAATTTTGTTGCCATTCAAAAATATTTATAGTCACATTTTGAGGAAAATGCAAAACTAAAATGGAAGCTGAATACACACACCCTAAACTGTCTGGTCCCTTGTAATGGATTTTTGTATTCTAATCACTTGCAACATGGCTTCTGCATCATCCTAACAACATTTGTAAATCCTCTAAAAATGTATATTGTACATATTTTAAGCAAATCATTTTAACATATAGCAATGTAGCTTTAGGGATAAGTAAATAATAATTTTGACATATCTAGCTTTTAGAGGAAAATGTAAAACATATTACACCTTCCTCTAAATAGGACTTAAATCAGATACCAAATAGTTTCTTTTGACATCCAAGTGTAGAGCAAAAGCAAAACTCTGACTTTAAAAATATAATTTTATAATACGAAAATATATAATATGTAATGTCTTTAAGAGATAAATAATCATTAAGGGCCTCAAAGCAAAGAGCACTATGCCAGGGTTTGTGAAGTTAGATAGACGTCAATGGTATGATCCTGCCTTCAAGAATGTCACATTTTTCATTCTCCAAGTTAACTTTAAAATGTGTTCATTCTATAAATTGAAATGATCAAAAATGACAAAATAGTTTAAATTGAATAATACTGAAAAATAACAGAGGTGGACTCCTAATCAACACCAATGGAAGAATCACATTTTTTATCCAAATTAGTAAAATTTTCTCCAAAAACATTTTGATGTTTGAAATTTTTTTAATCATGGGTGATTTTGAAATTTTAACTTTGAATTCAACAACTAATTTCATTTTGTATTGAAGAAACATAGTCATATAACGGGTTTGTCACTTTGTTATTCAGATCATTAGAGAAAACCTCAGAAATTGTGACTAAAAATTGCCAAAACAAAAAAACTAATATTTTAATGGTATCTAGAGTATCTTCTGTAGAATCCTTAAAAAATTAAGGAAAATAAATCAATCAGTAGCATTTACATCTCAATAAAATGTTTAAATCTGATATTTTAGCTCTGTGAAATGTACCCTTTGCTCCCTTAAAAAAATACACACAGTTCTGTATATCCATTCAGATTTCATTTCCTATAATAGCATTTTCTGTGCAGATTAGATCCTTCTATCAGTTGTTTTTTTAAGGGGAAAAGAAAAGGAGGAAGAGGAAGGGAACAAATGCAAACTCTGAAAACTCAATTATACAGTAACACATTCTAAAATAATTAGGCAGCAACTGCTCTTTTTGAGCCTTTCTTAAAATTTTCGGGGCTGTGGAAGTTTTACAATTTCTGAAGTGTTACTGGAAGAGATTACAAGAAGATCTAAGATTTGGGCATGAATCAGCATCCATGTCAGCATAATGTCACAGTGCATGACCCTATCACTTTAAAGGCTTGATATGAAATGGAAATGCTCTATACTTCCAGTCAGCAGGGTAAAGCCTGCAAGACCTCAAAAAGGAATAGCATAGGAATAGATTCTTAACATTAAGGTTCTATAGGTTCATACAGTAATTTTTATTCAGTTTCTCTTTTCCTAAAATAGAATATTTCAACCAACACCATTCTTTGATTTCTGTTTAGTATAATCTATTATTTTCTTAAAATTCTCTTGTGGTAAGTGAAATATGAACATTTACAAAAAAAAATCTAGTGAAAATTAATTATTCTTCCATACAAAGAGTTTTTTCTTTCTTTGCAACCTTCAGTTGAATATGACTGAATATTTACACCACCGTGTTGTAAGGTATTGTGTACTGGTACATGTGTTCATGGTTTTCTTCACACCATGAATGCTCATCATTGCTTAAAAGCATCCAAGTTGAATCTGGTTTTATTAAATTTTGCATATCTTTAAGTCGGTAACTCCAGGTTTTAGTAATTACCTCAACAAAAATGGCAAAACTTGATAATCCAGCCAATCTATAACTGTATATAATCTATAATTTTAAGTATACATATGCACATATTACATTTTTGTATGTATGCAACACACATGAAGTTGCATTGATAAAAAGCATAATAAAGGTTTAAGAGACATTAATTAGATGAACACAGATACACAATCTCAGAGATTCATGACCAACACCCAATGATAAGAAATACATCTTTTAAATGATATCTGGAGTATCAAGGCTAAAGAGCTAAAATCATATTATTTTAGAATTCTCTCTTCCAAGAGCATTTACAATCAGTGCTGTTTCTGAATGGCTTTATGACTCAGGTTTACAAAAATATTTAAAATAATCCATTTTAAAAGTAAAATTGAATGCACTCTGTTGTTAAAAGGCATCAGGAATTATCTTTCAAACAGCATTTTAAATTATTTTTTTTCAAAGTAGGTGCCATTTATGTATATTTTTATTGCTTTCCTCAATAAAATTTTGCAACGTTTCAAAAGGTATTCAGTGTGCGCAACAGTTTTATGAAAGAACAATATTTTCTCCAACATCTCCATCTGCTGGCTTAGAGAAAAAGTAGATTTTTATCTATTTCTTTAAAATGTAATATTTTATGATTTGTTTTTATGTAATTGAAATATTAAATTATTAAATTATTATTAAATAGACGAATAGCTATTTGTCAAAGTTACTTATGAAATAAATAGAAAGATTTGAGCAAGAAATCTAATATTTAATATTTTAAATTCCAAAATCCTATGGGATCAAACAATCATGTTTACAGTCCATTTAGACAGCTTTATTTTAAACACGGTTTAGTAATGAGAACAACATTAACATTTATTAAATTTTTTTAGAATGCAATAGCATTTAGTTTTTTTCCCCCTAAAATCTGCTGTTGATTTTATTAACAATATATACTATGTGGTGTAAATACATATGCAATATCATATTTACTGTTTTCACAACAATTCTGAATTACTGCAATAAACTGCTTTTGTGTAAGAACTATTAGACCATCTTCACATCCTCATACTAAAGTTCTTAGACAAGACCACAGAGGCCAGTGCACAGGCCTGCAACTCTTTAAAAACTATTCAAAAGGACATGGTGGAGAAAGGTTGAAAAAAAAAAGAATTAATATAAGGAAAACATTCATTTATTTTCTGACAACTATGGGGCATTCAATAAATATGGGAAGCAGTGGGGAGAAAGAAATTCTTGAGGCCCATCATTGTGGTTTCAACTGTTGAACAATCATACTCAAATGCTAGTCTCTTTTTTCTCTAATTTTATGGTTTGCATATTCTCATAATGTTTTTGTTTGAACAGCCTTCAGGGAAAAAGACTGAAAACCTTAGTATTATCTGTACCTACAAAGAAAGGAAGGAGGAAGACGGGAAAGGGGGGAAGGAGAGGCAGGTGGGGGTGAGGGGTGGGGACAGGAAGGGAGAGAGAGAAATTGGAATCTGTCTTTATTTCCTCAGGTACCCATGGAAACAAATGGGAACAAATAGGTACTTGCATTATCCCGCTGTGACTGTGAAAGAGAAGGATGTGGGAGTTCAGTGCAATGCACAGTCATTTTACCCACTTCAGAATATAATGACTTCATTTCATTTCCATAACCTTAACCCACTCAGTAGATCTTGCTGGATCCTTAAGTGGTTGTCAACCTCAGCAATTCCAAATAAGCTCCTCCAACTCAGAAATAAAATTAAATTAGCAAACTAATGTACTTTGAAATAATTCAAGTATGAAACACCAGTTTCTTAATATGTAAACTTAATCCTATGTAATTTTTATGGTTTAACTAGGAGAACAAGCTATTTCTGAACACTGATTGATGACATATTTAATAATGGAGTTTAAGAGTAGACTTCCTTTGATTTCTGGGAGAAAAGAGAGAAAGTCATTTTGGTTTTAGCTATCAACACATTTGATGCTGCTGCTTCCATAGAGAAACGTGGACTCCCCTGACTACAAAGGCCAGAAAAGAAAGCTAAGCACTGGAGAAAAAACCTGAGCAGGATTTAAATGATCAAGATTCATCTGGACACATTTGATATTAGAGATTTCCATTCATTTCTTGATTGCTGACTTTGTAATTGTAGTTTTATATAAGCATCTTTTTCTCTGAAAAGAGAAACTATTTTTACATTTTTTGTTGCCTTATGCAAAAAAAAAAAAAAATAGAATAAGGATACAAACATTTTACAATCCCCAGATTTTGAAATTCCTAAGAGAATAAAGAAAACTGAGCCACGCAAATGGTCAATGAATCAATGTCAACTCCAGAAAATTCTACCAATGAGCTCTTCTATAAGTGCCTCAGTAGTTCTCTTTAGCAATCAGTAAGATTACTTATGATATGGATGTTGCAAATGCCATCATTCTGAAGTCCCATGAGGGAACCTTGAAAATGCATTCAGTTCCTCCCCATCATTTATTTGTTTAGTGTCCTAGAATAATAATCCATGGAGGAGTAATTTGGGGATCTGAAGACACGTACATTTTAATTTCAGCTTCATTTTCCGAGCAAATCAAAACAAAACAAATGTGTGCAAAATGAAGATGTCACTTTCATTTATTTTTCTCAGGACTGTAGTCAAACAAATTGTGTGTGTGTGAATGAAATCCATGTCCTTAGTACATGGATGTATCATTCTGTGGAAGTTCTTTGAGTTATATATGTGTTTAATACATTTACATTTCCTGTCTGCATATTTTATTTCAATAACATTTATATAAAAAACAAATCTATTTTAAAATATTGAGACTGAAGACCCAAATTAGTTAACGAACCTAAACTAACCATAACCTTTAATCTTTACAAAGCTCCAATACAGTGATCCGGCATTTGTTGGAGTCAACGAATTTTAATTTTGTTCAGTGGACATACACCCATTATATCTCAGTCAGGCCCTCTTGTTATTTTCACCAGTGAGGAACTTCTCAATTATCGACCATTTTCAAAGAGTAGAGATTTCAATTACTTTCACCTCATTTTAAAAATCTACATACTTCCAGTAATCATAGTCTTGACATAGGTTCATTACTTTTCAAAGCATTTTCACACTAGTATATAATGAAATACAGTTAGGTATTTAACACAGTTGAATGTCAGTCATAATTCAGGGAAAAAAAAACTGGATACTTAATATCAAATCAAATGAATAATCTATATCTGTTAGGTAAATAGTCAAGTATAAAAACCTTCAAATGAGAGAGAGAGAGAGAGAGAGAGAGAGAGAGAGAGAGAGAGAGATTTTCCAAGAGATTTTTATGGAGGTTTTTTTGAAGCTGCAAATCCACTTTAAGAGTCTCTGTCTCTATCTCTCTCCTTCCTTACCCCTCCTTCCCACGCCCCCAACCCAGTTTCTTTTCTCACTTGGTATCAACATTTGAAGAAAACTTGCAGCACTGAAACCTTCTTAAATAGGGTCTTTATAACAATTTAAATCATAGGCATCTAATCTAATAGGAGTATCAAAATGACCCTGTTCTAATGGTCAAAGAAAATTGTTTCATATCTTTAATCATCCGGGTGACAGCGGTTTCAAAATGAGTTGATAATGTTCCTGATATGGTAATCAAGCTAACCCATGGAATACATGATTAAGACTTAATGTGAGGAACTGGGATGGCACCAGTTGTTCGCCTACTGTGGGAAGAGAGCAGTTGGGCTTTTTTCTGTGGTAATTTTCCACTAGCTCCTTTACACTGTAGCCAAAATGGGAGGTGCGCCATCTGCAAAGCCCCCTCCAAATTGTTAGCTATGAAATACAAACTGCAAACATCAGATCAGGGAAGAATCATCCCAGCCCATTCAGCAGGAAATGATGGCAGCTGCTGGGAAAAGGGCAGGAAGGCACAGTGGCCGCGCCGCACAGCCCACGCGGGAGCGGGGGTTGGAGCTCCGGGATTAGTTAGGGCCGCAGAGCCTTTCCATTGAACCCTTCAGAGACCTAATTGCTTGGATTCTGTTACTTTGTAGCCTTGAGAGAGCTTCATCGCGTGTCCCGCAGCCCCGCGCAGAGTGATAGGGCTAATATGGATAACTAACTGCAAAGACTAAAATGGCTGATCAGAGAGACTTCTCCAGATTTTCAAACTCAGCCGGATCTAACTGCTTGCAGGTCCTTTTCCTCTCGCTGCCCTTGCCGGCGACAGGCTACCTGAGAACAAAGCGCACCCGGCCGGCGAGCTGCCCGCGGCCTCCCAGGCGGAATTGCCCCCTTCAATGGAAAGCTGAAGCTCCACGGAGCGGCGAGAAACTGACACGCTCCCGCTCCACGGGTGCTGGGCTGGGTAGACCCCGGGCCTGCGTCAGCCTCTCCGCGCACGGCCCCGCGCCCCTCCGGGGGGCGTTATGTAACAGACCCGAGCCCAACTCAGGAACCATTTCACAACTAGTCCTGCCGAGGCGGATAAAGTAGGGCTCACTGGGTCTGTAGAGTGAACCCGACTTGCCCTGGACATCTAAGCCAGGGCCGCAGGCCAGGGCTGCAGCTGCCCGGGCTCGGGCAGTCCCCTGTGGGATCTACCCAAAGCCCCAGGCGTGCCCTGGGGAACAACGTGTTCTCTGTGGGCAGGGTGCCACCAGGCGCGCAAGGTGGGGAAGGAAGGGGCAGGGAGAAGGAGTCGGTATAAGCTGGAAACCCCTGAACCTTAGGAAGCCCCCCAGCTCCAACTCCCACCCCACGTCTCCAGTGCGCACACTCTTCGATTCCTTTCGCTCCCTCCTCAACACCCCCAACCAGCGGGGGTCCCCGAGATTGCAGCCACTTTCTCCCCCTACGCTGTCACACGCACGCGCGTGTGCAGTCACTCACACCCACACACTGAAAGACGCACACACCACCCCGCACTCACACTCGCTGGCTTTCCGCGTGCGGCGCCTGAAAGGCATGAATATTCATTACTTACAAGCATTGGTGACTGCGAAGCTGTTTGCTACCTCCAAATTGTCGATGTGCGGTGTTAGTCTGAACTCCGAAGTGGAAAACTGAACCATCCCTACCCGAAATGCACTGTATTCTTGATCTGCGCCCCTGGGAAAGAGCCCCCCTGCAAAGAACAAACACCAAGCAAGGGAATAGTGTCAGTGCCCGGGAGGAAGAGGAGAGGAGCCCGCTAGTGCCCAACAGCTTAGGAGTCTCTTATTCACGCTAATAAGCGGAATAAGCACATGAAGGGGCTCTGGTAGCTGGGGGTCAAACATCCAAATAGTAACCAAGGGGTCAAGGCACAGCGTCTGAGGGCAAGGCAGGTGGCCAGAAACATTTGCCTTTCCTCCTAATCACAAGCTTTGCATTCAGACCCCTAGAGAATCTGAGCAAACGGGAAAATGTTAAGGCAGAATTAATAAAATCTGGAGGGCAGAAATGGGATTTTTTTCCCCCCTCTATTGTATCAAGGCATCGTCTTTTCCCTTTGCTTCACCCTAAGAAAAACATGTATATTCTAGGCAGTTTAAATCTGGAATGCAGTCAAGGTATGACATAAGTCTACATGACATGAATTAATTTGTTCACTGTGAACAAAGATTACTACCAAATTATGCACAATTCAAAAGCAGAGCACAAAGGATACCTACCTATCTGTATGCTGTTAGAAGAGACACCAAAAATTAGTCCCCATAAAACAGGAGAAAGGAGGACAGATATATGCATAATCTTTTGCATTTCCAAGAAAAGTAGAGCATCCACAAAATATCCCCCTTTTTCCCCCTTTTCCTCCTCTTCCTTCTTTGGCCGTTTTCCTCAGCAAATTAGATCCTCCGCATTTTTGAAACAGCAATTTAGCACCAAGCTGCTACAACCCTGAAGTGGAGGCAGAAGAATTCCTATTTCCCAGGTCCTGCTGGTGGCTGCTGATGCCCTGCGCCCTGTCCCAGCGCCTGAAGTCCAGAGGACTGGCTGGATGCAGTTTTCAGCGGAGCTGCCGCTGTGGTCCCAGTGCCTTGGAATATTCAGCACCCTCCCATGCACTCACACACACTCACCCTCTCTCGCGCTCTCTTCTCCCTCCTCTCTCTCTCTCTCTCTCTCTCTCTCTCTCTCTCACGCGCGCGCGCTCGCGTACACACACACACACACACAGCAGACACACACAGACACACACGCAAGTCACAGAGAGGGGCAGGCAGTCCCGGACGCGCGTGCGCGGCTCGCAGCAGGCTGCTGGCGCGCGCGTCCACCCCTCCCCCGCCCCGAAACCCGCACCCTGCACAGCCCGGGCCGCGTCGCGTGCGCGGCGCTGAGAAAGCGCGGCTCAGAGCCGGGCAGCGGGTTTCCCTTGGCGAGACCTCGGGTCTCGCGAGCTGTCGCGCCCACCGCTCGCTCCTGCCTTTCAGCACCGAGGACAGCGCCCTGCTCCCAGCCTGGCGCTACCTTTGCGCCTGTGCAGCTGCCTCGGAGATGCTCCAGCCTGGACCAAATGCAGCAAAGCTGATTTCCAGCTGCTGTGCAGAAGAAGCCGAACTGCTAATTGTTGTTGGCAGTGAAGTGGTCTGTCACCAGGCCCAGATGTTTTGTGTTAAAAAGTAATTTTGACTTTTAATTTCAAGAACCTGTGAAACCCACTTAGCAATATCGAAACGCTGCCATTCACCTCACCTGATCCAACCAAAATGCAAATAAGCAAACAAAAGTCCCATTGAAGAAGTATTCCAAAATTGTGAACTTTAGCTAAAGATGACATAGCCGTGATCCAGAGAAAAACCCCACATTCTAAGTATAGAGATTGAATCTTTGAAATCACTTTGCATGGAAATCCAATCTTTTAGCGTGTGTTCCACTGGGCTGTGATGCCAAGGTGCCGAGCCAGCTGGGTGAGGGGAGCTCTCAACAGCCTTCACTGAAGACTCTCACCTGTAGTAGAGACATGTAGACTTGGTTCCATGGAAGCCCTTTTTTACATACGGATTGAAAACAAAAGACTTCCCCTTCATTTCAAGAAGGAACGGCTCCTGAGAAAAAGAAATCAGAAGCAGAAGCATGTCTAGAAAGGGCTCTGAGCTGCAGACCCTTTCCCAGACACACAGAAACCGAATGCTCCAGCGCATTTTGGCTGTGAGTTCGGAAACATCACTGCCCGCAGAAAGCAAGCTGTTACCATTCAGAACCCACGAGCTCCAGACCACTGGGGGAAAAGATGAAGTTAGGGATTAAACATTGTGGGATAGGAGTTAGTGAGGAGGACTTGCACACTGGTCTTCCCCATGTGGAATTTGAGCATTTCATGTGAAATTGCTTGCCATGCTGGGAACCTGCTCTGGAAATTCCCTCTGCTGCCCCAGAAATTTGTCATTAAAGTAAATGGCTTTTGTGGTTTAAACAAAAAAATAAAGGAAGATTAAGTACAAGGGACTGTTTCCAGGAGGCAGGAAATCAGAAAGCACAATAATAAAGGGATAACTTGCTAATATTTCAAAATGTGAAGAAAGTCAGTCGATCATACTGCCTTCCAGTGCAATAGTCAGATGACTATCATTACTTCAGCCTTGTGTTGACTGTATTATTGAATACTTGCTGCTTAATCACTCTGAGCCTCAATTTTCCCATTTTGAAAATGTGATTTCAAGATATAGTTTTCCCTGTTTTTGTTTTTTGATATGTATTCCTCAAGCAGGAAATGCACATATTTATAATTTATTACTAAACTTATAGCCTAAAAGTAAAAAAAAACCTCCCAATATTATCCCCAATAAATTATTTTAGTCTGTTAATAAACACTTCACTGTATATGAAATGGATTCTGTGAATTAAAGTGCATTTAGCCTTTTAAAATTAAATAAGAATAAAAATAGTAGAAAGGCAATATCCAATTTGAAAGAATAATTGAACAAATCTTACCTACTCAATCCATAATTGAGATGTAAGGCATAACAATGATATGAACTGATTCCCTATAATCTCTCTCTCTCTCTCTCTCTCTCTCTCTCCATATATATATATATATATATATATATATATATATATGATTGACAGCTCAGAGCAAGTAAAAATACTTTTTCAGATATTTCCTGTTTCTCTCCATTTAATTTTTTTTATAAAAAAACTTTTGATTTTATACAAAGTATCTTGGAATGAAAGAAGTGAGAGAGTGAAAGAGATAGATGTGGAGAAACAGTGATGTTTAAAGTGTAGTTCAATGTAAACTACTTTTTTAAAAAGACATTTCAAAAACTATTTCAAAGTCTAGGGCAACAACGAACTCAAAATTGCCTGAATTACATTCTATAAAAACAAATAGTATAAAATAAGAGTTTGCTGAATCATAGAGCATTTTTCTGGTAAATCATATGTAAGAACTTGGGGTAAACATTACTGTTTACTGACCAATTATAATTTATATATAAAACATAAATAAAAATTTTAGAAGGCATTGCTTGTAATTCAACTACTATTCTATTAATGTTTCTTTCACAAGGTAGTTTTGTATGTACTTTTCACAATATATCTAGGTATATTTCCTGCAATACAGCATAATTATTTTAATGTTGTAATTCACATAACTTTTTCAAATTCACTATTATATTTATATGGCTTATATTTTTCAAACATAGAATACTGTCAATATAAATGTAATAAATTTAAATTGACTGAAATAATGGTCATGAAAATAAATGTTAAATGCTGTCATTTATTTTGAATGTTTAGGAACTTTCTGTTTCAAGAATATATGTGAAATTGGTCATTAATAAAATCTATTTTGAAAATTTCCAAGCCACTAGGAGTACTGTTAAATACAGTGTGTATCAAGAAACAGTTTGCGACTTTCTGCCCTCTGCTGTTCAATTTTGGTAATTATCTAAAATATAAGTATTGTTTCTGAAGCAATGTGAAAATTACATTTAAAACAAGAAGCAATTAAAATATTATCCACCATATCATTTGTTTGTTTGATTGGCTTTTGTTACAGTTGTTGTGTTTTGTGTCTGTTTAAATATAATTTTTAGCATTAAAGCTAGTAATAAATAATATATGTAAAATTTCAATTCCTGTTTTACTCAATCTTTGTTTCAATATAGGAAACAATAATTTTTATTTTAAACCTGCTTTAAAATGTTTGAGGATTTTATATATGTTTATCCATTCTGCACAGTTTTAATTTGTGTTCTATGATGAGAACGCTTTGCATAAAGGAATGTCATTGTGTGGGTGTGGGAACAATAATTTTGAAATAACTGAAAGAGCAAATTCTGGCTGATTTCATTATCAAAATTGGATTATAAATGTGTGTGCAACAGTTCCTAGTGATGGAGTCTCACCAAAGTGAAATCATCACTTCTCTTCCTATTGACCCTCTGGAACTGTGAGAATGTAGGCCAGTGGTCGGCAAACTGCGGCTCGCGAGCCACATTCCGCCGCGGTTTGCCACTCTGTTGACTAATGAGTTTGTCGACCACTGGGATAGGGGCTTAATCACAAGGAACAACAACAGCCTGTAATTATTGGAATCGAGAGTCTAGATCAGTGGTCGGCAAACTCATTAGTCAACAGAGCGGCAAACTGCGGCTTGCGAGCCGCATGTGGCTCGGGAGCCACAGTTTGCTGACCACTGATGTAGGCCATCTGAAAGGCTTGGATGCAACACTGCATTACAAAAGGAGAGTCCATGCTAATATCAGCAGAAGATACACAGTTAGCAGTTCCTACAGAAGGAATCCAGGTTCCCCAATTGAAACCCTATTGGCTTAGAAAGAGAACATTTTAAAAATAGAAGAGAAAGCATGAGACTTTTACTCATTCAGGGCTATAAATAGAAATATTCATTTTGGGGAACTTTAGTGCTTTAATTAAGATAAAGAATAATATCAATGTAAATAGCTATTCAGATTGAGGTAACATTATTTTTTGTGCAACAAAAATTTAAATCACTGACTCAGTAAAATCAACTACATGACCCAAAACATTATATATGTTTTGGGTCATGTAGTTGATTTTATGTATGTATGTATGTATGTATACATATGCTAGTAGCCCATCGCGCGATATCCCGCACAATAGACCACCCGTCACTTCCACAGGAGGTGGGCCTGCTGTCTCCTTCTGGGCCTGCACTCCACCATGGAGGCTGCAGGCTGGCCCCCCTGTCCCCCAGAGGCCCTCCCCAGCTGGGGCATTGCCGTGGTGATGAAGCAAGCATTCCTCCAGGCCACTCATGCTGCCCGCTCTCAGCAGCAGTCCCCCCAGGAGTGGGGGACTCCAGTGAGGCTGAGGGGATGGGGCGCCGCCATCTTGTGGCTATGGGTGCTGCCATCTTTGTGATGGAGTGACAGTTAATTTGCATATTACCATTTTATTATATAGGATATATATATATGTAAAATTTTCAATTTTGATTTTTAGGGGTTTTGATTATATGAATTTTAATTAATTTTATCCCAAAAGATAGCAATCCTATACCAGAAATATTTATTGAAAAATGTTTATTTATTTCAATTCATTAATTTAAAGAACTATTAGGGACTACTATATTCCAAGTAATGTACTTAATACAGTAGGTAACATGATGGATATAATGGAAGCTTTCCTCAAGAAGTTCCCAAACTTCATTCAAGTAAACAAACAATTAAGACCATGTGAGAAGGCAATCAGAAGTAAAACAGTCACGTGATTAAGATAATAGGATGAGGCAAAGAAAAACCTATTATGCACAATATATCTTGGAGCTCAGGAGGGAAGAGAGTCACTAGAGCAGCCGTGGGCAAACTATGGCCCAAGGGCTGGATCCGGCCCGTTCGGATGTCTATCCGGCCCGCGGAGCTGAAAGAGCGGAGGGTTCTCTTACTCTCCTCTCCGCTCCTTTACTTTGAATTTATATTAGTTCACACAAACACTCCATCCATGCTTTTGTTCCGGCCCTCCGGTCCAGTTTAAGAACCCATTGTGGCCCTCGAGTCAAAAAGTTTGCCCACCCCTGCACTAGAGGATGATACCTGAAATTAGTCAAGTAGAGGTTACCTTGGTGAAGAGTTGGGATGTAGCTAGTGAGAAGACTTCATTTTTTAAATTCGATTTTTCAGTTTTATTGGTAAAAGTACAATTTATTTATCAAGTATAACTGATAAATAAAACAGTAAGCTATTTAAACTGTACAATGTGTTATTTACTATGTGCATACATTGTGAAAGGATTACCTCCTTCCAGTTAACTAACACACCCATCACCTCACATATTTACTTTATTTTCTTTGCTTGTGAGAACATTTAATTTCTACCTTTAGGAAATTTTAATTACACAGTAGTGTTATCAACTACAGTCACCGTGTTTTATATATTAGGATACTCAGACTTTATTCATCTTATAACTGAAAGTTTGTACTCCTGTGCCAACCTCCCTATTTCTTCCATTTTCCAGCTCCTGGCTACCACTTTCCCACTCCATTTCTATGAGTTTGATTTCTTCTTTTTCAATATTCCACAGATAAGTGATACTATGCAGTATTTGTCTTTCTGTCTGGCTTATTTCACTTAGCATAATGCCCTCCAGATTCATCCATATTGAGGCTGAATAATATTTTGTTGCATGTATATACTATATTTTTTGTGATCCATTCATGCATTGACAGACACTTAGGTTGTTTCTATACAAACTAGCTTACAACAAAATAGGTTCACTATTATGAATAATGCTGCAATGAAGATGAGAGTACAGATATCTCTTTGAGATAATGGTCTTATTTCCTTTGGATGTATAGCCAGAGGCAGGATTGCTGGGTCATATGGTAATTCTATTTTTAATTTCTTGAGAAACCTCCTTACTGTTTTTCTGTACCAGTTTACATCCCTATGAACAATATACAATGGTTCCTTTTTTTCCATATCCTCTCTAGCATTTGTCATCTCTTGCATTTTTAAAAACAGTCATCCTAAAAGCTGAGAGGTGATATCTCATTGTGGTTTTGATTTGCATTTCCCTGATGATTAGTGATATTGAGTGAAAGACCCCCGGAGGGAGACCCTCAATCTGTCCCACGGATCGACAGCGACCCCAATCAACCGCAGGAGGCGTCACTTGATGCAAACAGCAAGAGGATTTATTCCAGCGCGCTGGGGCTCGACTCGTAACTCACACTAGAGCAGCGAAGACGAGCCCCGAGCAGAAAATTTTACAGGCTTATAAAGGCAAAAATCACACATTGGGAGGGGTCACACATGTGAGGGAGGAAGAGAGGACAAAGCCGCCAGGAAATTCCAACAGGGCTCGTTAATAACATGTTTAATGACAGGGCTTAAGTTTTCAGTCAACAGTCCCATCTGGTAATCTCATATCTTATCTGTCAGAGCACTATTTGCTCTGTCTGGGGCTGTTTCCTGGGACAGCTTTAAGGGTCTCGTTCCCATTGTCAGAGCACTATTTGCTCTGTCTGCTCTTTACTCGGGGCTTGAAAAAGAAAAAATGTTTTATTCTTTCATTCCCCCATTTGCTTTTTGGTAAGTTCTAATCATGGAACTTCTGTCTCTATGTACCCTTCTCCGAGGCTGTCTCCCTGGCGGAGGGACTGGTAGTGCTGTCTGAGCACTAATACCTGTACAGCACTTATTCTTTCCCTGATGAAGGTGACTAGGCGATTTAAGATGCAGGGCCCCAAAGTGAGAATTAAAAGCAGTATAATAAGGGGACCCATCAGGGTGGATATGAGGGTTAGGACTACTTATCGGCGGGAGGTATGCCAACAGGAGCAGGAACACGGTGAATGCGGAGCTTGAGGGGATTGTCCATTTTTCCACTTTCCACTCTGGGTCTGGTGGTGGTGCAGGCTTGACATGCGAAGCGTGGATCCAGGCTGCGATGCCATGGACCTTGACTGCAGTCGGAGTTGTGAGCAGCACTATGTATGGTCCCTTCCACCTCGGTTCTAGGCTGGCCGCACGGTGGCGCCGAATGTACACCAAGTCTCCGACCTGGAACTGATGAGGTACTTGCAGGTCTCCAGGATTGTATGCCTCGGCCAACTGAATCCACACTTCCCTCTGCACAGTCTCAAGGGCTTTTAATCTGGTGTACAGAGATTGAGAGGAGTAAGATTCTGGGGAAGGAAGGTGCTGCATGGTAAGGAGAGGGGGGTGAGTCCCATAAAGAATTTCAAAAGGAGTTAACTTGAGGGAGCCAGGGGTATTGCGTACCCGAAACAGAGCAAAGGGAAGGAGGACTGTCCAGTCTGTTATGACAGTCTCTAAGGATAATTTAGTCATGACCTCTTTTAAAGTTCTATTCATTCTTTCTACCTGTCCTGAGCTTTGGGGCCTATAAGCACAATGTAATTTCCAATCAAGCCCCAGGATTTTGGCCAGTCCCTGACTTACCTGGGCAACAAATGCAGGGCCGTTGTCTGACCTGATTACCTTGGGCACCCCGAATCTCGGGAAGATGTCTTCTAGTATTTTCTTGGCCACCACCTGAGCAGTCTCCCTCTTGGTAGGGAAGGCTTCAACCCATCCTGAAAATGTATCTATGAATACCAATAAGTATCTGTATCTATACCTGGCTGGCTTTACCTCAGTGAAGTCTACCTCCCAGTAACTCCCAGGTCGGTCTCCTCGGAGCCGCTTGCCCTGAGATAGCTTGCTGGGCTGGGCGTTCACCATCTGGCAAGGCTTGCATTCTTTTACAGTTGTATCTGCGAGCTCCCCTAGTTTCATGATATAATACGGTGAAGATTGGACTATAGTTTTTAAATGTTTTGGGCCCAGATGAGTTAGCTTATGAAGGTGTCTAAGAAAAATGATAGCCTGCTTTTCAGGGAGGATTCTTTTTCCTTCTGTAGTTTCCCGGATCCCCTCTGGAGTCTCCAGGCGAAATCCTAATCTGTCCATTCTCTCAAGGTCTGATTCTGAATATTCAAAGTTCCTGATAGAGGGATATACCGCATCCTCAGGGTGAGACCCCGGTTTTTCTCCAGACAAAGATAGGATGTTGAGTCCCTGAGCTGCCCGCTTGGCTTCTCTGTCAGCCCTTTGGTTCCCTTCTGCAACCCTGGACCCTCCTTTCTGATGTCCGGGGCAGTGAATAATTGCCACTCTCTTAGGAAGGTGAACGGCCTCTAACAGGCTTAGAATTTCTTCTTTATTTTTGATTTCCTTCCCTGCCGAGGTCAGTAGCCCCCGCTGCTGGTAGATGGCCCCGTGGACATGGGCAGTAGCGAAGGCATACCTGCTATCAGTGTAGATGTTAATCTTCTTCCCTTCTGCCAACCGTAGAGCCTGAGTCAGAGCTAGTAACTCGGCCTTCTGAGCCGACGTCCCTTCGGGTAGGCTGCTTGCCCAGATAATTTGCTCATCATCCACTACCGCCGCCCCGGCCACCCTTTTACCTTCTATTATGTAGCTGCTTCCATCAGTGAACCAGGTCAGCTGAGCGTCTGGCAAGGGCTGGTCTCGGAGGTCCCTTCTTCTGCCAGTATCTCTTGACAGGTATGCAGCACACTCTCCTGGGTGGATGTGTCAGGTAGTAGGGTAGCTGGGTTGAGGATGGCAGGTGGCCCGAACTGAATCCTGTCTCCATTCAGTAGGAGACTCTGGTAATGCGTCATGCGGGTGTTGGACAGCCACCGATCAGGGGGCTGTCTGATGATGCTCTCCAAGGAGTGGGGGGCAATGATCGTTAGCTTTTGTCCCATAGTTAATTTGTCAGCATCTTTCACTAATACTGCCACTGCCGCCATGGACCTCAGACAGGCAGGCCAACCACTAGCAACGGGATCTAGCTTCTTGGAGAGGTAGGCTACCGGCCTCTTCCATGGCCCTAGAGGCTGGGTCAGCACCCCTCGGGCTACTCCCCTTCTCTCGTCCACAAATAGGACGAAGGGCTTCGCTACGTCCGGCAATGCCAGGGCTGGGGCTGACAGTAATGCCTTCTTGATATTATCAAAGGCCTGCTGTTGGCTGTTACCCCACTCAAACGGGGCACCCTCTCTAGTCAGAGGATAGAGGGGAGCTGCCAGGGTAGCGAACCCGGGGATCCACAAGCGGCAAAACCCCGCAGTCCCTAAAAATTCTTGCACCTGGCGGGGTGAGCGAGGAACGGGTATCTGAGTCACAGTTTGTTTTCTGGCCTCCGTTAGCCATCTCTGCCCCCCTTTGAGGGCGTACCCCAGGTACGTTACCTCCTTTTGGCAGTTCTGGGCCTTCTTAGCGGAGGCCCGATATCCTAAGCGGGCGAGTTCTTCTAGCAGTAGTCCCGTGCCTCGTTGGCACTCTTCCTCTGTGGCCCCGGCCAGTAGTAAGTCATCTACATACTGCAGAAGTGTTACCTGGGGATGGCTGGCACGGAAGTGGGCTAAATCTTGGTGAAGAGCTTCATCGAAGAGGGTCGGAGAATTCTTGAACCCCTGGGGTAGCCGGTCCAAGTCAGTTGTCCTGTAGTCCCAGAGTCAGGGTCCCTCCACTCGAATGCAAAGATGTTCTGGCTGGAAGGGTGTAGTCGTAGGCAGAAGAAAGCGTCCTTTAAATCCAAGACAGTATACCAAATATGATCCGGGGGGAGAGAGCTCAACAAGCTGTAAGGGTTAGGTACAGTGGGGTGGATGTCCTGTACCCGCTTGTTCACTTCCCTTAAGTCCTGTACTGGGCGATAGTCTCCTGTGCCAGGCTTCTTAACAGGTAACAGGGGAGTGTTCCATGGCGACTGACACTTCACTAGGATGCCCTGCTGAAGGAGGCGCTGGATATGGGGCCTAATTCCTTCCCGGGCCTCCTTAGGCATGGGGTATTGGCGTACAGCCACAGGAGTTGAAGTGGCCTTCAGCTCTATGACTACAGGCGGCCTTTCTGCAGCTAGTCCTGTTCCAGCTGTCTCGGCCCACGCTCCCGGATACCTGTTCAGCCAGTCATTTATGTGACTTTTCTCTGCTCCCTGTTCCTCAAAAAGTCTGTGTTCATCATCTAGGCGTATGGTCAGGGTGGTAGTCATTCTCTTGCTTTGGGTCACCTCCGGGCCATCAGGGGTGAAGGTAATCTGGGCTCCCATTTTGGTTAGGAGATCTCTCCCAAGTAGGGGCGCAGGGCACTCGGGGATGACTAGAAACGAGTGGGTTACCCGTCCCGTTCCTAAGTCTACCGTTCTTCAGGTAGTCCATGAGAACTGTTGGTGCCCTGTGGCTCCTATGACCCACGATTTCTTGTGGGAGACAGGTCCAGACGGTTCGAGTAGGACCGAGTGTTGAGCCCCAGTGTCTACTAGGAACTCAACTGGCTTCCCCTCCACCTCTAGTGTTACCCTAGGCTCGGGGAGGGGTTCCGAGCCCCGTCCCCGCTAATCCTCCTCTTCCTCCAAAGCAAATACTTTCTTGGAGGGCCCGTTCTTCTTCTTCTTAGGGCACTCTCTAGCCCAGTGACCTTTTTCTTTGCAGTAGGCACACTGGTCTTTGTCTAATGGGGTGCGGTTGCCCAGGTTACCTTACTTTTAAGCCCTGCCCTGGGTTTGTTCCTGGCCTCTCTCACCTACTACTGCGGCCAAAATCCGTGTCAGGTTCTTCTCCTGCCTGCGATCCCTTTTGCTTTCTCTTTCCTCTCTTTCCTTTTCTTTTCTTTGTTCTTTTTCCTCCTCAGTTTCCCTCTTATGATATACTTTCTCTGCCTCCTTAACTAAATCCTGCAGGGTATAGTCTTGTAACCCTTCTATTCTCTGCAACTTTCTTTTAATATCTATTGCTGACTGCCCTATGAAAGCCATGGCCACGGAAGCCCTTTGCCCCTCAGAGGTAGGGTCAAACGGGGTGTAGCGCCTGAAAGCTTCCATTAAGCGTTCAAAAAATACTGACGGGGCTTCCATGGCCCCCTGGATAACCTCTCTTACCTTAGCCAAATTAGTGGGGCGTCTCGCTGTCCCACGGAGGCCGGCCACTAGAGTCTGGCGATAGACTGTCAGTCGCTCCCTACCTTCTGCCGTGTTGAAATCCCAGTCAGGTCTGGAGAGGGGGAAGGCAATCTCGATGATGTTGGGGAGCTGGGTGGGTCGTCCATCTGCTCCTGGTACATTCTTCCTTGCCTCCAATAAAATCCTCTCCCTCTCCTCAGTAGTGAAAAGGGTCTGTAGTAGCTGCTGGCAATCATCCCAGGTGGGCTGATGAGAGAACATCAAAGACTCCACCAGCCCGGTTAAGCGCTGGGGGTCCTCTGAAAAGGGAGGATGATTAGTCTTCCAATTATACAGATCTGCAGAGGAAAAAGGCCAGTACTGGAGGGGCTGAAGAGGAGCCGGTCCACCATCCATCGCTGCCGGCGGGGGCCCGTAAGCCCTCAGGGGGAGGGCGACGGTGGTGTCGGGAGTCATTCCGCAGCGGCTCCTGGTGCCCTGCGCAGGCCCCGGCAGAGATTCGTTAGGGGGAGCAGAGGGGGCAGCTGCAGGAGCCGGCGGTGCTTCTGGCTCTTCCCGACCCCCTACGGGAACCAGGGCAGGAGGATACGGGGGAGGTGAGTCAAGGAGAAGGAGGTCAGACTGGATTTCTGGATAAATCTTCTTGGGGGGGTCCGAGTGACTGGATTTCTCCCCAGAACTGGGAGATTGGACGGCTAGAACTTGAGTGGCCGGCCGGGGCTTGGGTTTTACAACCCAAGGTCGAACCCAGGGGGGTGGGTTTTGCACCAGGTCCTGCCAGACCACGATGTAGGGCTGCTGATCCGGATGGGCTCCAGGTTCTTTCTGAAAAACAATCTCCTTAACAGCAAAAATAACAGATAGGTCAAAGGTTCCTTCTGTTGGCCATCCTATATTAAAAGCAGGCCATTCTGAGGAGCAGAAGGTCCGCCATGGACTTTTCTTGATCTCAACTGATAGGTCACGACCTCTTCCCTTAACTTCAGTCCAATGGTCTAATGTCAGACTAAGAGGGGTTGTCACAGTCTGTCCCATCGTCAATTCGTACGTCGTCAGAAACACAAATAACAAAAATATTACAGACACGAGGACCCACTTACTCCACCTTGTCCGCCACAAACACGCAACAGAATCAGATGGGCGCGATTTTGACAATCTCTGATCCAACAGTAGAACCCGATCAGCGCCCTTACAGTAGGAGACTACCAGGCGTCCCTGGCTCTCCTCCACCCTTGGGGCGTCCCCCAGGGCTGCAACCTGTGGCCCTCCAGGCACGTCTACCAACCACTGTTCGGCCACTCTCATGAGTCGCCGAACGGCTGCAAAACCGAAAGCGCGCACACAGAGCCAGACCAACTAACAATACACAAGACAAAGACAGACAACCTCGGGGTACGCCTTCTTACTTCCAAGGTCGACTCCGCAGATGAGGGGGGGCCGTCAGATCCCGGACGAGCCCCCAAATGAAAGACCCCCGGAGGGAGACCCTCACTCTGTCCCATGGATCGACAGCGACCCCAATCAACCACAGGAGGCGTCACTTGATGCAAACAGCAAGAGGATTTATTCCAGCGCGCTGGGGCTCGACTCGTAACTCACACTAGAGCAGCGAAGACGAGCCCCGAGCAGAAAATTTTACAGGCTTATAAAGGCAAAAATCACACATTGGGAGGGGTCACACATGTGAGGGAGGAAGAGAGGACAAAGCCGCCAGGAAATTCCAACAGGGCTCCTTAATAACATGTTTAATGACAGGGCTTAAGTTTTCAGTCAACAGTCCCATCTGGTAATCTCATATCTTATCTGTCAGATCACTATTTGCTCTGTCTGGGGCAGTTTCCTGGGACAGCTTTAAGGGTCTCGTTCCCATTGTCAGAGCACTATTTGCTCTGTCTGCTCTTTACTTGGGGCTTGAAAAAGAAAAAATGTTTTATTCTTTCATGAGCACCTATTCATGTAGCAGTTGGAAAAATGTCTTAAGGTTATTTGCCCATTCATTGGGTTATTATTTATTTATTTATTTATTTATTTATTTATTTATTTTTACTATTAAGATAAATGAATTTCTTCTATCTTTTGGATATTAACCCCTTATCAAAGATAATATTTGCAAATATTTTCTCCTATCCATAGGTTACCTTTTGCTTTTGTTCATAGTTTTGAAAGGAGTTTTTAGGGGTAAAATAGGCAGGTTTAGGAAATTTTAGGGATCTGGGGGTCCTTGGGAAAACCACAGGGCTGCAAAGCTGGGAGCTGCCAGAAGGTATACATTTCCATAGAATAAGGGAGCTGGGAGCTGCAGAAGGTATACATTTCCATAGAATAAGGGAGCTGGGAGCTGCCAGAAGGTATACATTTCCATAGAATAAGGGAGCTGGGAGCTGCAGAAGGTATACATTTCCATAGAATAAGGGAGCTGGGAGCAGCAGAAGGTATAAATTTATAGAATAAAGGGAAGGAAGCCCCTTGTTCAGAGAGGGAAGAGGAAAGCCCAAAGGGAATAGGAAAACAATAAGGGAAAAGAAGAGGGGAACCTCAGCGTGGGGTTTGAGCTCTGAAGCTGCTATAGTGACTAATCAGAGGGGATGTCAAGACACAAAGAACTGCAGCCTTTATAATCCTTAGAAAAAGGACTTAGTGGGACTCTCTACCCCTTCCCACATGGGAGTCTATCCTTGTTTCTCAATAAATTTCAATTTTTTCCTATACCACCTTTTGTCCATGGTCTCATTCTTCGACTCCACCTGGACAAGGACCCAGGAATCATCCTGCCCAGAGGAACACCATGTGTTTCAGTTCAATTCTCGCGTTTCAGTGTCCTTTGCTGTACAAAAGCATCTTAATTTGATGGAGGCCTACTTGTTTGTTTTTTCTTTTAGTGTCAAATAAAAAAAAATTATTCTCAAGACCAATGTCAAGTAGCTTACTCTTTATGTTTTCTTCTAGGAGTTTTATGGTTTCATGTCTTATACTCAAGTTTTTAATCTATTTTGAATTGATTTTGTGTAAGATTGGGGTCCTTTTGAAGCAGGAATTTTAGGGGGATATAGGCAGGGTTAGGGATTTTTCAGAATTGGGGTCCATGGGAAAAAAACACAGGGCCACAGACTGGGAGAAGGTACATTTCCATAACACAAGGAAGCCAGGTGCAGTTACATCTCCATAAGACAAGGAGGCAGCAACAGGTATATTTCCATAAGACAAGGGGACTGGAAGTAGCCAAGAAAGGTCTATATTTACAGAATAAAGAGAAGGAAGCCCTTCATTCAGAAGGAGAAAAAGAAAGCCTAAAGGGAATAGGGAAACGATAAGGAAGGAGGGGGGAGAACCTCACAGGTCCCATGTGAGGTTCAACCTTTGAGCCCAGGAGTTACTATGGTAACCAGTCTAAGGGAATAGTGACCAATCAGAGGAGATATCAAGGCACCAGGATCTGCAACCTATATAAGCCATAGGGAAAGGGAACCCAGGGAGACCCTTTTCCCCCTCCCTACTTGGGAGTCCATTCTGTGGGACTCTTTCCCTCTCCCCACGTGGGAGTCTGTACTTGTTCTTCAATAAATCTCCACCTTTGCTATACCACTTTCTGTCTGTAGATTCATTCTTCGATTCCGGTGGACAAAGAATCCGGGTTCCAGTCCAAAAATTCGGTATCACTTTCATTCTTTTTGCATACGGTGATCCAGTTTTCCAAAAACCATTTATTTAAGAGACCTTTCTTTCCCCCATTGTATATGCTAGTATCGTTTGTTGAAAAATAATTAACTATATGTATATGGGTTTATTTCTGGGCTTTATATTCTGTTCTACAAACCTATGTGTCTTTTTAAAAAAATATATATTTTATTGATGTTTTACAGCGAGAAAGGGAGAGAGATAGAGAGTTAGAAACATCAATGGGAGAGAAACATCAATCAGCTGCCTCCTGCACACCTCCCACTGGGGATGTGCCTGCAACCAAGGTACATGCCCTTGACTGGAATCGAACCCAGGACCTTTCAGTCCACAGGCCAAAGCTCTATCCACTGAGCCAAACCAGTCAGGACCTATGTGTCTGTTTTTAATGCCAGTACCATACTGTTTTGATTACTATATCTTTGTAGTATAGTTTGTCCTATGGTACCATCTTGTTTGACCACAGAACACTTCATTTAAAAGCTGGTATTTCAGGAAAGGCACGTGTGTAGTCCAGGAATTATAAACAGCACAGTCTTTCTAGAATGAGAAATGTGAGTCAAGGAGTAAAAGGAATAAGCCAGATCATGGAAATAAATGTGTAGTTTATCCTATAGGAAAAGGGAACCATTTTGAGAGTTTTAAGTAAAGAGGTGAGATCTTAAGATTTCCATTTTAGAGGGAGACTAGCTGGAGAATATATGTATGGGGACCCATATTGAATATGGGGAGATCAGGTAAGAGGCTGTATTTCTGGTGGGGTGATGAGAATGTGGATTAAGGAAATAATGGTAGAGTAGGAAGAAAAGGTTGGTCTCAGGAAATATTTAGGATGAAAATTTTGTAGAAGTTGTTTTTGAACTTACACATGATGGCGGTAAATGATATGGAGAAACAAAGCCTACTCTCAGGGTACAAGGCTTGAGTGTTTGGGACAATGTTGTCTCCTCAGGATGAGATGTAGAGAATAAGGAAAACAGGTATGTAGGCAAGGTTACATCTTCACTTTTGGGCATGTTGGGTTTACAGGGTCTGTGGGTCACATACACTCAAGCTGTTGTGTTGGCCTTTGACACTGATTCTGATACTCAGAGAAGTAGCTTCATCTGAATGTTAATTTTGAGAACCATCAGCCTGTGGGGTTTCATGAAAAAGTCAAAGCAAAAAATGAAAAGAGAGAAGACACTTAAAAATCCTGGTTTCACTTAGTACTGATAAAGATACAATCATTATCTACTCATTTGAATTGAGCTGTTTCCTTGAGCATATTTCTACTATATGGTTTCTCCATTTCAATCTCTTTAGACTAGAACAAGAACTTAAAAATATTTGTGAAAAAATCTAAACAATAAGTTTTTTTTGAATTTTAAGATTTTTCTGGTACTTTATAGAAAAGTACTTCACTGGAACAGAACAAAAACAAGTTACCTACTTTTGTCTGTTCCTTTCCAGAAACAGTCAATATAGTTTCCAACAATTCTCTTTTCACATGTTATCAATTTACAAAATATTTTAACTAAATTATATAGTAACAATATCAAATTCAATTGTCATAAAATGTTTTCTTCTTTTAAAATACACTTCACTCTCACTCAATGGGTGACAGCAGAAATTAGAAGGGCAAGCTGTTAGTCAAAAGTATTCCTCCACTGTTGTTTTTCATATAAGAAAGGACAAAAGGGAGAAAAAAAGAAACAAATAAACGGCATAAAAATAGCTACACAGTTTCCAAATCTATGGATGATTAAAAGACTTAAATAGGTAATCATAGCCACTTTCTTCAAATACTCCTTCCATATCCACATTATTTTTGTCAGCACTTTAGTGAAAATTCTTTATTTGGTATATGTGACCCAAACCCTCATTCCTGCAAGATCTAAGTCCTGACATTCTTGTCTTCTGGGTTTTTAGTTTCCTTTTGACTGGACAATAGACTACTAAGAGGCACTGTAGTGAACAGTGAAACTCCTCACTCCTCTATTGTATTTCACCTTTCCCCTCCTCCCGGTCCAGGATATCATTTCTATTTTATAATAGGTGCTGCTTTGCATGTACAATTTTATGTTTCAATGGATCAAATAATGGCATTTCTTTAGGATGGGAAGAGCAGGTTGTGGAATCCTGTGGTATCCTCTGGACAGAAGCGTAGTATATACCAGATCCCCATGGCAAGTCAGAAGCTACTTCTGAATGGAAAACCCTTGCCAGAGAAAAGAGTGTGGCCTTACTTCAAACTCTTGGCATCTGGTCTGTGATTCCCTTACTGGAGCCTGCCGCCGTCTCCATATCAGCATCTCTGTCTTCCCAGGCACTTCTGATATCACTGCATTGGCTGAGTCTCAAGACTCAAGTGTTAGTTTGCAATCCAGCCTGAATTTGCCATTGTAGTTTATTTCCTTGGGTCAAACTTGCGGCCTTATAGATTAATATTAGTAAATGTGTCAGAACATTATGCCCAAATGTGGTACACATATGGAGCTTGGAGCAAAATCCAAGCTCCACCAAGCATTGCTTTTTTTCTTTGCTTTAAAAGTGAAATAAATCTACTGATTCATAGGACTATAATTCCAGACTTGTTATAGAAGTTGGATGTTCCAATAACTTTAATTTTCTTTTCATCAACTTTAACCTAAAGATTAAAATTAATTCTTGTTATGTTTGCAGCAACTGGTGTTTTCTCCAGCTGGAAAGAAAGCACTTAGATTGCAGCATTCCAACAAGTTGTTCTAAAGTTTATCCTAATTGGCTTACCTAGGTCACATGGCCAGCTTTAATCCATGTGTATGTCCAGGGGAAAAGGAATGCAGTGGTTGGATTTGGGACCTACCATGAAAGCCAGGAGTTAGTGGAATGTGTGGGTGCTTTTAACAGTGGGGAGGATGAAGGAAGTAATGCTGAGCAGAGAGACAAGCATGTGCACTAGAGGAGAAGTGCATACAAATAAGGCTAATTGTAATAAAGAAAAAAATGGTATGACTTTATGCAGAAACATGCCTACTCTAATCTAGAAACCTTTAAATTAATTTTATCACTTAGATATAATTTGCTATGACTACAGCATTCTACTAATTTCAAAGGCTATTTTCTGAGCATTGTATAAATCTTGGTAACACCGTAAACTCTCTTGGAATAACATAATTTGCCACTACATATGCAACTTGAGAGAATTTCAAGGCCATGAAAGTAGTTTGAGGCCCAAATAAAACCTGAACTGCACTGAATACACCCTCTGTTTTCACCAGCTTTATAACATCATAAATATTTTTGTGTCTGATACTGCTAATGAGTTCCATAAAAGAATCTTTAGCCCACAAACATCCTTGTTCAGCACTCTCCTTTTGGTAACAGTAATTAGGTTCTTTTATATGACTGTGCAAAAATATGTCATGACTGGATAGCTAGTTTAAAAAATAAAAATAAACAAAATGTTATTACATCATAACAAAAAAGACAGTTTTTTGTTGCTGTAATTCAGTTGGAGTTGTTTTTTGTCTGTTTGCTTGCTTCCTTTCACCCCAACATTGAAACAGCAGTAGTGTCTAACTGATATACAATCAGTGACAGATTTTGGATGGATGAATGCATTAAAGTTGTAACCCAAAATGTGTTTCAGATGGTGACATTAAAGCAAAAATTCTCGTTAGGGTACATTTTATTCCAGTGCATTCACCTAAGGATCAAAGTTACTTACAGAAATGCATTTTTTAAAAAGCCTCAAATAAATCTTACCAGCCACCTGAAGTTTTGAAAGTTAATTATAAATCTGCACAATCTTAGAATTCATTATTAATTTTAGAAAAATACTTCTGTCAGATTATACATGAAAGCCTAATTCAGATGGGCTATTAACATTCTTTTCCATTGAGATGCATTATAGAGCGTATCTTAATGTCAAGCAGTCCCAGTACCATTAGCAGCAAGATAATTTATAGAGATAAATAATTGATGCTTTGTTCCCTCTGTTATAAAATAATCTTAAAGAATGAGAACTATTTTCTTTGTGCCAATCCCTTTTAAAATATTTTTGCTGGGCTTTGAGTCCTAGGGGCAAAAGGATGCCCTTGCCCTAGGGCCAGATATAATGGACTTTGGATTAAATTGTCATAGATTGAAGGGTATGTTTCTAAAGTTAGAAAATTTAAGTCTGAAGGGCCTAATCTCCTAGACATCTTCTTTAAGGTAAAGGATAGAGATGGGTGTTTTGTTTAGTTTTGATTATTTCTTATGAGAGTTGCACTTCTTCACAAAACATGGAAAAAATATGAAACGATTTAAGAGTTGATAGAAGAAAAAATGGGTGGTATGTAGAGTCAGAGAGATGGAGAATCCTCAGAACTATGGCCTTGGTGTTTGGGCAAAGGATTCCGTGCCCATGCTCACATATGAAAATCACAAGCCTCAGAAAATCACTGGATGCACTGGAGACTATCTATAGCTCTTTCTCCCATTTTCCAGGCATCACTAAGTTCTCCAGTTTGCCATGTGACCCTAGGAAAGCAAAGGGTTCCTCAAGAAAAGACAAAATTGAATTTCTCACCACCCTGACCCTGGTGAAGTGAGGGCATAGAGTCAGTTTTCATTGAATTTAGCAAAATAAGGGTACTGTGGCCTTCTTTACACCTTCCTTACAATTATGAGTGGAATTCATCTCCTCTACTTGTTATTATACCTTTGGTTAGTGCTGCTATCATCAGAATTCGTTTCAGTTGTCGCATTTCCAAATACTAAAATAATCTCCATCTTAAATTCTAAATAGGGGACAGGAAAATAATTATTCAGTTAAAATGCTTGTGGAAACAGGAACCCCACCCCTCTATAATGAGAAACAAAATGAGATGAAAACAGAATTTATTGTATTTGGATAAAAACAATCACAGACTCAGGTAAGGGCTACCTTTAGCACACCTGGCTTCCAAGCAGCTTTTAGAGTGAATGAGGGAGCAAATAGGTAGGAACAAAATAGCCAGAGCATAGACACACCTGACCTCAAATAACATTTTCTGCAAATGCAGACATATACAGCAGCCAGTTCAACTACTTGCTTTCCAGTTATGTTAAAGACAAGGTGGGAGAAGGCTAAGGTTAACTAGAATAAAATTTATACAGCTCAAGGTTCTCTACCGATTAGAGGAGTATCTAGATCTAAATGAGTCACACATACCCATGCCAATCTCTAAATGGTGTTTTCATTTCCCATTTGGTATTTTTGGTGTATTAATTTCCAAGGAGCTTTGATGGTCACAAAATTGTTTATCTGAATAATAAAATCTTGTTTCTAAAATGAGATGTAAAAGACTGGAGATCATCCAGCCCATCATGCCACGAGATAATTTCAAGACTAATAATCAAGATTTATTATTCATGTTCCTCTGGCAACTTATAAAATAATTTAAAAACATTGCTGGATTTTAAACTCTGTTGTATAATTGTTTTATATATAGGAGTAATATTAATTTACTCTATCCTCCTAATATGTTAAACGGAAAACATATGCTGAAAGTTCTGAAATAGCTGTTTTTATTGAGTACTTACTATGTGCCAGGTACTGTATATTTAAATAGTTTACCTCATTTTATCTTCATTGTAACCCTATGAGACATAATGTTAAAAAGGAACAAACTGGGTCATGAAATTTAAGTAGCCCTACACTAGTAAGTAATAGACCAAGGATGTAAACAGAACATTGAGTCAAACCCCTAAAACCCTGTGTGATCCACTGTTCTATCATGTAAATAAAATCGTAGTTGTAAGGAACAGGATGGGATTCTCAATCTCTGATGTACGTTTGCTATCTACCACCAGGGAGGAGCCCTCACACGTGCTTCTCCCTACTGTTTCATTTATCATGAACTTGGTCACCAATTATCTGCTGAGTTTCCTCTTCTGTGCCAGGCAGCAGACTTTTGGAAATACAATGGTAAACAGGTGAGCTGCGGTCCTGTTCTTAGGATATTTCTATTTAATATTCTCTAATTAGGAAGACAAGCAATAACAAGTTAATTAGCAATAACATGCTTACAAAAAATGTTACAGATTGTGATAAGTAACAAGGAAAATAAACAGAGGTACTATGAAAAAGAGAGAACTGTCTTTTAAAGAATGGTCATCAGAGAAGCTGATTTGAAGCTATTTTCTGAAGGAGTAGAAGGAAGAACCACATCTTTCAACACACTTCCTTCCATATTAAATGTAAGTGCTCATGTTATTCAAAAAGCATAATTGTTTCAAGATACCTCAATGATCAGCCATACAGCAGAATAACATGCTCTTTTTTGCTCTGACCACATAGCTGCAGAATACCTTAAAAAATCCTTGATGAGAATAGAAAAGGAAATATCAGTGTACACTTACTTATAAGTAGACTGTGCAGCAGAGAATATAGCACGGATTGTATTTGATTTGCATAAAAGATTCTCTAGTGAATGCGGGTGGGGATTGAGTGTTTAAAAGGACAGGTCTGGCCCTGACCGGTTTGGCTCAGTGGATAGAGCGTCAGCCTGCGGACTGAAGGGTCCCGGGTTCAATTCCAATCAGGGGCATGTACCTTGGTTGCGGGTACATCCCCAGTAGGGGGTGTGCAGGTGGCAGCTGATTGGTGTTTCTCTCTCATTGATGTTTTTAACTCTCTATCCCTCTCCCTTCCTCTTTGTAAAAAATCAATAAAAATTAAAAATAAATAAATAAAAGGACAGGTCTGCTATTATTTATTTTTGTTGTTTTATATTGAGGTTAAAACCTGTAAGGATTACCTGCAGTTTTCTGAACTGTGTTATAGAGAATTCTGAAGCCACATCTGAGCAGCAGGAATGGTGCCATAATACCTGCAATGAAGGTAATAAGTGGCAGCAATGAAAGTCAGAGGGAAGGCTGGTGACAAAATGCAAACCTTCTGCCATCTCTCTTATAAGCCATAAAAGTTACCCAGAAGGATGACAAGAATTAGATATTATTTGTTAAGTGTCTTAAGTCAGATTTTCTAGAAACAGAGCCTGAACCAAGGATTCAAATGCAAGTGATTTATGAAGTGACCCCGAGAGAAAGTAATAAGGGAGTGAGGGAAGCCAGAGAGGGAAAGGGAACAGACCAAGAAGGTGTGACATCCCAGATTCAATCTGATGCCTTAGGGATCAAGGACATATATTTTATCTGAGTGAGGGGTCTGCCTTCTGTCCACTCGCTCAGTCAGTCACAGGCCTCAGCCACCCTGAGTTAGAAGATGGAGCCTTCATGAGTGGGATTAGTGCTCTTACAAGAAGAGGCCAGAGAACCAGCTAGTTCTCTTTTCCGCATGCGAGGACACCACAAGAAGACAGCCCTCTGTAAACCAGGAAGAGGGCCCTCATCAAGAATCTTGGACATACTGGCACCTGGTCTCAGGCTAGCAGCTTCCAGAACTGTGAGAAAGAAAGTTCGTTGCTTAACTCACCCAGTCTTTGGTAGCTTGTTATAGCAGCTCAAACTGACCAGGGCACATGTGTAGAGAAATAATCTTGGAGCTTTATTAGGGAGCAAGAAATATGCTAATTGAAGTCCCATACCTCATATATGGAAAAGAAAAATAAACATGGGCAATGTGAAATAGATACAGTTCATATCTATTTCACAGTTTGATATCTGACCAAAGGAGTTCTCTGGCGAGTTGTGATTGAGTACAGGCATGGCAGGGGAAGGAATGAAGTACATGAAGCTTAAGGGTGCGAAGTTTCGTTTATAACAGTGAGGGAATTTCAGAGGGCACCGAGGAAACAAATGGAAAGAAGGGAGCCAGGGGCGGGTTGCATCATGAGAGTGGAAAAATGAAAAGATAGGAAGAGTTGGGATTTGGCTGTGATCAAGGATGATGGCTCATGAATAGACACTAAGATAGGATATTGTGTAGTTGCCAGCACCCCCTGGAGGACAAGAGTGGCTTGGCCTATGTGGAAGAAGTTAGATTTAGTCTGTATTATGTGTAAATCCAAATGAACTAGACTAAATGAGTAAGGAGGTGACTGGGTGTGTTTCCTTTCAGATCCATTTGTTATGCAGAAAACAAGAGTTGTTCTTGATGTATAGACTGGTGGGGAGAGGCAGGGTGTAGTTCATTTTATGAGGTGGGGTCAGAATAAACCTGGGTTATGTACAAGAATGAGGGTGTTTCTCAATGAATAGCATACAAATAAATAAATGGAACAATCTGTTGAGACTAAGTTTTTCTCTGGGGGCCATCTGGTTCATATCAATTAGCACACACATTTTATTTGATCTTTAAATAGGCATTCTCTCAAAGAGCTCCTAATATAACCTTAATGTGAAACTGTTCCTTATATACATAAAATAGGTACCCTACAGGACTTCCAAAGTGCAAAAATATAATGTGTCTTAATTGCAAATAGAGCACCAATTAATTTTATTATATTATATGCATGTATATATATACATGTACATATGGAAATATATATATATATATTCACCTATACCTATTCACACATATATTGTATTTTATACATGCATGTTATTATTTATACAGAATTGGGTTATTTTGGTATTTTGATTAATTGAGAATAACCATTCTGTTCAGTAGTTGGATTATCTATCTTCACAGAATTAGAAAATAACAAAATGCATTAGCACTGCAATTATACTGAACATAATTTAGCATTTCTTCAGTTTCAGAAAGAATTTCAGAATCATGCAGTTTCCCAGGGTAATCATTATTAGCATTAATTATCTTTTATTAGTACCATGCATGCATGAGTTATAAGAGATTGAGCTCAATTTATACAGCATGTTTTACACATCTAGAAAATTGTTCTCCTTATTCTTTTTTAAAAATTCGAAATATTTTCATTTATTCAGTTTTCTTTTTATAGAACAAATGTAAAATATAACCCTTAAATATGTGGATTCTGAATTTGGGGTGTTAATATATTACCCGCAACCTAATTTTTTAATTATGTATCACCCAGTAAATATTCCAAAGACTCCTTTATTCACTTGAAGAGTATTTCAATATGCAATTTATAGTTCCTGTTAATGCTCTTATCTTTAAATTACTTTATATTCTAAATCGATGTTAATGATGATGGATGCTGAGGCACCTAAAGGGCAGAAGTTATATGCAGCTGTTGTCAAAACGTCAGTGTGTTTTTTAGCCTAACACCGAAAATTAATTTAAATTTTTTTGAAAAACTTAAACATCATTAAAAGTAGTTTTAGTGCTAGAAATAGTGTAGTAGTGGTAGTAATAAGGGGTAAAATGAGATAATAATTATAATTTATTGTACACTTACTATGTGCTAGAAACTTTGCTAAGAACTTTACATTTAATAATACATTAAATCCTCACAGTAATGTTATGAGGTTGTCATTATTATTCATGTAATAATGGGGAAATTGAGATTCACAGATGTAAAATAATTTTTCAATGTTTACACTTGTAAGTGGACTCCAGCCTAGACTATCCTTCCAAGTCCTTGCTTGTAACCACTATGAAAGACAGACTTACACACTGTAATTGGTAATTCTTGTATTATTTTTATTCCCTCTTTAAAATATGGTAACAGAGCAAAGGATTGTTTAGAAAGTTTGCAAGTTGTAAACAGCAAACCCAGAACTATAACTCAAGTACTACTATTCTGATCCAAGGGTCTTTCTACTACCCTCCCCTGCCTTCCTATGTGTTTACATACAATACTGTCTTTTGATTTATTTTAGAACCTTAGATTATTTTCATTTAATATGTGTAACACACATATTACTGAGGAATTTTCACATTTTTATTTGGATATTTAAATTAATTCATCTAGAAATTTGAAAGCTTTTAAAATGCCAGTGGACTGATTGGAAACTAGTGATTTTTGAATGAAAGAGCTTTTGACTATACAAATGAATGAGCCAGAAAAGTGCAGCTGTGTTTAGAAAGAGGCTTTCTAATAGTCCAAGGCAGAATTTATTAGGTATTCCCTCGTAATGAGTTCCATAAATATTCTCTCAGCTAATAAGTTAAAGATCATCTTCATAGCCGACAAGCCTGTAGATTCTGACTTAGATGTTTTTTAAAGCTTACATTGTTACAGAGAACCAGAATACTCAAACAATGCTCGGAGAGTTTGGAGTCACACTTTATTCACTGGTGGGCTTAGAGAAAATGAATTCAAATTCTAAGCAAGGCTACAAGCAGAACTTCCCTTTTTATTAAAGAGCCAGTCCTAAGTGTGCTTATTGGTTATCTCACTGCTGGCCTTGAAAACAACACAGTTCTATCCAATTAAAAAATGCACCTGGCATGGCATTGAAATTATGGGCATATCTAGTCTCTGGCCTACAAGGTCAGACAGCTAAGTTTATCTTCCTCATTATTCAAGCAGGCTAAAGCAGGCTAGAAAGCAAAGTTATTTTTTTAGAATAAGAGGCCGTCAAAAAATAAAAACAAAAACAAAAACAAAACAAAACAAAACAAAAAACAGAGAATTCCAAACAGTAGTTTTACAAAATAGGGGTTAGCCTTCTCAACATTTGTTAGTAGAGCAAGCAGATATGATGCTGCCATTGTGTGCCTAATGGGTGTCCTAAGGAAGAGATTTCTAAAATCTCGATGGCATGAGATTGAAGCGGATGATGTTTACTATTGGTCAATGCCATTTTCTTTCTGCTACATTTCCAACTCTAATAAACATTTAAAAGAATATCCATGAGAATATACAATAAGCTGAGCTGAGCTTTTCAAAAGCTAAAATTATTTGCCTCTTCATTTTGTTTAGCATTTCACAAAATGCTGTTTCTGTTATGTGTCAACAATGGCATAGGGCGAGGCAATGCTAACTGACTAATAAAATCCCTGTTTGATGAGGTAATTGAAAAAGGACCTGTAGTTTGACTGAATTCTTGCTATACCATTGAGGGCTCTGCCTCCTTTTGGCTGCCTCCCTATGAATGATATTAATTGAACTGCAATTGCCTCAGGCTGCAATTTGGGATTTACTAAAAATTGTTGTAAGCTATAGGAATACGATCAGATGGGAGTTTTAGTTAAGAAACAAATGTTAGGTAAAATGCCTTACATCATCAGGTAAGGAAAATTTGCTTTACTGCTCATTATTCCCATTAACTAGGAAAAAAATTCATATAGTGCTTTAACATATTCTATTATAATATTTCTGCTCTTTACAATTCATGTGTTTTTTTTCCATTTAATTAGCATCTAGGTTCAAAGTTGTATGACCTATAGTAAAATGACCTTTATTTACCTTTATTGAAGTATTACTTTTTTAATTTTTAAAATTTATTTTTTATTTTTTATTGATTTCAGAGAGGAAGGGAGAGGGAGAGATAGAAACATCAGTGATGAGAGAGAATCATTGATCAACTGGCTCCTGCACGCCCCCTACTGGGGATCCAGCCCGCAACCCAGGTATATGCCCCTGACCAGAATTGAACCCACAACCCTTCAGTCCCCAGGCGGACGCTCTATCCACTGAGCCAAGCTGGCTAGGGCTGAAGTATTTCTTATTCATTTTTCTTTAAGACAGGTGTTTTTCTTTTAGACAAATAATTGATTTAGTTTGTTCTTTCTTATGCTTTTAAATATGCATTATATTTTGATTTATATTGTAGTGATTTACATATTTAGCATAAATATTCAAAATACTATATTGATTGTTATTTAAGAATGAGACTTATATTTTATTCCTCTTTATAATTTTGGGTAACACAAAGCCTTTAACATATTAAATACCTGATAAGGATTTACTGATTTACAATTTTTTGTTTAGTAATCAACTCTGAGAAGGCTTAGAAAGGACTGTTTTGGATGTGATATATGTGAGATTTGAGAAATTTAAAAATACTTATGGCAGTAAGAATGCACTTATTAGTTGGAGTATAGAAATTTCAACTGAAATGGGATTCATTAATTTTCTCATTGTTCTTGCTGGTTAAGGGAAAAGTAAAATAACACGCATGCATATGTATAATATATATGTATATGTAGAGAGAATGCACAATGTATAAAAACATAAAATATCATTTTTTATATACTTACACACACTAAGAGTATAACAAACCTTAAATATTACATCCATATTGTCCATTAATATTAGTTACAAGTAAGTCTGTAAAATATTTTTGCTCCTTCTATCACCATTAATCCCAGCTTTACCCTCTTCTATTTCTCTCACCCCCATTTTGCCCTGGTAATCACCCTACTGTTGTCTGTGTCTGAGTTTTTTCTTTGCTTAATCCCTTGACATTCTTCACCAAACTCCCAACCTGCTTTACCCTCTGTGACAGCTGTCAGTCTGTTCTCTGTATCCACGAGTCTGTTTCTATTTTGTTTGGTTGGTTATTTTGTTCATTAGATTCCACATATTGAAATCATATGGTACTTGCCCTTGACTGGCATATTTCACTCAGCATAATACTCTCCAGGTCCATCCAAGCTGTCACCAAAGGTAATATTTCCTTCTTTGCCATGGCTGAGTAGTATTCCATTGTGTAAATATATCACAGCTTTTTTATCTACTCATCTACTGATTGGCAGTTGGGCTGCTAT
>NC_137773.1:72087122-72245617 GCF_963455305.1 Plecotus auritus
CTTTAAATTGAAATTTCCTTGAAGTAATAGAATATATCTTTTTATAATGTCTTAAGTTTCACCCAGTTGGTGTTGCGCAGTGGGTAGAGTACTGGCCCACACACCAAAGGCTCTTGAGTTCGATTCCTGGTCAAGAGCATGTACCTGGTTTGCAGGATTAATCCCTGGCCCAGTTGGAACAGGTGCCTGTGGAAGGCAACCAATCTATGTGACTCTTTCACATCAATGTTTTTCTCTCTCTATCCCCCCTTCTCTCCCTCCCTCCCATTCTCTCTAACAATCAATAAAAAAACTATCCTTGGGTGAGGATTAACAAAAAGATAAATATACATAATGTTTTAAGTTTCTTTGAATAAATATTTCTTTTAAAAAATATTTTTATTGATTTCAGAGAGGAAGAAAGAGGGAGAGAGAAAGAAACATCAATGATGAGAGAGAATCATTAATCAGCTGCTTCCTGCATACCCCACAACCCAGGCATGTGCCCTTGACTGGAATTGAACCTGGGACCCTTCAGTCCACAGGCTGAAGCTCTATCCAATGAGCCAAACTAGCTAGTGCTGAATAAATATTTCTAATAATAATACTATAAAATTTTTTTAAATATCTTCTATTTTCCCTGTAAATTTCCATTGTTTCCTACCCTGCTCTCTCTGCCAACATATAGAGACTACTTCAAAAGGGCTTCAATGCTCTCTAGTTCCATTGTATTTGGCCAATGAAGACCCTTGGCAAGTGATCAGAAGAAGGAAGGAGAATAAGAATGAGGTCTTCATTCTATTGGCTCCCTTCCTGAAAAGTTACCTTGAGCCAGGTGTCCCTCAACTAAGGTAACTGGTCCTTACATGTGGCCAACTCAATCTGAATCTCCTTTTCAGTCTCAGTAACTGCTTCTTTTCCTTGTCCTTTTAAATCTAAGGGTAAGCTACAGCTCTGAATGACTGTACTAATCTTACTCATTCCCCTATGCACACCTTTGGAAAATACTCTTCTTGAATTATATTTTAAGTGTGCCACTTGTTTTCAGTTGGGACCATGACTGCTAAGATAATATATAAGTACTATCATCATTAGAGGCCAACTTCTTTGCTTTAGAGATTAAAAATTGAATTTTGACATCTCTATCCAAAATTTATGCCATGGTGGTTATTTCTGCTCTTCTGAAATAGTAGTCACCAATAACAAGTTCCTCTCCCATACAGAGCTCTGCAGCATATACCAATATACCCTATTCAGTTACAACAGGAAAATGGAGCCAAAAGATTGATTATGATTCACTAGGAAAACCATTCAGAAGGAAGTGCATATATACAAAGGGACAAATATCCTAAAGTACCAGAGCTCTTCATTATATGTTGTTGTACACTAGGAAATTAACCCAGAAAAATAATACCAAACCTACCTCATCAAATATAACATATCTGATCCTTTTCACCCATCTTTGGCGATGAGGAGCTAACAGCAGAATTTCAAGGCAGGCAGGCACTGTAACAAGTACCTAAAAGTAAGAACATTGCATAAACAAACATTTTGAGCATTTACTTTGTATACACATAGTTATAAGAATATAAAAGATAGAGTTATAACTCCTGAAAGTACCAGCTGATAAATAGGATATTGCTTCTGAGAGTGTTTCAGTAAAATTGTGATATATTAGTTGGAACCTTATGAAATTGCAATTTTACAGGTCAAACTGGTAAAGTATCAGATTTGAAATTCAAATTCTTACTTATGAGTATTCAAAGTAATACAATAGGAAGAGTTAATTGTCACATGTTTGTTTCCTCAAAATCTGACCCTGATATACAGTTTAGGATGAAAAATGTTTATGAAGAACCAACAACTATGGAAGTGGGAAGAAGTAGGACGGGAAAGAGGGAGAAGCTAAACTTCAAAACAGGCCTGATGAAATCTTAACCAACCTGGCTCAGAGTTCTGGAGTGAATATTGGCTGTCAGAGCAGTTCCACAGGAAGCCAAAATGGCCTGGTATTTATACCCCCGCCTAGCTCACTCACAGATATGAACTATGGAGGCAGAATTGGGGGAACTGAAAGCTGGCATTTGTTTTGACCACACTCCCCCATCTGGACAACAAGTCCTTCCTTGAAAGATGATCTGGGTAACACATATCCATTTCTGCCATGCAATGTTCTATAATCATGTTTTCACTTTTTGTTTAGTCTAGGTTGTTTATCTATGAGTTCAATAAATCATAAACAAAATGTCTATGATTTGCTTAACACCCAAATTTTTATCCATAATACAACATTTTAAAAATTACAATGAGCATTAGCAGGTTTAGCTCAGGGGATAGAGCATCAGCCCTCAGACTGAAGGGTCCCAGATTCAATTCTGGTCAAGGGCATACCTAGGTTGCAGGCTCCATTCCCAGCCCTGGTCGGGTAGTACGCGGGAGGCAACCAATGGATGTGTCTCTCTCACATCCATGTTTCCCTCTCTCTGTCTCTCACTCTCTCTAAAAATCAATGGAAAGCCAAAACCGGTTTGGCTCAGTGGATAGAGCGTTGACCTGCTGACTGAAGGGTCCCGGGTTCAATTCCGGTCAAGGGCATGTACATTAGTTGCGGGCACATCCCCAGTGAGAGGTGTGCAGGAGGCAGCTGATCGATGTTTCTCTCTCATCGATGTTTCTAGCTCTCTATCCCTCTTCCTTCCTCTCTGTAAAATATCAATAAAATATATTTAAAATAAATAAATAAATAAATAAAAATAAAAAAATAAAAATCAATGGAAAAATATCCTCAAGTGAGGATTAACAACAACAACAAAAATTACAATAAGTATCCTACTCATCAAGAAAAGTAAGAGAATGCTACTTACCAAGAAAAAGTAATTCTAACTGGAAATTGGTGTTTGTTAATTTTTTATAACATTGGGTTCTTCAAATCATTTTGAATTAAGTTATAAACCAAGATGATGCAATGAACTATAACTAAAATCTGAAATCAAATTGTAAGTGCCCTCTTATTATCCACTCTTTGGATTGTAACAATATTAAATTTTCCCTAAAGCCATTTCACCTTGTATATTCAACTGAATTATTTCCATAAGGCCTTGTGAATTTCTGGTAAAAAAGACTTGTAAGTACTATTATATAATTTGACAACAAAAGCATTAATTAATATGTCCTACCTGACAGTTTAGGGCATCATGACGATATTCCCTTGTAAAAATACCACATAGAGTTTCACCATTTGGCAGATTTTTGATGTAACGATTCTGAACAGTTGCTGCTACTTGATTAACAAGGGCCTAGTTGATGAGGAAAGAGATTCATTAAAGTACAGGTAAAATAGGTAACAATAGGAACTGTATAAAAATATGTCCTGCTATGAGTGCAGGAAGCTTAATAATTGCTTTTTTTATACTCGTTTACTCTAAATACACTAATGTGCTTTTTTTTTTTTGAGATACTTTACTAAACATGTGAACTTCACTGATAAACCCCAACATAAAGTCAAATGGGGAAAAATGGCTTCATCAGAAGGAAAAAATAAAGAGGAAATGTTTTTCAGACATCAGGAAGAAAAAACACACACACACACACACAAAAACAGCTAATATCTGAATGGCCAAGATTTAGAGATAATTGTGAGGCTGCTATAGGGAAAAGGTCAAGCGAGGGAGCCAAGATAATTTTGTGGTTTTTATATTTGGGGATTTCCCCCATACATCTTAAGTTTGAATATAAACATGAATAAGTAGAACCATGCTCTGGATAAACCATGTAGCCTGGTCAGTAGAATCTGAGTGTGTGGAAACCTATAAACATCTTTCTATTTCACACTTTACACCAAAAAAAAAACAAAATTACACATAGATTAACATGTAAATTTTAAAACATAAGCATAAAAATAATAGAAAATAAGCATTTCATATATTTTATATGTTTGAGCACACATGGAAAAGCTAAATGAAAATATTGATAGATATGACTATACAAAAATATTAACAGAACATTGTTATCATTAATGTAACCATAATATAATAAAAAGAAAAAGTGACAAATAAAAGTATATTTATTATAATCTAAAGAGAAATAGTATGCTAACTATATAAAATTCTGATCCTATATAATATAGCTTAATATGCAAATCTACCGAACGGCAACGACTGATCAGTGGGGGGGCAGGGGGGGTGAGCGGGAGGTGCCAGGCCAGCCAAGGCGGGTGCCAGCAGGCAGAGGGAGGGGACAGTGATCAGGGGGCGGCAGCGACCTGCAGCAGCGGAGGGCTGATTGGCGGGCGGGGCCAGAGCTGCCCCCTGGTGGTCAGTGCACTCCCACAGGTATGTCCACGGGGAGGGGCCTAAGCCGTCAGTCAGACACCCTGAGGGCTCTTGGACTGCGAGAGGGCGAAGGCTGGGCTGAGGGAACGCCCCTAGTGCATGAATTTTCATGCACCAGGCCTATAGTAAATTAATAAAAATACATTACCTTTCCCCCTCCAAAAAAGAAAAATGGGCAAATACATTTACAATTGGTTTATGAATAAATAAATTTCAATACCCCCAAATCACACATAAAGATGCTCAAATAACAAAAAATGCAAATTTAAATATGAGATAAAAGTTTTCACTTATCAGTATGGCAAAAACTTTTTAAATGATTAAAAGACAAGAGAATGTGTACTACTATGTATTGCCAGTGGGAATAAAAATAGATTTAAACTTTTAGAAGAGTAATTTGGCAATATGTATTGTGTCAACTTACCAATTCCACTTCTAGTCAGCTTTTCTTTTTTTTATATAAATATATTTTATTGATTTCAGAGAGGGAGAGAGAGATAGAAACATCAATGATGAGAGAGAATTATTAATCATTTGTCTCTTGCAAGCCCCTTACTGGGGACCAAGCCTACAACCTTGGCATGTGCCCTGATCAGGAATAGAACTGTGACCTCCTGGTATATAGGTTAACACTCAACCACTGACCCACACAGGCTGGGCCAGCCTAATTTTTCCTGATATACTGTATTACATTCCAACAATGAATACTTACTGTTTTCATAAAAATGAAAAACAAAAAAGCTACAAAAAATAATAAAGTGCTAGTCCTAACCAGGTGGCTAACTTGGATGAATCATCATTATGTCCACCAAAAGGTTGCAGGTTTGATTCCCAATCAGGGCATATACCTAGGTTGTGAGTTTGATTCCCAGCTGGGGCACGTGTGGAAGGCAACTGATCAATCTTTCTATCTCACATCAATGTTTCTCTTTCTTTCTTCCTTTCTCTCTTCTCTCTCTCTCTCTCTCTCTCTCTCTCTCTCTCTCTCTCTCTCTCCTTCTCAAAACATAAAATTAAAAATAAAAATTAAAAAACTAAAATGATAATTTCAAATAATATATTAGTTTGGGGTTGACCACAAGTCACTCAACACTACACATTTTCCTAGAAAATAAAATGGAGTCTGAATTCACATTAATCCATAAAATTAAAGTTATCCCAACTAGATTTGCCTTTCTTAACTGTAATCATATTAAAAACAAACGTGAATGAGGATATGTAAACTTATACTTCCTGTAGAATGAAAGAGCAAATTAAAGTCACTTGAGTACTACCTTTGTTGGTGCGACATACACAACCACCCCTTCATCGCTCTCCTTCAGCACTTTCTCCATGCAGTAGTAGGAAGCATAGGTTTTGCCTGAGGAAGTTGGAGCAACAATCACAGCTGATTCATTATTATCCACAACATCAAGGAGCTCTCGCTGCAGGATTCAGAGCACCATTTGTGTCAATAACATGAAGAGCATGTTATCAAAACAAATATATTAATACACTTGCAGTATAAGTTTCTGAACCTCAAAAGGAATGATTGGGAGTTGCAAACACATGAAGAGACTTATAGAAAAACCTGAAAATTCATGATATTCTCTCAGAAGAGAGAATTGTTATACTTTTGAGCAATTTAAGGTGTGTTTGTGTGTGTGTGGGGGGGGGATGGAGAGTGAGTCTGAATAAAATGTCTTGCTATTGAGAAGACCTTTTTTCTAATTATTTGTCATTGATTAAGTGCAGAATGGCTTTGAGAAATTCAGTTCTAAGAATTAGCCCATATGTATTTTTTTGTGATGGTAAGAAAGCAGCTAAGAGAAAAAAAATCAATAATTTATTATTTTATTACTTACCTTCTAATTTCTAAATATAAAAATGCCAGATACCTACTTTGGAGGGCATGTGGGATCTTCATCCCTTCAACCTATCCTTTTATTCATCAAAATGATGACTACTCAAAGAATCATGTCTGTATGATGGGTGGTATGTGAAAAAACATCCAGGGCCCAATCTGCATGTTCTCTTAATCTAGGTCCACTCTGGGACACACCCCAGAGTGAAGGGAGCATCAAAAGAATTGCAATGTTCATAGGATTAATAAAGAGAACTTGACTGCCTTGTGTCCTGTACTGAAGTAAGCACTGGTTCTCCTGCTCCTGAAAAAGAGGCAGGGATTTTTTTAAGGTACCCCACCATCATCAACATAAGAAAGATAAAGTAATATCAAACATGACCAACCAAAGTGGTATAAAACTAGAAATCAATTACACAAAGAAAAGTGGAAAATTCACAGATATGGAAAGACTAAACAACAATGGGTCAAAGAACAAATCCAAAGAAAAATAAAAAATACTTTGAGACAAATGAAAATAGACATATACCAAATTCATGGAATGTAGCAAAAAAAGCTCAAAGAGGGAAGTATTTAGCAATAATGACTCCAACAAAAAATGGCTAGAACTAATAAATGAATTAAGTTGCAGGATATAAAGTCAATACACAAAAATATGTTGCATTTCTATATACTAACAACAAATTATCAGAAAGAGAAATTAAGATTACAATTGCATCAAAAAGAACAAAGTACTGAAAATAATTTAACCAAGGAGATGAAAGATTTATACACTTAAAACTACAAGACATTAATAAAAGAAAATGAAGAATCCACAAATAAATATAAAGATATTCTTTGCATATAGATTAAAAGAATATTGTTAAAATGTCCATATTACTCAAAGCAATCTACAGATTCAATTATCAAAATTCCAGTGGTATTTTTTCACATAAATAAAATACCCAATCCTAAAATTTGTATGCAACCACAAAGGACACTGAATAGCTAAAGCAACTTCGAGAAAGAACATAGCCGGAAGCATCATGCTCCCTAATTTCAAAATATATTACAAAGCTATAGTAATCAAAAGAGTATGACACTGGCAGAAAAACAGTCACACAGGTCAATGGAACAGTGGAAAGCCTAAGAATAAGCCCATGCATATATGGTCATTTAAGGAGCCAAGAATGTACAATGGGGAAATGACTTCAATAAATGGTGCTGGGAAAACTGGACAGCCACATGCAAAAGACTGAAATGGAACCACTACCTTTCACCATACACAAAAAAATAACTCAAAGTCAATTAAAGATTTAATGTAAGATCTGAACCCATAAAATACTCTGAAGAAAATATAGGTGTTAAACTCCTTGACATAGGACTTGAAAATGATTTTCTAAATCTGATACCAAAAACAAAGGCAACAAAAGCAAAAATAAGGCAGACCACATCAAATTAAAAAAACTATAAGCAAAGGAAACCATCAACACAATGAAAGGACAACCTACTGAACAGGAGAAAAAAATTGCAAATTTTCTATGTATATAAAAGTCTAAGTGTCCATACAACCATCCAACTGGTAGCTATGATCCGCAGTGACCACCAGTGGACAGACACTCAACGTAGGAGCTGCCATGACACACACTGGCCATTTAAAAAGAAACGGCACCGTGGACCTGGCACCTACAAACCAACATTCGGCTTCCCCAAAGTGGGACACAGGCCCCACCACCACCCAGGAGTGACACCCCACCAAATCACAGCTAACACTGCCCCATGGTGCAAAATGTAGCCCACAGCCCAGCCCGGAAACGGTTGCTGTGGGCACCGGGTAATGATGTCACATAGCAATGCCCAGCTTCCTCTCCCTAGTGACTAGCCTCCTTGGAGTTTCTTCAGCCCAGGAACACAACTTGGTTTGTAGCCAGGTGCAAACATTTTACACTTTAACCAAATGTCTGTGAAGCTTTTTCATGTGCCTCATCTCATATGATCCTCACAGAAGTCCTGGAGTAGGTAGATAAGAGACTTGGCAGAATCCTATTTTCTTTTCATTAGCCAGAAAATAGAGATTTAGAAAGCTTAGAAACTTGACCTGACTGAAAAGAAGCAATGGTGGACCTTGAAAATGACTTCAGGTTTTCTCACTGCACAGAATATAGTCAAACACTGCTGCAGTTAAATATTTCATCCTTTGTTCTCCCTGCATGATCTACAATAATAATCTGCTTCGTGTTGATATTTACTGCTGTGTGGCTGACAATTACCTGAAAGAGAAGTTGGGGTGCTTCACTGGGCTGGAAAAAGTTTAGCTAAATCAGAAAGCAGGTCTAATTAACCAAGTTTATTCTATATCTATAAAATTCTCGCTGGTGCCAATCGCACGTATGTGTTTCAATCTGTCATTGTTGATCGTGAATTTGGTTGACACTTCTATTATAGAGAAAGGGCGAATAGCGATATTAAAATATTTATTCTAATTTATTCTAATTAATTTTTTCACGAATCCGTGCACCAGGACACTGGTATATATGATAAGGGATTAATATCCAAAATAACAAAGAAGTTACATAACTTAACAAAAAAAGCAAACAATCCAATTACAAAATGGATAGAGAATCTGAATAGACATTTTTCCAAATAAGACTTACAGATGGCCAATGAAGAGAAGTTCAACTTCATTAATGATCAGGGAAATACAAATCAAAACCACAATGAGCTATCACCTCACACCTGTTAGAATGATTATTAATACAAAAGACAACAAATAACAAGGGCTGGCAACTATGTGGAGAAAAGGGAACCTTTCTGCACTGTTGGTGAGAATGTAAATTTGTGCAGCTACTATAAAAAAACTGTATGGAATTTTTTTAAAAATTAAACATACAACTACTTTATCATCCAGCAATTCCACTTCTGGGTATTTATTGGAAGAAAATAATAACACTAACTCAAAACAATATATGCACTCCCAAGACATGAAAACAACCTAAGTGTCCATCAATGATTAAATGGATAAAAAATTGTGATATATAAATACATGTATATGTATATACACAACAGAATACCATCCAGCCATTTAAAAAAAATGAAATTTAGCCATTTGCAACTAAATAGATGGACCTTGGCTCTTGCGAAATTATGCTTAGTGAAAGAAGTCAATCAGAGAAAGATTAAAAAAGAAAGAAAGAAAGGCCCTAGCCCAGTGGTTGGCAAACTCATTAGGCAATAGAGCCAAATATCAACAGTACAACGATGGAAATTTCTTTTGAGAGCCAAATTTTTTAAACTTAAACTTCTTCTAACGTCACTTCTTCAAAATAGACTTGCCCAGGCCATGGTATTTTGTGGAAGAGCCACACTCAAGGGGCCAAAGAGCCGCATGTGGCTCGCGAGCCGCAGTTTGCCAACCACAGCCCTAGCCAGTTTGGCTTAGTGGATAGAGCATCCACCTGTGGACCGAAGGGTCCTGGGGTCAATTCTGATCAAGGGCACCGTACCTCAGTTGCAGGTTCCTCCCAGGCCCGGACCCTGATTGGGGCGCATGAGGCATCCAATCAATGTGTTTCTCTCACATTGATATTTCTGTCTGTCTTTCCCTCTCTCTAAAAATCAATGAAGGCAACCAATTGATGTGTTTCTCTCACATCAATTATTTCTCTCTGTCTTTCCCTCTCTCTAAAAATGGGAAAATATCTTCAGGTGAGGAGAAAAAAGGGAGGGAGGGAGGGAGGGAGGGAGGGAGGGAAGAAGGAAGGAAGGAAGGAAGGAAGGAAGGAAGGAAGGAAGGAAGGAAGGAAGGAAGGAAGGAAGGAAGGAAGGAAGGAAGGAAAGAAGGGAGGGAGGGAGGGAGGGAGGGAGGGAGGGAGGGAGGGAGGGAGGGAGGGAAAGAACCAGAGGTGGGGGTGAGGAATGGGACAAAAATGGGTGAAGGGGTATTAAAAATAAATTAATTTAAAATAAATAAGAACCACTACAAGTAAAAACAAACAAACAAAAAAAAAACACCTTGGAGCCCACAATTATGACTAGCGTTAGGTTATCCTATATCAGAAGGAACCATGGGAGATTAAATTTTATTGGGGAATTAGAGCATAATATGTACTACTACCTAGGCTCTGACTGAAATCTATGTGTAGAAAAAAAATGCCTAAGACTCAGAAATGTAAACCTAAAGTCATCAGTGTAGGCAGACTGTAAGACACTGTGGGGTAGGACTAGGTCTTGGGGTTGACTGCAATCTTGGTGCTGAATAAAGTCTCTCATTTCATTCTGAATTCCTTTGATTCTCCAAAGTCCTTGTGGCACACCCCTTAGAGATAAAATTTTTCATTTTGGTGCTAAGTTAAAAAAAAAAATGAACAGTTAATTGTTCCAGAAAAAAAAGGCAATGTAAAATACAAGTGAACATTTCTGATATCTTCCTCAAAATTAAACAACAAAAAAAGAAGTCAGATTCTGACTATTCAGTCCATTAGATTGAAACTGTGTAATTGCACTTTTGTAGGTAAACAGCCTCAATTCATCAGCAATTTTATATGGTTCAGTCTATGAAGAAACACACCATGTCATTCCAAATTTTATACCCATTAATACTAATTTTACATTAATTTGTAGAAGAATAGCTACTATGGTAACAGATGAGGCAGGTAAACTGTCTACACAGCTTAATGTACCAAATTTCTCTGAGCACATTTACAGATTTACATATGAAATCCTACTGACAAAGGGAAAACTTGGAGGCTGCTCCATAATGATACAACTGGATGACACACAACTTCAAAAATATACATGTGAATTCATCAGAGTACCTCCAAGGAAATGAACAAAATAAAAATGTCTCTTTCTTTAAGTTGAAAAAAATCTACACTTGACATTCCCAATAACAAAATAATTTTAAATGCTATGACTCAATATTAAAAAGTTAATGACAAATATAATAGGTAGCACCACAATAATGAAAAGATCCTCAGATCACATTTAATAATAAATACAAAGGCCTGTTTCATTCAGTCATTACCTGCCATGTGTCAGGAATAAAATCATGAACTCTGGGATCTGGATCTTTTCTCTCATCTCGTAGCAAATAATGGCCCATATATTGTAGTTGAAACCGAACAGGCCCAATGCCAATAGAATATTTATTATTTTTCTTCTCTTTCATGCCATCTTCTGCAACCTACATTATTTTAAAAGTTCATTTGAAAGTGATTTTAAATTATAACATCATTCAAATAATTAAAACATTTATTACTAGCACATTTTATGAGAAAAAATTTAACACTTTTTAAATGTTGTAATATCTTTGCTGAACTATTTTAGCACCTACTCATCATCTTAACCGCGAGTAAATTAGCAGACATCAAGGTTTTCAAATACCCATCAAGGTGTTTGTAGCTACAATCTGATATATGTAAAGACAACTGAAGAATCCCGTTATACTGTTCAAATTTTTTGCTAGAATTAAACATAGGATTAGTTTTACAGGTCTACAGAGATTATCTGTCATTTAATGTTTGTCCAAACACTTGTACAAGCTTTCTAATTCCAGATTACTTCAAATTTTGGCAGCTGGTTTACTAATAATGATTATGAATTCAGAGTAAATATTTTCAGTTAAAAACACCTAGAAGAGGTGATTGTATTTGCAAGACCCTTTATATATAGCTAATAATTATTCTGTTAAAATGGAACTATTCTGAAAACGTTACCTCAGTTGGATTTAAAGAACCTGACAACTCATCAAATCCTAAATACTTAAGGCATCTGGCTATGAGTTGCCGATCTGCTTCTTGCAAAAGTTCTGGGTGCTTTTCCATCAAGGAGTGGATCCTTTTCATCATTTGAACAGCTATACTTAAATCTTTTGTGGTTTCACCTTGGCAAAGAACAACACAATTGTTATATAAAGACCACCAAAAACAATAAATTTATGTTATCCTAGAGTAGTCATCCAGGCTATCAATTTGACCTAATTAAATTCACTATCTTAACATTGATGGAGGTTTTGGAACACAAAATACTATATAAAATAATATTGAAGTGCAACTATACACATGTCATCATCTCCATGGACAACTGAGTTGAAGAAAAATAAAAATCTTATAGTTCACGATAGAAATAAGATCATTAAAGCTCAAATTTGTGCAAGTTCTGGGGAACAACAAATATTTTCTCCACCTATTATTTTCACACCTTCTCTACTGTGTTCAAAGAAAAATATCGGGATGACTTTAAATACCTAGTTAAAAACTTAGCAACATTTATTGAGGTCTACTCTTGCCCATAGATAAGTATTTGGCATAATCAATGGAGCCTCTCAATTCAATCAGCCTAATACACCTTCCAGAACAGACTTTACTGATTCCTCTTCATTGCTTTATAGTCATGCACATATAATCTTTTTATACTTACCACTGCTAATCTTTCCATACTTACCATTTTAAGGCTGTTTTTGATCCTACCTGTCTTCTAATCAACATATATTCAACAAATATTACCAAACACCTACTAAATGCTATAAGAAGCTACAAAATAAATTTAGTATATAACTATTCTTATTCTCCGGGAGGGTAAGCCACTGTTCATTCTGATTTCTCTTTCAACATGTTGGTTTGAGAGAAACACCTAAGCCAAGTCTCAGGCTTTCCACTGTAATGGAATCCATAGTGAAAGGATGACTTTGCTAGAGCAGACTGAAGTCAGTAGAATGAGAGTGTGGGGAATAAAGAACCTGGTGACCCTGTGTTAAGCGGATTCAAATGTGGAGAACCTCAAGACGGACATCAATTAACTTTACTCAGAACAATTGTCAGTTTGGAGGTATGGCACATGATCATTTCACACGCTATCAATTTACATATCTCTACCCAGTCTTATTTCTCCTTTATCATCTTCTTCCCATCTGTTCTTTTCTTTTCTATTATAGAAATTGTAAAGCAGAGTGCATGGAACCACAGCAACTTCTGGAAGAACTCAATAAGATAATAAACATGATCCCAGTTTTACCCAAAAAGAAAATGTTCATATTTCAGATCTCAAAGATGAATGACCGATTCTCCCAGGTGCCTCACCATCTTTGTGGGTTCCCTTAACCATTCCGACAACCTTGCAATTTCTTTAAACCTCTCTTTGATTTGAATTTGTTTATGAATGTGCTGAATATTTGCTACTGGGACCCTTTCTGAGATTTCATTGCTCATTGATAAAATAAGAGGTAAGAATACTTGGAGGAATTTTTTAAGGATAAAATCAGATAATGGGTCTAAAGCCTCTAACACAAATTTCCACTTAATAAGTGACAGCTATCATCATTCTATTTTTTATTAATTCTCCAATTCATCAAAATGATAAAAACATAGAATCACATACCTTTTCCTTGGCTTCTACAATGTTCTTTCCATGCTTTCAAGCAGGCATTTAACCCTACCATTTCAACTTGATACTTCACCAAGTTACTTTTACATGATTTCAAAAAATCTTCCAGGTTTTGTATTCCAGAGTTTAAATTCTCTTTCATTTCCTCCTCAATGGAGTGTGACAGAACACTCCACTTATTCTCTTCTTTTTGTTCTTCCTTGGCAAATAATCTCTTCTTATTCTCTCTAGTAATTATTTCAGCCTTTGTCTCCTGCCCAAAAAAGAAAAGAAACATATCATGAATCAAGTTGGAAATATTCTCATTGTTTCATGAATGAGACAATATCTTAAGTGTATACTGATTTTTTGACCATCATCCCATTCTTGAATAGGCACAATTTTAGTCTGTGTCTGTTTCTTAAAATTAAAGCTTCTTGTAATTGAAAACTTAGGACAATTTAATTTAATGAGTATAAAGACTAGGTGAATTTCTAGGTTTATGAGTGATCTAGATTATAAATCAAAGAGTAAATATAACAAAATCAGAAACACGAGGGCACTATTTTTTTCATGTCTTTATGCACTGGTTCCAACTGCTATCTCTAGAATAGGTTCCCTCTTGCATTCCTCCATGGTCACCTCTCTATCCCCTACTTGTCTCTCAAGATATTTCTTCTATGAAGCCTTTCCTAATTCTCTTAAGACTAAGTCATGTATTCCTCCTCTTCCTGGGCATCTCTCAATCAAAGCACTCATCACATGTATTGTAGCTGTGAATTGTTATCTCAATGTTTTTACATCCAAGCCTTTCGTTTTATTTTTGTTAATAAATATATTTTATTATGTGTAGATATGCAGATTAGAGCATCTTAGCAAGTAAATAAAATAGGTGATCATATATATATATATATATATATGATCATATATATATATATAATATATATATATATATATATGTGTGTGTGTGTGTGTGTGTGTGTGTGTGTGTGTGTGTGCATAGCATTGTAAGAAACTACCAGAGACTGAACAAAATAGCTTAAGAAGAGGCAAAGAAAAGTAAAACATTTTGATATAATTTATAGAAACTACATTTGCCTTTTTGGTTTTGGGTTTACTGAAATTCTTCTTTGGCTTGACATCTTGAGTTACAATGAGTTTGGAAGAAACTGATTCTAATGAATTTCCATAAAATCGCTGAAAAACTTGATACTTTTGCACAGATTTAAGATAATAAGGATCTCTAGGGTTTCCTGAAAAGGAAAAGACAAAATGTAATACAACTGCATTTCTTAAATAGCATTCTCACTAATTATCCACATCATCGCAATCTAACATGAACTTTCTTTTTTAGTTTGGAACAGTAATTTACTGTTCACTTTTGTTAAAGAAGGGATCTTTAACTCAGACTATCTCTTGTCTATAGAATAATTCTTTACTTTATTTAAAGGATTGAAAGATATAGCATTCTTTCATTATCTACCTCTCAAAACAAGTATCAGGATGCTATGACAGATTCTGGGCATTACCGTTGTCATGTGTCTTGTGAATAAAGTTAAGAAAAGGAAAGTAGAGGCAGAGTCAAGAAGATAGCCATTTAGGATATTCTGGCTTCTGGCATCACGTAATGGAAAAATCATTACTCCAGACCATAGTCACAGAATCAAGAGCTTGGCAGCTGAGAAAAACTTACACTATGGTAAAAATCCAATAACAAAGGAAATCTTTAACAGTCAAGATGTGACATATGCCCTTACCCAAGAAAAATTACAATACCCAAAGGGAATAACTAAGCTTGTTAATTTTTCTATGTCTATCTACATATACCAAATCAAACCACTTTGAAGAATGTTAATGGTTAATCTAAAGGATCCCTTGCATCTTGCAGGATCTTGTTAGTTGTTTATATAAGCAGGCTGATGAGTATTTCATATGAGCATGCTTACTGTGCACACTCCTATATTCTCCTGAAAGTAAGTTTTGTCTACTTGTGGAGAGAAGGAGTGGGAGTGAGCATAGAGCAAAGGTGAGATGAATTATCCAAGGACACCAGATCCCTAATTCAACCTCTGTTGATACACTGCTAGTGATTTTATGGGCTTCCATTTTCAGTTCCTACCATCCTAAGCACGAAGGCAAATAAAATGTTGGCACTTTTTACACGCAGTCAACTGGGTGGTGTGAAAGCAACTGTAATTGCTTGAAAGACTATGGCCTCAATATTTTTGGCATCAAGGAATACACAGAATTCTTCAAATATAAACTGTCTTTGCTTAAGACAGCTTCTAACTTTTGTGGGGACAAATGCCATCTTTGTGTACTTCCTCCTAAGACACCTACATACCTATGTACATATGACTGTCAGTAAAGGAAATGGGACTCTTCACTATCATCTTTACTGACATTCACCTAAATATTTTCTGGACTAGTCTTACTCAAGAAATATAATTTGTGGCACATAATATGCTAATATTTCATTCTGAGATAAAAGAGAATAAAATTGATTTTAGTTTATTTCACCAAAGTCACAGAGCTCACCATTAAAATGGCACTTTGACCTATCATAATCATCACTAAGGGGTTTATGAGAATGCCAATGTACAAGTTCATCAAATGCCTTATGTTTAACCAGTGAAGTTACAATCGGATCATCCCTATAAGATAAAAAGAAATACATTTATATTTTAAAGTACAGACATTCAAATATAACATAACACAGATTATACTTTGCAATCATATTTTTTTTAAAAAAATTATAGTCCTCTTTCCTCTTTCTGTGATATGATATAAATAGATGAACCCAAAGAGCAGTTTATTAGAGATTTAATAATCCAGAATCCACTTGATGTTTTAAACAGTCCCATCAACATCAAAAAATATTAATTCATTAATTAAAAGCATGCAGAGAGTGATTTTACTCTAAGATTAAAACCATGTTGATTTTCACCTAGTATTGATGAAAGGACATTGATAAATTTGATATCAAACTCTTGCGTTTTACAAACATATATTACATCTAATATACTCTAATCTGTTATAGTTCAAAGAATCTTTAATGATTAATACTCCATACAAGTGTTTATAGGGGCACTTTTGGCCCTATACCTCTTTAGAAAAGGCAAATCTTTCAAAATGTCTCCAACAAATTTATCAACCATCTCAGATGACATTGGAATAAAACCCAAATTGGGCATCTTTTCCTTGGAGGTGTCTGCAAACAAAATAATAAGACAAGGTCAAATGTGAAACTTTCATACAAGACTATTACACATTATTTTCTAAAATTTTACATTAAAAAACATTTTTCATTGATCTTATTTACATTTATTAAATTCCAGGCCTTTCTATAAAACTATTTCCCACATTAAAACATTTTGTAAAACAGTAGAATATAAACAAATAGATATAATTTAAGTAGATAGGGTAGGCAAATAAATTTCATACATATCACATATATGCCACATATATATGATAGTTGGCTAATAAATGCTTTTATTTAATATCCGGTTCATAATTCTAGGTAACGTGCCATTGCTCTGGCTCATTACCCCTTGGTGTTCACTGTTTCTATCTTTGCCAAATACCTTCCTGCCTGAGCTCTACAGCTCTCTGCCTGAGCACTTTTTATCTTATGGTCCACGTGGAGCAGTGCTAAGAATTTAATGCTCCAGAGTAGTCCTCAACCAAAGGCTGAGCGTCCCAGGACAATTGACTAGTAACTGTAGTTGCCCTCAGTGGAAATCTACTCATTAACTTGTCCTGCATTTATTTTCCTCTCTTCCCTATCTAATCTTACCACTACCTTATTTGATCTTTCTGGGATCAATAAATTACTTGTACTCAAGTTTCTGTCTCGTGTAATTTATCCAGACAGAAGGAAAGAGGAAAGATATATATATTCTTTCTCCATGTCATGAAAAATATCCTTATATCAATACATCCTAAACCCCATTAGCTTTTGTTCTCATATTCCTTCAGGGATCATTTTCTTCTTCCTGTCACTCATCAAATAGAAATATTGTCAGTGATGCTTTGATGATGGGTAAGTCAGTTTTGTATTTCTGAAAATATCCATATTACTCCTTCATTCGTAAACTATATTTTAAGAATTATATATGTCACTTTATTCTGACTTCTATTATCATTATTATTGAAAAAGTCTATTACTAGCTTTTTTGTTCTTTTATAAGTAACTCTAATTCTTTTAAGATATTTATTTTTATACTAGAGGCCCAGTGCATGAAATTCATGCACAAGAGGGGGGGGTGGGACTAAACCCTCACAATCGGACTACTGGCTCCTAACTGCTCACCTGCCTGCCTGCCTGATTTCCCCTAACCACTTCTACCTGCCAGCCTGATCGCCCCCTAACAGCTTCTCTGCTGGCCTGGTGACGCCTAACCACTCCTGCCGGCCTGATCACCCCCAACTGCCCTCCCCTGCTGGCCTGGTCACCCCCAACTGCCCTCCCCTGCAAGCCTGGTCACCCCTAACTGCCCTCCCCTTCAGGCTTGCCCCCCCACAACTGCCCTTCCCTGCAGGCCTGGTCACTCCAAATTGCCCTCCCCTGCTGGCCTGGTCACCCCCAACTTCCCTCCCTGCAGGCCATCTTGTGGTAGCCACCTTGTGGCAGCCATCTTGTGATGATGTGAGGATATTACACAAGGGTGTGAGGACTACCTAAGTTTTTATTAGTATAGCTCAGTGGTCGGCAAACCACAGCTCGCGGGCCACATGCGGCTCTTTGGCCCCTTGAGTGTGGCTCGTCCACAAAATACCACAGCCTGGGTGAGTCTATTTTGAAGAAGTGGCATTAGAAGAAGTTTAAGTTTAAAAAATTTGGCTCTCAAAAGAAATTTCAATCATTGTACTGTTGATATTTGGCTCTGTTGACTAATGAGTTTGCCGACCACTGGTATAGCTTCTACAATTTTATTCTATTGTGTCAAGTGAATGTATTTGTCTAAGAGTGTGAATATCTACATGTTTAACTTATTCCACTTAGGATTCATAATACATCCTGAATGTGCAAATTCTTATCTTTCACAAGTCCAGGCAAATGCCCAACGTTGATCTCTTCAATTATTTCCCAACCCACATTGGCTCAATCTCTTCTTCTGAATCTCCAAATGAATGAAAGGTTGACTTCTTCATTCTATCTTTCATATATATGTTAATCCTCACCCGAAGGTATGGTTACTGATTTTTTAGAGAGGGGAAAGAAGGGGAGGGGAGGGAAGGGGAGAGAGAGAAAAAGAGTGAGAGAGACTGATGTAAGAAAGCACTTCCTGTATATGCCTGGACCAGGATCAAACCTCTTTCAGTGTACAAGATGACGTTCTAAACAACTGAGCCACACCAACCAGGGCTTCTTCATATATTTTAACATCATTTTAATATTTATTATTTATATTTGTTTGTTTATTTATTTCTAAATTGTCTTCCAGCTTTATTGAACTGTAATCAATATACAGCTGTGTAAATTTAAGGTGTACAATGTGTTAATCTCTAGTCTGTGTAATTCCTTTGATCAATTTCTAGTTCATAAATTCTCTTTAGCAATATTCAACCAGCTTCTTACTAGTAACTCATCTGTTGATAATACTTTCATTTCTACAAGTTTGGTTATTTTAAAATGAAAATGGTGTTTTAGAGTATTTTATTTTCTCATGTTTCAAGTCTCATATTTTATTTCTTTAAACATTTTAAACACATATATAGTATATTTTAGATTTGATAATTACAAAATCTGTAGTATTTAAGAGTTCTAGTTTTTTTTTTTCTCATTGTTTTTCTTAGGGCTTATTTCCTTTGTTGTTTTATAAATTTGTATTTACACTAATATTTGGCAGAAAATCCTGTAAAACTAAGGTGGCTTAGAGTTATTGCTAATACAGTAAATTGGAGCCCCAGATGCTTGGGAGGGTAGATCAATAACCAGAAACTCTCAGAGTGATGTATTTGGCATTACTCAGGGAGCAGGCTTTCTTTATTTTAGGCCCCTGGGATTTCCATTTTGTTGTTTTCAGCTTAGCTATAATTATATAAAAAGATGTTTGGGCCAAAACCGGTTTGGCTCAGTGGATAGAGCGTCAGCCTGCGGACTGAAAGGTCCCAGGTTCGATTCCGGTCAGGGGCACGTACCTTGGTTGTGGGCACATCCCCAGTGGGGGGTGTGCAGGAGGCAGCTGATCGATGTTTCTCTCTCATCGATGTTTCCAACTCTCTATCCCTCTCCCTTCCACTCTGTAAAAAATCAATAAAATATATTAAAAAAAAAAAAGATGTTTGGCATCTCAATGGTTGCCCACAAGAGATTATCGCTTGATCTATATCCTGCCAAATTATTGAAAATGGCAGCCACCTAAATCTGACTCTTTTTTTAAACCACAACATTAGTTACAAGCAAAACATAACATTTCTAAATTATAATAATAGCATATTACCCTGATGAAATGACAACAAAGGTAATTTATTATTAAACTGCAGAGTGCCAGAAAAGTATTTATACTTGCAGCATTTAGGTAGTGGTACTTTCAAAACATTTTCAGAGAAATGATGCTTTATATATATGTCAGATTAATTTAGAGATTTATTACCTTTGATTGGTACTGGATCTTTTTTAAGAAAATTAAGTTGTGTTGTTCTCAGAGGAAGTGGCTTTCCAACATCAAACTTTCCGACCAACTTTGATACAGCATTCCAGAGATATTCATAATCTTTTATAATGGCATTTCCCAAATTCAAATGTAGGCCTAAATAATAGTTAAAAATACTAACTGTTAAAAGTCATTCACACATATGCAGAAACATGCATTTTGATTAAATTTATAGATCTCTGAAATACTTGTCAAACAGTAAGGTTTTCAGTGGGTTCCACACTGCACCTAAATGAAAATGGTCCCTAGTGTTGACTATGATATTGTAGATTTAAAATTTTATCTTGTTTTCCTATTTTATAACAAGTATTAAAATTATGACTATCTTAACTAACAATAACAGATGGTGCATATCTATTTATCATTTAAGGTAATAAAAATGTTATGCCACACATAACATTACAAGCAATAAAACTGAATAAAACTATGATTTTTCAGAAAACGTAAGAAGTGATTGCTAAACTTATATGTAGCCAATTTATTTCAATGCTTGCAATATGAAAGAACCAAATCCTAGGGGGTAAAGGAAGCTTCAATAATGCCCAGCTGTAGTTCTCTTACAATGTGTTTTATTTTTTACTATTAAGAAACAACAGAAAAGTTATTCCAAGAAAATAAGTCAAAGAAAGAAAAACAAATTGGATATTACAAATGCATAAATCAGCTTTAGCTTTTGAAAAATATTCCCTAAATATCTAATTGTAATAGATGATATTAATCAGAGTAAATATTATGAGAAAATGTTATATATTTAAATGAAAAATTAAACTGTTAAATTACCAATATTCTTTCAAAAAATATCTGTGGAATAATATTAAGTTAAAAGAAGTTTTAAAATACAATTTATTTAAATGAAAAATTAAACTGTTAAATTACCAATATTCTTTCAAAAAATATCTGTGGAATAATATTAAGTTAAAAGAAGTTTTAAAATACAATTTATTTAAATGAAAAATTAAACTGTTAAATTACCAATATTCTTTCAAAAAATATCTGTGGAATAATATTAAGTTAAAAGAAGTTTTAAAATACAATACCCACTTTAACTGCAACTAAATAAAACATATACATGTATAAACAAAGATAGGAAGGAGAATGATTGCTACATTATATATTGGAAATACAGCTATATGATTTTTGAGGTTTTAAAATTTTTTACATTGTTTATCTCTGGTTGAAAGTATAATTATTACAATATACTAAGATAGTACCTTGAACATTTTCATTTTCATAGTAAAAGGCAATATTCTTCAACAAAAGCTCATCACTTAAGTCACAAAGGTGAATTAAATTCAGATTCCAAAATTCAAAAATGTTTTTATTATTTAGAATGAAATATTCACACCACTTTCTCTGAAAATTAGAAATTAAAAAAACCAAGTTATTGACAATTTCTATATTATCAATAAGCTATAACATGACTTTAAAATGTCTGTAATCCAACTGATAGGCAAATTGGCAGGGCTCTTTCCAATTCTTACTACTGTAAACCCTTTCAATCTGGGTAGTTATGAATAATTTATACCTTAAAAGATTAAAGCGTAACATAAAATTAAATTGACCAAAAAAATGAGTTAAGTGTAGTTCCTTATTCTGAAGCAGAGAAGTCCATATTTAACTCTTACTACCCTCTTCTCTATGCTTTCAATATGAAAGAACACAAGGTTCCAAGGCTTAAGAAATATTTTTGCTTTCAAATGTGTCCCTGTTCTTTAATTAGGTTTAATGTTTTCCAATTTTACTTTCAGGTCAAAAGGGCGTAAAAAAAGAGCATTTGATTGTTCAGGGACCTAGAAGATGTTGAATCCTTCAAACTAAAGATTCTCATTTGTCTACACTGATGTGCACCTACCAGGTTTATGATCTGGAGCTATGTTCCCAACTAACACAGACAGAATGTCTTCACTGACCACACTTAGTCCAGGGTAGTGTATGAGGAAGCAACCTCAGCAAGTGAGAGCCTCATCATCCCCTCAGTCAACACTGGTTTTGGCAGAGTTAAGTTCCAAGGAGGAAAATGGAGGCTTCTCTGCTCAACACTTCATTGGTGAATTTAAAACATAAGAGCAAGAATTTAAAGCATGGAAAGAGGGGAAAAACTAGCATCCCCAATGGTCAGTTATGAAATCAACCAAGATCTCTAAAACAAAGAAGCCTGGGATGGGGGTTGGCAGGAGGCACCCTGGCATTTTATGCAGTTCTGTGGCCTGTGGAAGTGTTTATTAGAGATAGCCACTTGAAGTGGATGCTTCTTTGAAGTGAATGCCTGGGCAATCAAAGCCTCATTCAGATACAGTACTTGGATTACAAAAAGAAAATCAACTTTCAGGGTTCACAGTTGTTTGTGGTGATGCTGGTATAAACAAACCCACTGCACTGCTAGTATAGTCCTCAGAGAGGAGCAAACTTAAACTACAATGAGATAATGCTTCACACCTTCCAGAATGGCTACTATCAATAAATCAACAGCCACTAAGTGCTGGCGAAGATGTGGAGAAAAGGGAACCCTAGTGCACTGTTGGGAATGCAGACTGGTGCAGCCACTGTGGGAAGCAGTGTGGAGTTTCCTCAAAAAATTAAAAGTGGAACTGCCTTTTGACCCGAGAACACACTTCTGGGAATGTATCCTAAGAATCATGAAATACCAATCAGAAAGAATAGAGGCACTCCTATGTTCACGGCAGCATATTTACAATAGCTAAGATCTGGAAATAGCGCAGTGCCCATTAGTAGATGCGTGGATAAAAAAAGCTATGGTACATTTACACAATGGAATACTAGGCAGCTATGAAAAAGAACTCTTACCTTTTGTGACAGCATGGATAGACCTGGAGATTATTGTGCTAAGTAAAATAAGCCAGTCAGAGAAAGACAAATAAATGCCATATGATCTCACCCATATGTGGAATTTAATGAACAAAATAAACTCACGAACAAAATAGAACCAGAGGTATGGATACATGGAACAGAATGACAGATGTTAGAGGGAAGGGATGTATTGGGAACTGGATGAAAGAAGGTAAAGAGATTAACCAAAGGACATGTATGCATAGTGCATGGACACAGACAACAGTGTGGTGATGATCAGAGGGAGGGGGGCCTGGGTGGAGGTAGGCAAAGGGGATAGAATGGGGGGCATCTACAATAGTGTCAACAATAAAAAGTAATAAAAAGTATAGTCATACAATTACAGTGGTAGGCTATACCATCTAGGTTTATTAAGTGCATTCTATGATGTTCACACAACGAGGAAATCGTCTGATAATGCATTTCTCAGAACTATCCCCATAGTTATGAAATGCATAACTGAAGAACACTAAAGAGATTCCACACAACTATAGAGTAGTGGTTCTTAAACTTTAGCATAAACCTTATCCGGAAAGGTTGTTAAATAAAAGACATGTTACTAGGTACCATCCCCAGCGATTGATTTAATAGGTCTGGAGTCAAGCCTAAGAATTTGCACTTCTACCAAATTCCCAAGAAATGTTTCTGCTGTTGGTCAGGGGACCATAATTTGAGAATCACTGCCATGTAACAGCCCTGCCCCACCAATCCTTTCCTATAATACCACTGAGTAAATAGTACTATGTGGAAACCGTACAGCAACTGCTTCTCACTTTATTCACTTCATACAAGAAGCACCTGTGTGGTCTCTGAGTGTCAAGATTTGAGTAAGCATGAAACTCTCCCTTCCATTTGCTTAGCTGTATTCTCCAGAGGCCTCAGAATATGCCCTTTATTATGAAATTTTCAGAGGCTATCTGAAGTTATCAAGATAAAGCACAGAGAATGGGGAAAAGCAGAGGTTGGCTTGCCTATGGAATAATCAGAATGCAGAGTATACTGGGAAGGAACAGGTTTGAAAGCTGGACATAGATGAAGTTAGATCCCAACTTGATCATTTATTAGTTGTGCTAATTGGCCACTTAACCTCTCTGAGCCCAAGTTTTTCATGTGTAAAATGAGAACATAAGAGGAGTGTTATGTCTGAATGAGGTAACATAGGTCCACACAAAGCTGGTGAAGAATAAATGGTAGCTATTCCTATTGTAATCATGCATCCTAATTAAAGAAGGGAACCCACCTATGTCTAAAGACATCCCCTAGATCCCATCCCCTCACCTTAATTTCCCTGTATTTTCATCCTACCCTCTCTTAATTTCTATAATCAGCATCTAAGCATGCTCAATCATTGCCATTTTATTCATTTTTAATATTTGTTTAAAAATATGTTTTTATTTATTTCAGAGAGAGAAGTGGAGGAGAGAAAGATAGAAACATCAATGATGAGAGAAAATAATTGACAGGCTGTCTCATGCTAGCCCCCTATCAGGGAACGAGCCCACAACCCAGGCATGTGCCCTGGCCGGGAATCAAACCATATCTCATGGTTCATGGGTTGACACCCAACCACTGAGCTCACTGGCTGGGCAACCTTTGCCATTTTTAAAGCATTTTTAATTGACCCACTTTCCTCTCCCACTTTATCTAATATCACTGTTCTTATTCTCAACTTCTTACATATAAGCTACTCTTCACCTAAATTTTCTCCCTTCCAGTCACTACTGAATTCACTTTAACATACATTGTGCTTCCAAACACTCCATTAATAGGTCTCTTAATTATGACCAACAGTGAGCTCTAGGCCATTTAAACCAATGTATTAATTTTAGTTCTCAACCTCCTACAATTCTCTATAGCATTTGATAATATTCCCACAGCCATCTTTGAAAGACCCAGTTCCACTGACTTTCAGAACAATCCATTCTCCTGGATTTCCTTCCTATTCATCTAAACAGCCTTTTCTCAGTAGCTTTTGTCAATATATCAACCTTTTCTTAACTATTTAATATTGGAATATCTCAGGTCTCTGTCCTAGGATCTCTCATCATATCTCTCTCCCAAAATAATTTCATCCACAAGATGACATCAATTAATATCAATTGATCTCTCTACTTGGATATTTCATTGGCACCTCAAACTCAGTATTTCCAAAATTGAACTCAGGATCTTCCTCTGGAGTGTCTTGCATTCAGTACAATTGTATCACCCACCCCCCAAATGCTCAATCTAGAGAATTAGTGTCACTTGACTCCTCCCTTTCCCACATGTCCCACACTCAATCACTAAACTTGTCAATTCCAAAACTTAACTCTTAAATTTGCCTGCTGCTATTCATCCTGTTTTCTACTTCCTTAGTCCCTAGCATTATCAACGGTTACATGAACTAAGATAATAGTCATTGAACTGGTATCCCCAAATTCAATGTTGTGCCTCTACAATGTTATGTCTGCATTACAAGCCAAATAAAATTTTGAAAATGGAAGTGCCATTCATCTCCTTGACATTCAACCAATCAGTTGGTTCTCATTGTGTTTACAACCAAGTTTTATCTCCATTCCCTTAACAGGATCTACAGAGTTCTAAATGATTTGTTTCTTAACCACTCTTCAGCTTTATCACTTTCCCATAGTCTTTCTATTCCAGTTACACTTCATGAAGTTCAGTTCCTTGGTTATGCCATCCTCAGGGTAATCATGCATGCTGTTTTATCTTCTGGAATCCAGTTTTCATCCTCTCTTCAACTTGCTAACTCCTACTCATCCTTTAAGACTTGGGTTACTTCTCTTCATTTCTTAAGAGAAGCCGTCCTTTTCAGACTGAGTAGAGTTCTTCTGTTATCATATTCTAAACCATCCTATAGTCCCTCTTTCATAGTAATTAAAAAAAATTCAATTTCTATCTTTGCTGCAAAATGTAATTCTATGAAGGTGGTGGGGTGGAAGGAGTAAGTGTGGTCTCATTTTTTTCTCACAGTATTCCCAGTGATTCACACAATGCATGTGCATTAGATAAATATTTGTGGGCTGGCCTCCTAACTAATTGGGATATAGTATCAAAATCATTTTTAAAGACCACATCAATTGATCCACTAATCTCATTGCTGGACATCAGTCTAAGTCAATACCTCCAAATTAAAGGGAAAGGCTTATAATACAATAATTTAAACTCTCCTGATATCCCATAATAGAGAAGTGGGTAAGTAAACCGTGGTACAGCTATTAAAAAATAAATGGTAGCCATTTAAAAAAGATGCTAAGAATGTGAAAGAAAATAGAAAAAATATGTGAAAAAATATATAGATTTCCAATCTTAGAAACAATAACAAATAACAGAAAATTCTAGGCATTTAAAATAAGGAAAATAAACAAAAATGTCAATAACTGCCAACATTTACTAAATGGTGGGTTTTTCTGTTGTTTTTGCTTTCTATTTTCTCAGTCTACACATTTTCTATAACTATCCTCTATAATAGACAAAAATAATACACTATTACATTTATTTATTCAATTCCTCTCATGAGCAGAACACAATGGTCACCAATCCCTTATAGTTGATAACACACACACACACACACACAAAAAAAAAAAAAAAAAAAAAAAAAAAAACACTAACCTTGACAGAGACTAAAAGAAGGAAAATAGAGATTTTTTTCCTTAGACTTAATATACAGAATGTTGTCTATTATTACTACCAAAGAGTTGGAATTAGAAAGTGATTGATTTATGCCATTCGACTTTTAAAGCCCCCAAAGGGCTGACATTGTTCTTATATAAGTCTATTTTTGAAGGTGACTGTGGTTCTATATAGATGAAACAGTTGAAACAAAAAGTAAATAGCCAAAACCGGTTTGGCTCAGTGGATAGAGCGTCAGCCTGCGGACTGAAAGGTCCCAGGTTCGATTCCGGTCAAGGGCACGTAACTTGGTTGCGGGCACATCCCCAGTAGGAGGTGTGCAAGAGGCAGCTGATCGATGTTTCTCTCTCATCGATGTTTCTAACTCTCTATCCCTCTTCCTTCCTCTCTGTAAAAAATCAATAAAATATATTTTTAAAAAAAGTAAATAATAAACTAACAAAGAACATATTTACCATTTTTAGGAAAGTCTGAATGTCCTCAATCCAATCGGAAGTGATGAATCTGGTACAAGCTCTTTGAGAAAGAGGTAAATGGAGTAGAAAAACCACACTGAGACAATGCAGTTTACACAGATCTTCCATCCTTTGCAGGCTTAAGCAATCACCTTCCACCTGCATAAAATAAAGAAGGTAAGCCAGAGCGCAGTGGCTGTAAGATATACATACAGCACCACAGCAGTTGCTAGCCACATTCAACTATGCAGGAATCACAGAATATAATTACATTCTTCATTCTACATTTTTGAAAAAGTTCTTTTCTTCATACATAAACTTGGCTGAGTTTATACAGATGTGCAGTAAGGGGGACAGGGAACTGCCAGTTCAATAGCAGTTTGCATAAAGCATTTTTTAGTATTCTCAGTTAAGCCAAGCTTTACGTGAAATAACCAAGCAGCTAAATGAAGTAACGATCCTGCAAGACTCAGTACTGACAGAACCACACATTAAATTCTCTAGTCTGGCCCTAGCTGATTTTGCTCAGTGGATAGTGCTTCGACCTGCGATCTGAAGGGTCCCAGGTTTGATTCCAGTCAAGGGCACATGCCCGGGTTGCAGGCTCGATCCCCAGTAGGGGGCATGCAGGAGGCAGCCAATCAATGATTCTCTCTCATCATTGATATTTCTATCTCTCTCTCCCTCTACCTTCCTCTCTGAAATCAATAAAAATATATTTTTTAAAAAATGCTCTAGTCTGTCTAATGCATCACACTTTAAAAGTTACATTGAAAATTACTAGAGTGAGAAAATCAAGACATTTCTAAAACACTTATCAAATTAGAAAAAGGGTTAAGTGGACATATTTAACATGACAGGACAAAGACCTCAAAGCCATCTCCAAATTTACAAAACTAAGACTTGTTTCAGAATATCTCCAAAGGGCAAAATAGTGTCTAAAGGTAGAAATTCCAGAGATACATTTGGTTTAGTATCATTTTTCTGATAACAATTTAAAATGGCTGGCCAATCATGTACAAATATTTTACTAAGAATATACAGGTGGGGCAAAAGTAGATTTACAGTTGTGAGTTAAGCAAAACACAGAGTTTTTCTCCTTTTTTTTCTAATCCTCACCCAAGGATATGTTTTTATTGATTTTTGGAGAGAGGAAGGGAGAGAGAGAGAAACATCAATCAGTTGCCTCCTGGATGCCCCTCCCCCTTCATGTGGGATCAAACCGGCAACCTAGGTATGTGCCCTGACCGAGAATCAAACCCACCACCTTTTTTCTTTTTTTTTTTTTAATGTATTTTATTGATTTTTTACAAAGAGGAAGGGAGAGGGAGAGGGAGCTAGGAACTTCGATGAGAGAGAAACATCAATCAGCCGCCTCCTACACACGCCCCACTGGAGATGTGCCCGCAACCAATGTACATGCCCCTGACAGGAATCAAACCCGGGACCCTTGAGTCCGCAGGCTGACGCTCTATCCACTGAGCCAAACCGGTTAGGGCAAACCCACCACCTTTTGATGTACATGATGACACTCCAACCAATGGAGCCACCCAGCCAGGGCAATGTTTATGCTTGTATTATTATTCATTAATTATTGTATTATTTACTGTGTTATTGTGTATTATTTACTGTTTTATTTTCCATGCTAACAATTGTAAACCTACTTTTGCCTCACCCTGAATTCAAGCAGATATTGAAAAGCCAAATACTATATAAAGAATGCTACGTTAAAGATAATGAGTCCTGTTCATTTCTAAAAATTGTAGGAGAGACAAACTTCATGTTTCTTTAATAAGAATACTTAACCTAGAATCCCCCAGCACTCAAATTGTTTACAAAATAGTATCTGTACAAATGTATGTGTCTGAGAGTGTGTGTCTGTGTGTGTGTGTGTGTGCCTATGTATGTGTGCACAAATATATAGGGATAACTATTTAGTTGAGAGCAAACCTATATTGGTCAACATATTCTTAATGAACTCTACCAAACATCAAAAGGTTAAGATTTTTAGTGTCTCTCCAGCGAGGATGGCACTAAAATAATACAGTAGGGATATTCTTTCAAAATACAGTTTGGTATCATGGAACTTGAACAAGACAGACCCAGGTTCAATCCACACTGCTCTTTAATATCTTTGGTTTAAGGAATGTTATCTGCAATATCTGAACCTCAGTGTTCTCATATGTGAAATAGGGAAAATAGTACCTCCCTTGAAAGGTTATTGTGAGAATTTAGTGACATTGTGGCATATAAAGTGCCCAGAACCGTGGTCAGCAAACTGTGGCTCTCAAGCCACATGCGGCTCTTTGGCCCCTTGAGTGTGGCTCTTCCACAAAATACCACGGCCTGGGCGAGTCTATTTTGAAGAAGTGGCATTAGAAGAAGTTTTAAAAAATTGGCTCTCAATAGAAATTTCAATCGTACTGTTGGTATTTGGCTCTGTTAACTAATGAGTTTGCCAACCACTGGCCCAGAATATTGCAACATTGTAAGCTCTCACCAAGTACTAATTTCCTTTTTCATTTCCCTTTCCTCTGGATAGTTGAACATATTTGATTAAATAAGTAATAAGGGAAACATCTGCATAGTAAAACACTAAATCTTATAGTGACACAATGGGTATTTTTTAATAAACAAAATCTAGATTTTTCACCCTTTTTTTTTTTTTGGAAGTGTATATAAATAAACTAGGGAAATAAATGAATACCCAGTGGAAGAAATGGTGGATGAAAATCAATAAAATTTCAAAAGTTGAGCACAATGGTGTTTCACAGTAAAGTAATACCAATCACACCTGTTGGATGTTAGTTTCCTGACCAGAGGTGGTCTTCTTTCTGTTTTCTAAAAAGTCATGGTACATTCTCAAAGTCAAGGAGCATGAAGTAACACAAAGAACACGCCGAATGTCAGCTCCTTCTGGCCAGAGTTGCTTAAGCAGAGAAATTATTTCCCAAGCCTGTTACAGAGGGCAATTGTAAAATGTCATGGTACTTACAAAAATGTTTATTCATAAGTGATCTTACTAGAAGAAATCATACAGAAAAGGATAGATTTGACCACATGAAACTACAAATATTACTGTTAAAAAATATAAACATTTTAAACAAGAAAATTCCAACGAATATTTCAGTGAAACCCTTAAACATTTAAATGTGTAGGGTGCCTATAAATCAATAGGAAAATATCTAAGCCTATAACAAATGAGCAGATAATACACAAAAGAAACACTAATATAATAAAAATGCTTAACCTCTTCAGTAATAAAAAGAACAATTAGATATCATATTTTTACTTTCAAGTTAGCAAAGTATATTTTAATGATAATAGCACTGGAATGTGATGCCATTTCTCATAGTTTGTTAATCCTATCTAATAAAAGAGTAATATGCAGATTGACCATCACTCCAACACACAAGATGGCTGCCCCATGTGGTCAAAGATGGCCACCACAAGATGGCCAGCAGGGGAGGGCAGTTGGGAGGGACCAGGCCTGCAAGGGAGGGAAGTTGGGGGTGACCAGGCCTGCAGGGGAGAGCAGTTTGGGGGGACCAGGCCTGCAGGGGAGGGCAGTTAGGGGCAAACAGGCTGGCAGGGGAGCAGTTAGGCATCAATCAGGCTGGCAGGGGAGTGGTTAGGGGGTGATCAGGCTGGCAGGCAGAAGTGGTTAGGGGCAATCAGGAAGGCAGGCAGGCAAGCAGTTGGGAGCCAGCAGTCCTGGATTGTGAGAGGGATGTCTGACTGCCCGTTTATGCCTGATCCTACCAGGAGCGGGCCTAAACGGGCAGTCGGATATCCCTCAAGGGGTCCCTGATTGGAGAGGGTACAGGCTGGGCTGAGGGACAACCCCCTGTGCACGGATTTCATGCACTGGGCCTCTAGTAGATATATAGTTTTGTGGGATTTCCATGTAGCTAAAAACAATAGAGTCTATAGTAATCAACTTCCTAAAAAAAATATTAAACATTTTATTTATACCTGTAAATGTTCTTCACAAAGTCGTCCCCTCAGAATTAAGAAGACAGACTAGTGATACTACAAAATAACTGTATAAGGAAACAGTTAACAGATTCCAGCTCTACAATCCCTCATGCTCCTGAGCCCTACTTGTCCCAAATCAAGGCTTTGTAGTGACCAAAGAGAGATTGACCAGAAGTGCAGGAAACATAAAGGGAGAAACATCAGTGAAAAGTGAATTAGAAGAACCACTAGCATTAAATCTACCCCAGTCTGAAAATACAATAAAAGGTAACCAGGTAGAACAGAACACAAACTACGGAAGACAACTTTCAAATTACTGGTATGCACAACTTAGAGCATCAGATGGCATATAAAAGGACCAGGCATACGATTTAAAGACACAGACCGGGTTTATAAGGACCAATATAACCTAAAAAGATAGGAACTACTTACAAAATAGGAATTACTTAAAGGAACAATCTTCTTAAAACATAGCTCTGGGTCCTTCGCAGATCACCCCTGCACCCAAAGCCTCCGGCCACCCCTGCCTCCCCCGGGAGGCCTGCCACGCACGCCTGGCTTCTAGGGGCTCCACTAGGAGAAGGGCCTGATAGAGAAGTCGGCAGGGGACTTGGACGCACTGGCCTTTGATGGACGGACCTACATCGACTACCTCCACGCTGTGACGCAGAGCGAGACGGCGCTGCAGAATGGCCACTTGGAGCTGAGCCTGGCACCGAGGCCATGCAGGGGCTGCTGCCTGGCAGCCGCAAAGCCTCGGAGCGGGCTGACCACCGCGCGCTGGCCGTCGTGGATGGCCGCCTGCAGCTGACTTGTGAACTGGGCTCCCAGCCCGTGGCGCTGCTCCCCGGGCCCGTCAACACCAACCGCAGGCTGCGGGCCAGGGGGCACAGGGAACGGGAAGGCTCCCCGGCTCCTCCTGCTGGAGCCACGCAGCTGCACAGGGAAGGAGCCCTGTGGCTGGGAGGCCTGGAGAGACCGCCCGGGGCCGCATGGCTTCGTGGGCTGCCTGCGGGACGTGGGGTAGGACGGCGGCCGCTGCACCTGCTAAGATGCACTCTCCAAGCCCCGAGCTCAGCTCCGACCCTGTCCTACGCCGCTCCCGCCCACCTGCTGTAATTATTTTCTATTTTTGTAAACTCCTTGCTTTTTGGACAGGATTTTCCTGCCTGCGTTTTGGCAGGAGGGACTCTCGGCCTGGCCTCCCTCCTGTCCAGACAGGAGAGCTGCAGAGACAAACTCGAGGCCACCGGACACTCCGGGCGGACGTGGCCACAGGGCAGGCGTGGCTCGTACAGCAGCCGCAGGACACATCCTCTGCCCAGGCCACCTCGTCCCAGCGCCTCCCATTGGGCTTTCCTGCTTGTCGGCAGACTCCCCCCCCCCCATACATTGAGCTCCACCTGACCAGTCTGTGTCCCCGGAGCGGGGAGCTGCTGCCAGGTGGAGGGGGCCTTCCCAGGCCTCCCCTGAGCTGGTCCTCATCCCGCTGGGAGGAGCCAGCCTCATCAGGACTGGCCTCGAGGCGAGCCTGTGGCCTCTCCTGGGACAACACTGACTTAGAGATGACGTTCTTGCTGGGGTCACCGGCATCCCCGTTCTGGCTGTGTCCGCCAGCCCCAGGGTGCTGGAGGCAGAGGCCAGGCCCAGGATTGTCCAAAGCCTTACCCTCAGTTGGCCGTGCCCACCCACCCGGCCACCTGGGACATGGCAATGTTCCTTCTTGTCACCCTGGGAGTGGGCCAGGGTGGTGTGGTTGGTGTCCATTGCCTGCTTGCCTGGGCAGCCAGCCTCCAGGCCTGACCCCCAACCAGAATTCTCAGTGCATTGGTTTTACTTGACGTCTGGGGAGTGGGGCTCATCGTGCCCAAGAGCATCTGAGGACACCACACACAAACCCTCTCCAGTCCTGGTGGAAGGAGTGGGTGTCCTTCTCTGAGAATGACCCGGGGCTGGCTGGGTGTTGGACTGAGGCCCAGAAGTGGGTGCAGGGATGGCAGAGATGGCTATGAAGCCAGAAACGCCTTAACTGCAACATCGTGTCTCATCCCGACCAGCCCGTTCCCTCCTGTACCTCTTACTGGGGAGTGGCAGCCCCAATTCCCACAGCCGAGGCTGGGTTGTCAGGCCTACGGGCTGAAGGGAGCCCCCATATGTCCCATTACTAACACCTCCAGTTTGTGTCTGTCAATCACCGTGAAATAAAGTCTAAACACGTCAAAAAACCAACAAACAACAACAAAAACATAGCTCTGGGAAGAAAACAAAGCTAAAAGGAAGAAAGAAGCATCCTAAAGCAATTAAGTAGTGAAGGGGAAGAGGACAAAGCCAAATACTAGGTCACTGGAAGATAAAAGAAAAACACAAAATCCTAGAACTCACAACCCCTCATCCACCACCAAAATAAATAAAAACAAAATTCCCCCTAATATTGCCTTGACTCTGCTAGATTGACAGAAAGGGGCATGATTAAATTGAGTTAGATTAAATTATTAAATTAGGAATCTTGGAAACATTAGGGGAAGCTGTTTGCAAAGTATTTGAGAACCCTTTTTATAATTAAACAATTCATTCAAATAAAATATTTCTTAAATAAGTTTCAATACCTCTTCAATCATATTGTTCCATCTTAAATTTCCAAAAATAGGTTCAAATGCCAAAACCCTACATCCTTCTAATTGTTCAATCAGGGCTTTATAAGCATTCTCAATCTTCTTTTCATTCTGTAAAAGGAAGACAAATCACAGAAATTGTCAAAAATATCTAATTACTTTCTAATACAGAAAAATCAGATATTGAAGACAAAATTATTATATTTCTAAGCAAAAAAAAAAAAAAGTTTTACACTAATTATAGATCGTCAACACTGCTTTTAAAGCCTTCCAGCCAGTATTATTTTTGTCTCAGAATTTAGTGCATTTAATTTTTTAAACAATTATATGAAAGTGTAGTTATCATAACATAATGTTCACTCACTTTAAGGGTATAATTCTATGGTTTTAGGTAAATGTAGAGAGTGTCTGAGCAAAGGTCGTCAGCGGGTCGGCAAAGCGATGTCCTGGAAATATACCTTGCCAAAAGGCAGGAATGTTGTCAGTCCTGACCTATAGCTCAGGTTCCAGGGGGTGGGTGCCATTATCTAAGTTCAGTCAGGCACCAGGGGCGGACGCAATTATCCGGGATCAGTCAGACCTGACAATTACGAGAAGCCACAAGAATGAAGAATTGCAGCTTGATCTTCAGTAAGCATGATTTCACATAATTTCCTTTGTCTTAAACTCTAGTAAAAGTTCCTGGTATCATGCTGTATATAATAAACGTGCTGCACTAGCTCTGGCTCACTGTCTCTCCATCTGAGAACAGTGTCCCACCTGGTCTCAGCTTTCCCTACTGTCTCTGTGTGTGTTTGTTTCTTTTTCTCAATCACCAGTCGCCCCTACTCAGGACTTGTTCATGTTCTGCATGCGGCTGGAGAACCCCCATAGGTAAATGTACAGAGTTGTGCAACCATAACCACAATCTAATTTTACAACATTTCCAAAATCTCAAAAAGAAACAGTGTACATTCTATTTTATTATGAAAAATTTCAAACATACACATAAGTGGAGAATAGCATAACCTCCTCCAAAGTACCTACCATTCAGCAAAGGCCCTTAGCAACATACATTGCACTTTTATTTGCATATCACACAGTCCTCAAATGGATAAATAATCTCTTTAAGGTGGTTGTTTAGTAAATTAGAAAATAAATTATTTTATCAAAAATAAAATCCTCCATTAAGCCCTGGTCCGTGTGGCTCAGTTGGTTGAGCATAGTCTCATGCACCAAAAAGTCACTGGTTTGATTCCTGGTCAGGGCGCATGCCTGGGATTGTGGGCTCGATCCCCAGTAGGAAGTGTGCAGGGGGTAGCCAATTGATGTTTCTCTCTCACATTGATGTTTCTATCTCTCTACCTCATCCTTCCTCTCTTTCTAAAATTAATAAAAATATATTTTAAAAATTCCTCTTAAAGAGAGATTGGGAAGAATATTCATAGGGCACTCTTCAAACTCCGATTCAGAAATTGCTCTAACAGAATAAAATGAGATAAATTGACTATAGGTCCTCTTCCCAATATAAAAATGAATTCCAGGACTGTTCAGCTAACAGTAAACAACTAGAGTTTGATGACTGGAGTTCTAACTAAAGCAAAATAAACGATCTTATCAGATTTTATGATAACCAGCTGGAGGTCTCCAAAACCATGAGGGAGTGTGTGACACTATTTTCAAAGAGTAAAAAAATGTTACCTGACTCAAAAATCATATAGAATTATCTTCATGTTAAAAATTCACTGTATGTAGTGAAAATTAAACAGAAATTAGATTTCTTTATAAAATCAGTATGTACTTTTGACCCAAGAGTTCAATATAGTAATTGTCAAATATACCAATACAACAAAATAATAAGATCGTGGAATCAAAATTCTAAATGCTTATTAATCTTGTTAATGATTTAATGTTAAGAAATAAACTTATTTCAATTATTTTCCTTCTTCATCAACCTTCTTCATGGTTTTCTCATTAAAAGCTACTGTTTTTAATAACATTTTATCAGTATGTCTCAGCAACAGAGGCATATATTTTACCTTCTGTTTAATGCATTTTTGACCCTCATACCACACAGTAATTAAACAAATAAAGGCTGGAGTCAGACTGCCTCTTTTCAAATCCATACTCCGTTATTAATTTGGTATTGATGATGAGCACATTGCTTATTCAGGTATCTACTTCCTTATCTGTGAAACAGATGATACTAACACCTACCTTGCAGGGTTACTCATGGGATGAACCAAGCACTATTGTTATGACAGGAAATGCTCAATAAATGACTGCACTTGTATCTTATTATTAATGCTCAATACCTCTGTGTTAAATCTATGGTAATCTCCATAGAAGAGGTAAAAATAGAACTGAGTCAAATAATTTAGAAAATTATTTAAAATTATGGAAGAAATTCTGATATAAATTACCTGCTTGAAAAACGTTTGTTGTCTGTGCTTGCTTGGCATAAAGTACGCATAAAGTCGAAGAATGTCAGATGCTTGTCCTGAGGAAAGCACAGCATTGACCTTCATTGACCAAGACTGAATGATTAAAAAGTTGAAAAGATATGTTTGTAGATCGTTCAAGCCTTCATCTGCAACTATCAGGAAATATGGGTAACTCTCTTCCAAAAAATGTTTCCATTCTTGTGATAAGCATCCAGAAAACTGTGTTCGAACATCAATGGTGTTATTATGCTGAAGATGAAGAATTAAAGCAGTTCTCAAAGAAAGAAGTTCAGGGAAGTTGAAATATGCATACTCAGCATCCTGTGTGGGAGGGGTAAAGTACATTATTTTGAAATTATCATTTAGTAGTTTACCAGTTTAGTTAACACATATCATTAAAGTTATTAAAGAAATAGGTTCCAACACACCTCTGCTCTGTTTTATAGTCAGGGAATAGACCTTTAAACCTTGACTGTCATCTCACTAATACATGCCATAAACCACAATTTGGATGTAAATATGTGTATCCCTTTTAAGCAGGCACACAATACTCAGGATTTCTCACACTTTCCCATTCTAATTCTTTACCTCTCCAATCTCATTTAAAAAAGAAAAAAAAAAAGGACACAAAAATATGTCAAAGCAAATGGTGGATATAAATTATCCAGGTAAAGGAAGGTGTGGTGGATCATTTTATTTGAGAAGACTGTCCCCAGGTCATTGAGACCCTCCTGAAACTGCATAGGTTTTTATCAAGAGACCAAAATTAGTGCAATAAACTGATTGTAAGAGTTAGGCTGGAAACCTGGATCTTTATTCAAAACACTCCTTGCAAGCAGTCAGAAATATTAAACAAAAAAAAAATCCAACAATAATGTGGATTGAAAAATGTAATTGAACAGATGTACACCAAATGCCTTCAGGGATAGGACGAGGGAGGGGTGATAGTGGTTAGACATATCTGTATTTAAATTGTTAAAATGTTATGATTAATTGTATTTATAATAAAAAAGCAGACCAAATATATTCCCTTGGAGGTAGGTACTATAGAGCAAATAATGAAAAGCAGCGTTAGTGAGTTTGACATTCTTTTTGGGATCAAATACACTGACTGCTGAGTTTTAAAGATAGAAGTTAGAAATCTAGAATCCAGAGATCCATTAGACCACTATTTAGGAGATTTCTCATCCTCTTTCATGATCCTGCGTGTCCTTACAACAAAGTTCCATTACTGTGAATAATAAACAATTTTTTGTAACTTCTGAATACTGTGATTATGGGTAACTGTTTTCTGTTCTTCCTTTTAAATTTTCTAAATATTTATAGATATATTTCAATTTGTAATAAGAAAACACTTTTATAATAGAAATTTTAGTATTAGTTCTCAAATCATAGAAAAGGATTCAACTGTCACATGGTACCTTGAAGAACACTATGGCAAATTGTCCTCCTTTACTAATAATATCCACAAGGTAACGTTCAACCAAATAGAAGAAATGGAGCTCCTGCCCCTGCTTTAATGATTTCTCACATATGCACATGACAAGCAATGAATCTCCATCAATCAGAAAAAATTCAGATTCAACAAAATCATTGAATATACTGGAATAGCTAAAAGAAAAACAGTTAAAACAAAAATTAGATATAAATTAAATAAGGTCCAAGAAAAGGCAGCAGCCTTGTTATTATCATTAATAGTTGAATTTACTGAGTAAGCATTCATGTCAGGATCAATGCTAAAACATTTCAAATATACCCATATACATGACTATCTTTCATAAAAGGAAGGCAGGATCAGTCCATTCTATAGAGAAGGGAACTTAAGCACAAAATGATAGGAAAGATTATCTAAAGCCATAAGGCAAAATCTGGATTGGACTCAGGAATTTAACACCCATATTTTGAATATGGACCTGTATCATATTTTCTTCCTGCTTAATCAATCTCATTCCTTTATAAAATAACTAGAGGCCCAGTGCACGAAATTCATGCATGGGAGGGGGGTCCCTCAGCCCGGCCTGCACCCTCTCTAATCCAGGACCCTTTGAGGGATGTTCAACTGCCAGTTTAGGATGGGGCCTAAACCAGCAGTCGGATATCCCTCTCACAATCCGGGACTGCTGGCTCCTAACCACTCGCCTGCCTGCCTGCCTGATCACCCCTAACTGCCTCTGCTTGCTGGCCTGATCGCCCCCTAACTGGTCCCCTGCTGACCTGGTCACCCCCTAACTGTCCCCCTGCCAGCCTGATCGCCCCCTAACTGGTCCCCTGCTGTCCTGGTTACTCCCTAACTGTCCAGAAGGAAGTCAGACATCTGGAAGATGTCCAGTCGACCCAGTCTAATTAGCATATTACCCTTTTATTAGTATAGATGGGTTCATTGACAGCTGTAGACAAAGAATGCAAGAAAAAAATGTTCCTATTCACCATCAAATAGCTCTAAAAGTTCTGTGTTAAATAATCATATATACAACTATATACATATTTAATGCTCTATAATATATTCTAAGATAGATGATAAGATAGATAAATAGAGATCACTTTAAGGTCAAATAGATATATGTAAATAGGACAAAGAATTTTATATTTCTTTATTACCACAATATTACTCACTCAGCTTTTGGCATTTCACTCAAAATTAACTCTGAAATTTCCTCTAAAAACATCCTATATTTTTCTAAACCTAAAAATAAAAAAAAGGGTTATTTTCAATCAGTCTTTTTTTAAAGAAAAAAGAAACAGAAATAAAATTTTTTAAATCTAATAAAATTGTACAACATACAATTTTAGAAATCATGAATATTTTAAATTGAAAATTACCCATCCTTGCTGCTACTTGCGCCTCCAACCTGAACTGGAAAATATTAAATATAGCAAAAATTCTTTACTTGGGTACCTCTAAGTGGCAGTTATTAATGAAAATGACAGACCTACAAAAAAGAGAAGAAAAATTAGAAATGTATTTATTCCATTAACAAATAGTATTGAATGACTATTGTGTGTTAAACAAAACACAGGACACTGGGAATATAAATACAGACCAAAGTCAACATGCTGTCAGTTCTCATGAAGCTTAAAATCTCTTAGGAAAGACAAATATTAATCAGAGAATCATATAAAGAGTGGAAAATTAAAAATGTGACAAAATCGCCGAAACTGGTTTGGCTCAGTGGATAGAGCGTCGGCCTGTGGACTGAAGGGTCCCGGGTTCGATTCCGGTCAAGGGCATGTACCTTGGTTGCAGGCACATCCCCAGTGGGAGATGTGCAGGAGGCAGCTGATCGATGTTTCTCTCTCATTGATGTTTCTAGCTCTCTATCCCTCTCCTTTCCTCTCTGTAAAATATCAATAAAATATATTAAAAAAAAAACATTAAAAAAAAATGTGACAAAATCAAAGAGGGTGGAGGAAGCTACCCCAAAGAAGTAATGCTTAGGCTGACGTCTGAGGGATCAAAAATGATGCAAGGACTGTAGCATTCCAGGCAAAGAGAATACCTGAATACCATGTGCAAAAGCCCTGTGGCATGAAAAAGTGTGGATGGAACTAGATACTGAAAAGAAGTCAGCCAGAATGGAGTGGAGAAAGTGAGGGAAGAGCTGTGCTAGGGAGGACTACAGAAATATAAGGGCATTCAAAGCCTTTGAGGGCATGTTTTCTGATCCTAAAATCCACTGATAGATTTTAAGCAGATAGTGTTATAATTGGTTTTACCTATTGAAAGATTACACTGGCTACAGTACAGAGAATAGACAGGATGAAAGCAAAGATCCAGTTAGTAGAGTAGAGAGAAAGCCATTGTTAGAATAGTCATGACAGTAGTTTGATCTAATAGAGCTTGATGGTTGTTTGAAGAAGATACTGATAGTAAATATTTAGCAGGTGAGTTTGATAAGATCTGGTAAGGAATCAGGTACGAACAGAGAAGAGGAGATAGTGAGTGCTGGCAAGAATAACTCCCTAGGATTCTACCTAATGCAACAGCATCAATCAGTAGGCCATTCCCTAGTCAATAAACCCTGGAAATAGGTCACATTTCAGGGAAATATCATTTGTGGTCAACGAGAGTTTGACTTGCTTTTGAGACTTAACCACAGAAATGTCATGTAAGAAAATATACAGTACAAGAAGTCAAATACAAGGTTTGGGCTAGACCTGAATATGTGAGTAATTTGAGTACTATAATAAGTAAGGTCAATGTTGAACAGAAAGATACAACATCATTCAAGAAAAGAAAATGACTGAAAATCCAGTTTTGCAGACCACTAATCCTATGTAATAAAGAGGTAATATGCAATTGACCATCACTCCAACACACAAGATGGCCGCCCCCATGTGGTCAAAGATGGCCACCCCCATGTGGACACAAGATGGCCGCCACAAGATGGCTGGCAGGGGAGGGCAGTTGGGGGCGATGACGCCTGCAGGGAGGGCAGTTGGGGGGATCAGGCCTGCAGGGGAGGACAGTTAGGGGGACCCAGGCCTGCAGTGGAGGGCAGTTGGAGGGAACCAGTCCAGCAGGGGAGAGCAGTTAGGGGTGACCAGGCTGGCAGGGGAGGGCAGTTGGGGGTGACTGGACCAGCAAGGGAGCAGTTAGGCGTCGGTCAGGCTGACAGAGGAGTGGTTAGGGGGTGTTCAGGCTGGCAGGCAGGTGAGTGGTTGGGAGCCAGCAGTCCCGGATTGTGAGGGGTCCCAGAATAGAGAGGGTGCAGGCTGGGCTGAGGGACACCCCCCCCCCCAATGCACAAATTTCATGCACCGGGCCTCTAGTATTTAATAAATGTTGAGAGAGGAGGAAACGTCTGCAAAGGTAACTGAGAAAAACACTATGACAATGGCAGAATAAAATGCACTTGAGCATTTTGTCACAGTAAACAAATATTGAGGCATTTCTCATATATACATACTGTTTGTTAGGGCTGTGAAACTCAGATGATAGATAGATAGATAGATAGATAGATAGATAGATAGATAGATAGATAGATGATAGATAGATAGATATTATATGACATTAAGGAATATATAATGGTGAGATACATATTGATATTAAATTAATAATGCAGTGAAGATGTGGCTATAAAAAATGAGTACATTTGAAGAAAGAAGAAATTACTATGGGCTGGAATGTTTAGTAAACAACAGAGACAGGGGCAGAAGCATGTTTTCTCACTCATCCAGTTATTCCATCCTTTTTCAAAGACATCTAGAGCATCTACTCATCACCAAGCTTTGTATTTGCTGCAACATATGGAAATATGCATGAAATATGGTCCCCTCTGGTTACCATCTGGTAATGGTTTGAAGAGAATTAAATCAAACAGTATAATGTAATGTTTGATCAAGCAGAAATGGCATAAGAAGCCATTAGAGAACTGAAAAGGAGTTCTATAATCAGCTCGAGTGATCGGGGTTCTGTGTTCTGAGGTTTCAAGCACACATTGAAAAGATGATGAAAAATTTTAGCATGTTGGGGAAGGTAAGAGATATAGAAGATGACATTCCATGTAGCAAAGCAGCACTGGTTTAATGTAGAGATGTGAAACATGACAAGTTTGAGTTTCCACAGGTCACTCTACATGGCATAACAGGGTAACCTGATTGTAGATGAAAATCAGGTATGCACCAGATGATAAGATCTTTTGCCCAGGGAAGAAGTTTAGGCATTTTCCCAAAAGCTCTCTGCCATCTATTTCATGCAATCCTCAACCTCACTAATTGCACATTTGCCATACTGTCTTTCTTCAGTTCTGCAAGTGATATGTGCTCAAACGGAAAAGATGAGTCAGTGAGAACCAAGTGGACAAGAGAAACTTAACTGCAAATAGGTTACAAAAGGAAACTTCAGAAAAGATAGTGTCAGATTCTACAAGATGAAATAAGTCCCAGATGTTCACAGTGTCCTTAATGTTTTAGGAATTTTTTATGGTACTCCTAGGAAAAAATAAATATCTAATAGTTCATTTATTAAGTAGTTAGCTCCAAACAAATTAGTAAGTCCTAACAACCTCCTTTGAAAATATATAATACACATAAATTGAGAGAAATAATAGTTTTTACAATTAAATAACAATTACTAATGAACCATGTGTGCCTGTTGGACAATGTGAAACTTTTCAACAATGGCCATAATGGCAGAATAAAACCCTCCTTAATTTAACAATTAAGGCCTCCTGCCTACTTTCTTCTCACATATTCCACAGAAAACTTTCCCTATTAAATTTTACCCCAAACTTATACCTGCCTTAACTTTTACACAGAATTTACAATCATATGCCCAGCTCGCTCTTTTTTAAGGAAGCGGCATGATAAGAAAAATAAAGCCAATTACCTCCATAATAACCTCTGAATGAAATGCATTAAAAAATTAGAATTATGCTCAGCTGGCATGGCTCAGTGGTTGAGCATAGACCTATGAACCAGGAGGTCATGGTTCAATTCCGTGGTCAGGGCACATGCCAGGGTTGCAGGCTCGATACCCAGTGTGGGTATGCAGGAGGCAGCCGATCAATGATTCTCTCTCATAATTTTTTAAAAAATATGTTTATTTCAGAGAGGAAGGGAGAGGGAGAAAGAGATAGAAACATCAATGATGAGAATCATTGATTGGCTGTCTTCTGCACTTCCCACATTGTGGATCAAGCCAACAACCAGGACATGTTCCCTGACCACAGAATCAAACCGTGACCTCCTGGTTCACAGGTCAATGCTCAACTACTGAGCCACACGGGCTGGCAGGAAAAATCTTTTTTTTTCCCCCTCAGGAGGAACTTTTCATAGCTCCTGTTTGTAAGAAGGGCCTTAAGGGGGCAAGGGCGTAAGTGTCCCATGAGTACTCATTAATTGCACTCTTTTGTTTCCTTCTCTCATCTATGTCTATTATATTGTCATTTTTAAAAAAAAGATTTTATAAGGAGAGAAATCCAAATCTCTCCAAGACCATGGAATGTATTCTTTGGTTACTAATCAGAAGTTTCTAAAAGACAAAGTAATTTCTCTAAGCGAATCATAAAGTAAACTTTGGTCATTGAGCAGATGTTTTTCTTACTATTTGTCCTACCTGAAACCTGACAAGATATTTCAAAGAATTTATTAACTCTATGATCAGAAATTTGGCAAGCTTAGAAGTCAAGTAAGATGTTTTAAGCCTTAGTAGCTTTCAAGATCTTTCTGATATTAGATAACCAGAAATGTAAACACAGGCCACAACTGCCCGAGACTAAATAAACCAAAGGGAAGGAAGCACAAGTGTCTGGAAAAGTTCCGTTGTCTGAGCAGCACTCCCCTCAGTCTTCTTAAAAAATGGTTTATCGAGGACGAATGCAAATCTGAGTCACCTGAATGAATATATTTAACTTGTTACAACTATTGTAAGTTAATGGATTTTACCTTATTTTACTTGTCTCCTGGCTAAAAAATGTTTAATTAAAACTATCAGGGCTCTAGTTGTCTGTCTCTATATATACTAGAGGCCCGGTGCACAAAATTCATGCACAGGTGTGTGTGTGTGTGTGTGTGTGTGTGTGTGTGTGTGTGTCCCTCAGCCCAGCCTGCACCCTCTCCAATATGGGATCCCTTGAGGGATGTCCGACTGCCCATTTAGGCCCCGGATCGAGCCTAGACGGGCAGTCAGACATCCCTCTCACAATCTAGGACTGCTGGCTCCCAATCACTCCCCTGCCTGCCTGCCTGATTGCCCCTAACCGCTTCTGCCTACCAGCCTGATCACCCCCTAACCACTCCCCTGCCAGCCTGATCGACGCCTAACTGCTCCCCTGCCGGCCTGATTGCCCCTAACTGTCCTCTGCTGCAGGCCTAGTCACCCCTAACTGGCCTCCCCTGCCAGCCTGCTCACCCCTAACTGTCCTCCCCTGCAGGCCTGGTGCCCCCCTGCAACTGCCATCCCCTTCTGGCCCGGTCACCCCTAACTTCCCTCCCCTGCCAGCCTGGTCACCCCTAACTGCCCTCCCCTGCTGGCCCAGTGAAGAGATCAGCCAAGGAAAAGCTGCAAACAGCTTAACTTGAAAACATTCCCAACTGTGTAAGTGCCAAAGAAGCGCATTCCGCAAACGGATGCGCTCCCCTCTTGCCTGCAAACAGGAAGGGTGGGTTTGGCCACAAGGGAATGACCTTCAAAGCTGTTCTTTAAAGGTATGGGTCCCCTACCCACACAGTTTTCCCAGGCTTGCTTGGATGGCGGTTATCAGTAGAATGAGAGCAACCTTTCATAGCTTACCAAGAAGTCTGTAACTATTTACTGAGATTTGCTGTACTGAGAATTTGTCCTTCTGCTCTGTCTCTCCCTTAGAGATTAAGAGGAACAAAGAATACATTCCTCTTGACAGACCTCCTATTCAGTGTTTTGTGTATAAAAGGCATTACGCAGTTAATAAACTTGCTGCAGTCTTCACCGAGCTCGGCGTCTGTCTTGTCTGTGTGTATGTTTTCTGTCATTTCATCATCCCACATTTTATTGAAACAGGTTGCAACAGCCCAGTCACCCCTAACTGCTCTCCCCTGCTGGCCAGGTCACCCCCTAGTGCCCTCCCCTGCAGGCCTGGTTCCCCCCAACTGCCTTCCCCTGCAGGCCTGGTCCCCCCAACTTCCCTTCCCTGCAGGCCTGGTCCCCCCCAACTGTCCTCCCCTGCTGGCCTGATCGCCCACAACTGCCCTCCCCTGGCTGGCCATCTTGTGGCGGCGATCTTGTGTCCACATGGGGGCAGCCATCTTGTGTGTTGGAGTGATGGTCAATTTGCATATTACCCCTTTATTATATAGGATGTATTGTCTAATACCAGAGAATCAATAAATTGGCTTATAAAGAGCTCTATTTAATAGGCTTAAATAAGTTAAGCTCTTATATAAATAAAAAATAGAAACTGTCCTAGTTATTTCAAAAATTTTCCTCAAAATTAAGCTGACTAAAATTGAATTTCCTTTAATAAGGGTTATTTTTTAAAATTAGGCTTTTTAATAACAATGGTGTGTTTATATAAAGCTAAAACTTTATCTGCTAAACACACCACACACAAAAAATAATATTCCTGTACTATGGATATGTTCTTTAAAAAGATTATAAAGCAAACAAAGATTTTATGTTTTATATAAATAATTTTCTACATTTTTTTATCATCATGTCTTTTATTGTTTAACTAAACCAAGTATTCTTAATATTAAAAGAGCTCTATTTTGCCCACAACTATGCAACCTTCTGTATTTGTCTTTGAAATGTTTTATTGTCACTTTGAATAATGAATAATTAAGTATTATTTCATTAGGTGTTGTTCCACAATGACATATGATTTTATTTGACCAAATGTTTTAAAATTTTTGATGTTTTTGACAACTTCCCAAGATCAAATGTTCTAAATAATAACTTTGGGATGTTCCAGAGGCTCCTGAAACATTTTAAAGAAACTTTATCTCTCCTCATAAAAAGGGAAAAATAAGCTAATTAGGTTTATTTGGTATGTTAACCACACAGGAAGCATAGTCAAGTAACTAATGCCAACTAACTTACAGTATTTCTGTCTCTGGAAGTTATAAATTTTATCATGCCTTTGAAATATAAACACCAAGGAGCTGAGCAAATCATTGCTCACGGAGACATAAGGGGAAAAAAATAGTGTTTTTTAAAAAAATACAAACTGCTACATAACTTCCCTTACCAAAACTGGTTTGTAAAAGAGCTATGTTTTTACAAAACTACTAAAAAAAATAATGATAAAATGAAATGACTGCATATAAAATATAAGATATATGTTTTCAATAGAAGAAAATAGGAAGCATGAAGATTCCCTTTTGTTGAGAGAAAAAAGAAGAAAATGTTCTTTTGAGATAAGAAAGTTATAAAGATATTTGAGGGGTAGGACTAAGGGAATTTATTACCAGCAAACCAGCAATGCAAGAAATGCTAAAGGGTCTGCTGTAAAAAAAAAAAAAAGAAATAGGAAGCGAAGAAGGAACACAGGTGTAAAGAATAGCAATGGCGACAAATAAGTACCTATCAATAATAACTTTAAATGTAAATGGATTAAATGCCCCAATCAAAAGACATAGGGTAACGGATTGGATAAGAAAACATGACCCATATATCTGCTGTCTACAAGAAACCCACCTCAGAAAAAAAGACGCACACAGACTGAGGGTGAAGGGATGGAAAAAGATTTTCCAGGCAAATGGAACTGAAAAAAAAGCTGGGGTAGCAATACTTATATCTGACAAAATAGATCTCAAAGTGAGGACATAACAAGAGATAAGAAAGGCCACTTCATAATACTAAAGCGAGCAATCCAACAAGAAGAAATAACTCTGGTAAACATATATGCACCCAATACAGGAGCACCCAAATACATAAAAAAACTCCTGGAGGATATCAAGGGAGAGATTGACAGCAATACAATCATAGTAGGAGATTTTAATACCCCACTATCACCATTGGACAAATTCTCTAAACAAAAAATCAGCAACAAAACATCAATCCTAAATGACTCACTAGACCAGATGGAATTAATTGACATCTTCAGAACATTTCACCCCAAAGCCACAGAATATACATTCTTCTCAAGTGCACATGGGTCATTTTCAAAGATAGACCATATGTTGGGACATAGGCAAAGTCTCTTCAAATTCAAGAAGATAGAAATCATATCAAGCATCTTCTCAGACCACAGTGGCATAAAACGAAATCAACTACAATAAAAACAACCCAAAGAAATCAAACACATGGAGACTAAACAGCATGCTATTAAACCATGACTGGGTTACCAGAGAGATCAAAGAAGAAATAAAAAAAAACATCATGGCAACAAATGATAATGAAAACACTACAATCCAAAATCTATGGGACACAGTGAAAGCAGTCTTGAGAGGGAAGTTCATAGCTCTACAAGCCTACTGCAAAAAACAAGAAACAATGGTAATAAATTACCTAACCCAACAACTCAAAGAGTTAGAAAAAGAGCAACAAGAAAAGCCCAGTGTAAGCAGAAGGAAGGAAATAATAAAGATCAGAGCGGAGATAAACGACATAGAGACCAAAGAAACAATACAAAAGATCAACAAAACCAAGAGCTGGTTCTTTGAAAGGATAAACAAGATTGATGAACCTCTAGCCAGGCTCACCAAGAAGCAAAGAAAGAGGACCCAAATAAACAAAATCAGAAATGAAAGAGGTGAAATAACAACAGATCCCACCGAAATACGAAGGATTGTTAAAAAATACTATGAACAACTCTATTCCAACAAACTGGACAACCTGGAGGAAATGGACATATTCCTAGAAAAATATAACCTTACAAAACTCAATCAAGAAGAATCTAAACAGCTCAATATGCCAGTAACTGTGGAAGAAATTGAAGCAGTCATCAAAGAGCTTCCGGCAAACAAAAGCCCGGGGCCAGACGGCTTCACAGGAGAGTTTTACCAAACATTCAAGGAAGAACTAAAACCTATCCTCCTCAGACTATTCCAAAAAATTCAAGAGGAAGGAACACTTCCAAGCTCTTTCTATGAAGCAAGCATCACCCTAATACCAAAACCAGATAAAGACAACACAATGAAGGAGAATTACAGGCCAATATCCCTCATGAACGTAGATGCCAAAATCCTCAACAAAATTCTAGCAAATCGGATCCAGCAGTACATCAGAAAGATCATACACCATGACCAAGTAGGGTTTATCCCAGGAATGCAAGGATGGTACAATATCCGAAAATCAATAAATGTGATACATCACATAAACAAACTGAGAGATAAAAATCACATAGTCATATCAATTGATGCAGAAAAAGCATTTGACAAAATCCAACACCCTTTCTTGATAAAAACTCTCAACAAAGTGGGAATAGAGGGATCATACCTCAACATAATAAAAGTTATATATGATAAACCCACAGCTAACATCATACTCAATGGGCAAAAACTAAAACCATTTCCCCTAAGAACAGGAACAAGACAAGGATGCCCACTCTCACCACTCCTGTTTGACATAGTACTGGAAGTATTAGCCATTGCAATTAGACAAGAAGAAGAAATAAAAGGCATCCAAATTGGAAAAGAAGAAGTAAAGCTGTCCTTATTTGCAGATGACATGATATTGTACATAAAAAACCCGAAAGACTCCATCAAAAAACTAACAGACTTAATAAATGAATTCGGCAATGTAGCAGGATACAAAATTAACGCCAAGAAATCTATGGCATTTCTATACACCAACAGTGAACTTACAGAAAGAGAGACTAAAAAAGCAATCCCATTTTCCATCACACCAAAAAAATTAAGATACTTAGGAATAAACCTAACCAAGGAGGTAAAAGACCTATATGCAGAAAACTACAGGACACTGAAAAAAGAGATAGAGGAAGATGTAAACAGATGGAAGAACATACCATGTTCATGGATTGGTAGAATCAACATCATCAAAATGTCCATACTACCCAAAGCAATCTATAGATTCAATGCACTCCCCATTAAAATACCAACAGCATATTTCACAGACCTAGAAAGAATTCTCCAAAAATTCATCTGGAATAAAAAAAGACCCCGAATAGCCACAGCAATCCTGAGAAAGAAGAATAAAGTAGGAGGGATCTCAATACCAGATTTCAAGCTGTATTACAAAGCCACTGTTCTCAAAACAGCCTGGTACTGGCACAAGAACAGACGTATAGATCAATGGAATAGAATAGAGAATCCATATATCGACCCAAACCGCTATATGTAATTAATATTTGACAAAGGAGGCATGAGCATACAATGGAGTCAAGACAGTCTCCTCAATAAATGGTGTTGGGAAAATTGGACAGATACATGCAAAAGAATGAAACTAGATCACCAACTTACACCACACACAAAAATAAACTCAAAATGGATACAGGACTTAAATATAAGATGGGAAACCATAAAAATACTAGAGGAATCCACAGGCAGCAAAATCTCAGATATATGCCAAAAGAACTTTTTCAGTGATACTGCCCCTATGGCAATGGAAGCCAAAGAGAAAATAAACAAATGGGACTACATCAAAATAAAAAGCTTTTGCACAGCAAAAGAAACCATCAACAAAACAACAAGAAACCCCACTGTATGGGAGAACATATTTGCAAATGGTATCACTGATAAAGGTTTAATTTCCAACATCTACAGGCAGCTTATACAACTTAATAAAAGGAAGATAAAGGATCCAATAAAAAAATGGGCAACGGACCAAAATAGAATCTTTTCAAAAGAAGACAGAAGGAAGGCCAAGAGACACATGAAAACATGCTCAAAGTCACTAATTATCCAAGAGATGCAAATCAAAACGACAATGCGATACCATCTCACACCTGTCCGAATGGCTATCATCAACAAATCAACAAACGACAAGTGTTGGCAAGGATGTGGAGAAAAAGGAACCCTCGTGCACTGCTGGTGGGAATGCAGACTGGTGCAGCCACTGTGGAGAACAGTATGGAGTTTCCTCAAAAAACTGAAAATGGAACTCCCATTTGACCCAGTAATCCCACTCCTAGGAATATATCCTAAGAAACCAGAAACACCAATCAGAAAGGATATATGCACCCCTATGTTCATAGCAGCACAATTTACAATAGCTAAGATTTGGAAACAGCCTAGGTGCCCATCAGCAGATGACTGGATCAGAAAACTATGGTACATCTACACAATGGAATACTATGCTGCCATAAAAAGAAGGAATTACTACCATTTGTAGGCACCTGGATGGAATTAGAGAACATTATGCTAAGTGAAATAAGCCAGTCAATGAAACAAAAATACCACATGATCCCACTCATTTGGGGATAATGAAAAACATTATAAATTGATGAACCAAAAGATAGTTACAGAGGCAGTAAAGCATCAAACAGACTGTGAAATTACAGCGGTAAGGTTAGGGAGAGTTGGGGGAAATAAGAGATCAACTGAAGGACTTGTATGCATGCATATAAGAGTAACCAACGGATGCAAAACATTGGGGGGTGAGGGCATGTATGGGAGTGGGGTGGGGGTGGGGGGCAATGGTAAGATATGTACACATATAATACCTTAATAAAAATTTGAAGAAAAAAAAAGATATTTCAAGGGTTATTTTAGGTATCTGGGTTGTTTGGTTTTTTTTGTCTGTTGGTTTTTGTTGGGGTTTTTTGTGTGTGTGAAGCAAGAAAAAAGGAAGTAATTTTGTTCTAAAGTAGAATGTTTGTTTCAAATAAGAAAAAAAAAAGATAGGTCAACAAGTGAAAGGTATATGTAGGTTCCAGAAGGTTGGTGGAAGTTGTAGAAGGTTCATGGAGACAGGATCTTAAACAAATAATTAATATATGGTTAAACTAAGTTTTGAATGGATAACTAAGTCAATTGAATCATTTAAATATGTATGAATATGAACTCTCACCAAATTTTTAATTGTAGCCATTTTTAAGTTTTTTATCATTTATAGAAAATTACTATTTTATTCAGCTACGCAGGAGGGAAAAGTATTCCTACAAATGTGTTTCATCTTCAAAGGTTCATTAAAAAAAGAAAAACCCTGACAAACTGTAAAATGCAGGTTTCTAATAACTTTAAAAACGTTAGCACTGAAATGGATAAAGATTTACACAACTCTAAGGAAAAACTGGATGCATAAAACTGCTAACAAAAAGATAAAGATCAATAAGAACTAATAACATGGGAATTTATTACCACAAAACCAGCAATGCAAGAAATGCTAAAGGGTCTGCTGTAAAAAAAAAGAAATAGGAAGCAAAGAAGGAACACAGGGGTAAAGAATAAAAATGGTGACAAATAAGTACCTATCAATAATAACTTTAAATGTAAATGGATTAAATGCCCCAATCAAAAGACATAGGGTAACAGATTGGATAAGAAAACATGACCCATATATCTGCTGTCTACAAGAAAGCCACCTCAGAAAAAATGACACACACAGACTGAGGGTGAAGGGATGGAAAAAGGTCTTCCAAGCGAATGGAAATGAAAAAAAAGCTGGGGTAGCGATACTGATATCTGACAAATTAGATCTCAAAGTGAAGGACATAACAAGAGATAAGAAAGGCCACTTCATAATACTAAAGGGAGCAATCCAACAAGAAGAAATAACTCTGGTAAACATATATGCACCCAATACAGGAGCACCCAAATACATAAAAAAACTCCTGGAGGATATCAAGGGAGAGATTGACAGCAATACAATCATAGTAGGAGACTTTAATACCCCATTATCACCTTTGGACAAATCCTCTAAACAAAAAAATCAGCAAAGAATCATCAATCCTAAATGACTCACTAGACCAGATGGAATTAATTGACATCTTCAGAACATTTCACCCCAAAGCCACAGAATATACATTCTTCTCAAGTGCACATGGGTCATTTTCAAAGATAGACCATATGTTGGGACATAGGCAAAGTCTCCTCAAATTCAAGAAGATAGAAATCATATCAAGCATTTCTCAGACCACAGTGGCATAAAACTGGAAATCAACTACAATAAAAACAATCCAAAGAAATCAAACACATGGAGACTAAACAGCATGCTATTAAACCATGACTGGGTTACCAGATAGATCAAAGAAGAAATTAAAAAAAAACATCATGGCAACAAATGACAATGAAAACACAACAATCCAAAATCTATGGAACACAGTGAAAGCAGTCTTGAGAGGGAAGTTCACAGCTCTACAAGCATATTGCAAAAAATAAGAAACAATGGTAATAAATTACCTAACCCTACAACTCAAAGAATTAGAAAAAGAGCAACAAGAAAAGCCCAGTGTAAGCAGAAGGAAGGAAATAATAAAGATCAGAGTGGAGATAAACGACATAGAGACCAAAGAAATAATACAAAAGATCAATAAAACCAAGAGCTGGTTCTTTGAAAGGATAAACAAGATTGATGAACCTCTAGCCAGGCTCACCAAGAAGCAAAGACAGAATACTCAAATAAACAAAATCAGAAATGAAAGAGGTGAAATAACAACAGATCCCGCCGAAATACGAAGGATTGTTAAAAACTACTACGAACAACTCTATTCCAACAAACTGGACAACCCGGAGGAAATGGACATATTCCTAGAAAAATATAACCTTACAAAACTCAATCAGGAATAATCTAAACAGCTCAATTTGACAGTAACTATGGAAGAAATTGAAGCAGTCATCAAAAAGCTTCCAGCAAACAAAAGCCCGGGGCCAGACGGCTTCACAGGAGAGTTTTACCAAACATTCAAGGAAGAACTAAAACCTATCCTCCTCAGACTATTCCAAAAAATTCAAGAGGAAGGAACACTTCCAAGCTCCTTCTATGAAGCCAGCATCACCCTAATACCAAAACCAGACAAAGACAACACAATGAAAGAGAATTACAGGCCAATATCACTCATGAACGTAGATGCCAAAATCCTCAACAAAATTCTAGCAAATCGGATCCAGCAGTACATCAGAAAGATCATACACCATGACCAAGTAGGTTTTATCCCAGGAATGCAAGGATGGTACAATATCTGAAAATCAATAAATGTGATACATCACATAAACAAATTGAGAGATAAAAATCACATAGTCATATCAATTGATGCAGAAAAAGCATTTGACAAAATCCAACACCCTTTCTTGATAAAAACTCTCAACAAAGTGGGAATAGAGGGATCATACCTCAACATAATAAAAGCTATATATGATAAACCCACAGCTAACATCATACTCAATGGGCAAAAACTAAAACCATTTCCCCTAAGAACAGGAACAAGACAAGGATGCCCACTCTCACCACTCCTGTTTGACATAGTACTGGAAGTATTAGCCATTGCAATTAGACAAGAAGAAGAAATAAAAGGCATCCAAATTGGAAAAGAAGAAGTAAAGCTGTCCTTATTTGCAGATGACATGATATTGTACATAAAAAACCCGAAAGACTCCATCAAAAAATTAACAGACTTAATAAATGAATTCGGCAATGTAGCAGGATACAAAATTAACGCCAAGAAATCTATGGCATTTCTATACACCAATAGTGAACATACAGAAAGAGAGACTAAAAAAGCAATCCCATTTACCATCGCACCAAAAAAATTATGATACCTAGGAATAAACTTAACTAAAGAGGTAAAAGACCTATATGCAGAAAACTACAGGACACTGAAAAAAGAGATAGAGGAAGATGTAAACAGATGGAAGAACATACCATGTTCATGGATTGGTAGAATCAACATCATTAAAATGTCCATACTACCCAAAGCAATCTATAGATTCAATGCACTCCCCATTAAAATACCAACGGCATATTTCACAGACCTAGAAAGAACTCTCCAAAATTCATCTGGAATAAAAAAAGACCCCGAATAGCCACAGCAATCCTGAGAAAGAAGAATAAAGTAGGAGGGATCTCAATACCAGATTTCAAGCTGTATTACAAAGCCACTGTTCTCAAAACAGCCTGGTACTGGCACAAGAACAGACATATAGATCAATGGAATAGAATAGAGAATCCATATATCGACCCAAACCACTATATGTAATTAATATTTGACAAAGGAGGCATGAGCATACAATGGAGTCAAGACAGTCTCTTCAATAAATGGTGTTGGGAAAATTGGACAGATAATTGCAAAAAAATAAAACTAGATCATCAGCTTACACCATACACAAAAGTAAACTCAAAATGGATACAGGACTTAAACATAAGACGGGAAACCATAAAAATACTAGAGGAATCCACAGGCAGCAAAATCTCAGAAATATGCTGAAAGAACTTCTTCACTGATACTGCCCCTAGGGCAATGGAAGCCAAAGAGAAAATAAACAAATGGGACTACATCAAAATAAAAAGCTTTTGCACAGCAAAGGAGACCATCAACAAAACAACAAGAAACCCCACTGTATGGGAGAACATATTTGCAAATGTTATCACTGATAAAGGTTTAATTTCCAACATCCACAGGCAGCTTATACAACTTAATAAAAGGAAGATAAATGATCCAATTAAAAAATGGGCAATGGACCTTCTTTTGAAAGAAGACGGAAGGAAGGCCAAGAGACACATGAAAACATGCTCAAAGTCACTAATTATCCAAGAGATGCAAATCAAAACGACAATGGGGTACCATCTCACACCTGTCAGAATGGCAATCATCAACAAATCAACAAACGACAAGTGTTGGCAAGGATGTGGAGAAAAAGGAACCCTCGTGCACTGCTGGTGGGAATGCAGACTGGTGCAGCCACTGTGGAGAACAGTATGGAGTTTTCCTCAAAAAACTGAAAATGGAACTCCCATTTGACCCAGTAATCCCACTCCTAGGAATATATCCTAAGAAACTAGAAACACCAATCAGAAAGGATATATGCACCCCTATGTTCATAGCAGCACAATTTACAATAGCTAAGATTTGGAAACAGCCTAGTTGCCCATCAGCAGATGACTGGATCAGAAAACTATGGTACATCTACAAAATGGAATACTATGCTGCCATAAAAAAGAAGGAATTCTTACCATTTGTAGCAACCTGAATGGAATTAGAGAACATTATGCTAAGTGAAATAAGCCAGTCAATGAAAGAAAAATACCACATGATCTCACTCATTTGTGGATATAAAAAACATTAAAAACTGATGAACAAAAAGATAGATACAGAGGCACTAAAGCATCAAAGAGACTGTCAAATTACAGCAGGAAGGTTAGGGAGAGGTGGGGGAAATAAGAGATCAACTGAAGGACTTACATGCATGCATATAAGAATAACCAACGGATGCAAAACATTGGGGGGTGAGGGCATATATGGGAGTGGGGTGGGGGGGGCAATGGTAAGATATGTACACATATAATATCATAAAAAAAAGAGCAAAAAAAATAAAAATAAAAAAGAACTAATAACATGGGACTAAATGAACTGATAAGAATTATAATAATTTTATTATTTTTATATGCAATATTACTATTTTTTTTATCTTTGCTTATCTATCCTAAGATACCTATGACCTACAGCAATTTGGTAAATTAGACATTTGTAAATAAAATTAAAACATTTATTTTAAAAATATATTTTCCTTCCTACCTGATACCTCTAAAATTTCAGGTAATCTTAATGTGTGAACAAATTTAGAGATGTTGACTCTTGGATTCATGTTTCCCAATTTATTATTTTTTTTTTAATCCAGACCTGAGGATATTTTTCCATTAATTTTTAGAGAGAGTGGAAGGGAGGGAGAGACACACAGAGAGAGAGAGAGAAACATTGATGTGAGAAAAACATTGATGTGAGAGACACACATCAATTGGTTGCCTTCTGCACACCAGGACCAGGGGTGGAGATTGAGCCTGCAACCCAGGTACATGCCCTTGACCAGAATGGAACTTGGGACCCTTAAGTCCTCAGGCCGAGACTCTATCCACTGAGCAAAACCAGCTAGGGCATGTTTCCCAATTTAAAGAAATTGCTTACATCTAATTTGATTGCTCAACCAATATAAGATTTGAAATTTTAAAATTACTTGGAAATGAAGCACATGACAGCTGTTGTGAACAACTAACTCAAGATTCCAGACTAGACCTGTATCACGTATTATCTTCATATCTCTCATATTACCTTACTTTAACTCCTTCATATCTGATAAATAAAATGAGGACAAGCACACATTTTAAGAATTATTGTTTTCTTTTTTTCCCCTTAATTTTTGAGTAGGAAAATAACTCAACATTGGACATCATCTTTTTGTTGCTGTTGTTGTTAAACCTCACCTGATGATATTTTTCCCATTCGTTTTCAGAGAGTGGAAGAAAGGGAGCGGGGAGAGAGAAAGAGAAACATTCATGTGAGAGAGATACATTGACTGGTTGCCTTCTGAACACGCTCCCACCAGGGGTGGGGAGTGAACCCACATAACCCAGGTACCTGCCCTTGACCAGGAATTATAAAAATGTTTGCTATTATAAAACTTTGTTTGCATATAGCTCGATGGTATAGGCACACTCAGATAAGGGTTGCCTAGTGTTCTGAAATGACTACTCAGTCCTATGAGACTTCAGATGAGAAACTTCAAGGAACTACAGAAAATGTTTGCCCTTAAAGAAATATGATGGAAAAGCCTTCCTTTTTCTCTGGTGCTCTTAACTGCTCAAATGTGACCTAAGGTTCCAAAGAAAAAGAAAACCACTTCTCTGCTACATGGGACATGCCATACCAGGAATGAGCCTTCCTGGTGATAAGGAACCAACAATGACATGACATACTCAAAATGAGCCACCTGACAACCAAGAACCAATGCCGCCTTAAATAACCGACCAAAGCTGTTTTCTAAGGGATCGGTGATACTTTGAAGGAAATGTCTTAATCAAAGGGAGTGTGGGGGATGTAAAAGAATAATGAATGGAGCTGGAGCTGCCATGCCAGAGGAACTGCTTTGCACATCTTATACCTCAAACCTCTGGAATGTGAAAACAGGGCAAACGAAAGCTTTAGACTGGGCCTAAAGCAGCACTGTGTCCCAAAGAACTTTTTACAAAGATAATAAGAAAGCAGACATTATGACTATCAGACTAAAATGTTTAGATTGTTTGGAATTAGAGCCACTATGTATGTCATCTGCACCAACAGAAATGCCACTCTTCTATTGATGTAATTGTTCCTCTTTCCTTTCTCATTAATACCTTTGCCTTTGTTTCCTAATCAGAACATAATTTGGGAATATCAATTCTTCCCAAATAGCTCTTCTTATTGATCTCAAATAAATGCTTATTTCCTCGCACTTTGGAACAATATCTTTAGTTTAACGGTTAACAATATCTATTTCAAATGGTTGCTTTAATGATCTAGGACTATATTTCCCAGCCAAACATATAGACTGTTTCTACAATGATTAATATGTACATAATCATAATTTTGTAACTACTATTTACTGGTTTTCCATATTTCATTCAACATAGAAACAAATCACAAGAAGTTAGGAAAGGGATGAATAGTAGAAAAAGAAGACTATATACTAAATTCCTCATTTTTATTGCAAAATATCTGTAAATAGCATCCTAAGTTAATATATCAAAAAATAAGGATTTCTGATATCAAGAAGTTACCCTGCCTTTCATATAAGTATCACACCATTGGGTCATCAACTAATATAAGTGGGAAGTTTCATTTTTAGTAGCTGGAGGTAACCCAGAAAATACAGAGATAGAATGATGGAATATCATAATTTTACAACTCATAATGAATTAATAGATCTTAGTATTTTCAGGTGATAGCAGAAAAATATAGAGGCAAATATCTGCTTCCATATAGAACTGCTCCATTATTGAAATACTCTAGAAAATAAATAAATTCATACATACATACATAAACAAACCTGAATTTGATCAAAGCTCTAGTAGCAACCACAAAACATTTAGAAGACAAGGCATGTTAAATGATATCTAGAAGACTCTATAAGACTGGATGAGGGAGGAACCCACTTATTAACAAATAAATTACAAGAGGATGAAAGAGATTATATCAAATTTAGAGACTTATCCAATCACAGCAGTGTCAGCACCTTATCTGAATTCTGATTTAAAGAATTTTAAAAAGGAGAGAAGGCTAGAGGGAAAAAAGAGAGTGAAATTATGCATTATGTATTGGGGGTGGGGAGGATGGCCCAATCTGGACAAGAAGGCGTGGGAAATGGTGAAGCCATCTGATGGAAGGGGTCAAGTTCTTGAAACACTGTCTGGAGAAGAGCTGATCAGCAATGGGCCAAATTTTAAGATGGGCTCCATGACTCCAGCCTCCAGCTACCCTGGTCTACATGCCCAAATAGTACCCTCTCCTGAGTGTGGTCAGGACCTGTGAATTTAATGGGCTAGCCTCTCTCATGATTAGCTTACATTATGTAAAACTCTTATCAGAGTACACGGGGAGAGAATCTCCTGCTGGCTTAGAAGAGATAAACCACCATGTTGTGAGGGGAGAGAATCTCCTGCTGGCTTAGAAGAGATAAATCACCATGTTGTGAGAGGGCCACGTGGCTAGGACCTGAGGGTGGAATCTAAAGGTTGAGAGTAATCCCCAGCCAACAGCTTGCAAGGAAAACAGGGAACCCCAATCCCACAGCTGTAAGGACTTGGATTCTTCCAACAACATGAATGAGCGCCCAGAGCCTTGATGAGATGGCAGCCCCAGCAGACACCTCCATTTCAACCTGGAGAGGTGCTGGGTAAAAGATTCAGTTCAGCCCAGCCTGTGTGGCTTAGTGGCTGAGCATCCATCTATGAACCAGGAGGTCACCATTCCATTCCTGGTCAGGGCACATGCCCGGGTTGGGGCTCAATCCCCAGTGTGGGGTGTGCAGGAGGCAGCCCATCATTGATTCTCTCTCATCACTGATGTTTCTCTCCCTCCCTCTTCCTTCTTATCTGAAATAAATAAAAAAAGATATATTAAGAAAAAAGACTCGGTTACCCCATGCCAGGACTTCTAATCCATGGAAACTATAAAATAATAAATTTCTATTGACTTCAACCACTAAATTTGTGATCATTTGTAATGCAGCAATAGAAAACTAATACATGCCCCTTGACCATGAATACATCCTTTTAACTTTTATATAAGAAATAAATTGTTATTATGTTAAGCCACTGAAATTTAAGGGTGCACAGGCGTCACCTGGGAGATTTTATTAAAATGTAGATTCTAATTCTGCAAGTTTGGAGTTGGGCCTGCCTGAGATTCTGCACAGAGGACGAGGCTGCTTGCTGCTGCAGATGTCCAGGGTTTTGTTTTGGGCTGTACTAAGAAGTGACATCACATGGTGTCCTCAATTCCTCCATCCCAGCACCGTTTCTTAGAAGAGAACCCTTTAAATGCCTGATACTCTCCCCTCTTCTTCAGACCTCTGCGCCCATCATCCTTTCCTCTGCTTCTCTCCCATGCCTTGCATCCCAAGCCAGCAAAGCCAGTCGGCCACCGCCTTGGGGAGCCCATTGGCATCAACACCTCCCTGCACCCGCGCCAGTGCGCGCGCCCGCCGGAGCGGGGCTCCCGGACCACCTCACCCTTTGATCGGAGACCCAGGACCCCCGCGAGACATCTCTGCTCCAGGCCCCTTCCCAGGGACATTCCTTGAAACACACACCACCTCCAGCCCTACGTGGCCCCCACCCCTACCCCTACCCCCACCCCCACCCCCGGTACCACCCGTTCCTCACCCCGGACCCAGGACTGGGAAACCGGGACCTGCTGCTGGGTCCAAAGAGCCGCTGGTTAGCGCGTCCTGCGGAAAGAAAGAGAGTGATAGAGAGGGGACCGTAGACTGAGCTCCAAAGAAGCTCAGGGCTTTGAGCTGAGTGGAGCCACCTACGCCACTCCTTTAACAACTATGGAGTGAGTTTCGCTTTCCTTTCTCACTTCAGAGGCATTTAAGTTTCGTTTTTCAGCATCAGGAATCCGGAGATGAGAGTGGGTTTTAGCGTGTTTCCCTTTGAACTGAGCCGTGTGAAAGAAAGCAGAGGCAAAATGCATTCTTCGGAATTTATACATAAATATAGGGAAAGGAGACAGACAAAGCTGGGACATCTAAGCAAGGTAAAATCCAGTAAAGGTGGAATTTGGAAAAGATGAAATAAAAGACACTGGAATCTGAAATTCCACCGTCAGAGGTGGGGTCTTGCTGCTCCACCTTGACCCAGAAAGAAAAGCAAAAACAGTGCATAAGAATACATGAACTTGAAGCATCTATTATGAGAAGCTGATGATTACTGTTCTGTGTGAGCTATATTGGGAACTTTCATGGGCCAAGAAACACCATTAAAAAATAAATTGAAAATGCAACATGCTTACTTTTACTTCTGTCTTAATCGATGTAATTTTCGCTTAATGTCTGCCTGTTGATGGTTGCAATTTGCGTTTCAACACTAGCCTCTCTTTCGAGTGTCCTAAATTTCATGAATGCTATAAATATACAAATACATGAGAATTCCAGCAAGTGGGAGGTGGGGACAGCAGTGAGTTTTGAGTATTTTAGCAACAGTGGGAAGCCACAGCTGCTTTGTCTGCAGAAATGGTAAGCGCAGAGGTATAGGCACTGTTCCACAGGGAAAACAGAAGAGAGAGCGCAGTGAATGGCATACTTCCTGGTTCTAAATTGGTGAGTCACAATGCTTGGTTGTTGTTGTTGATTTTGTTGTTGTTAATCCTCATTGGAGGATTTTTTCCCATTGATTTTGAGAGAGGGAGACGGGGAGAGAGAGAGAGATCAATGTGAGAGAGACACATGGATTGGTTGCCTCCTATATGCACTGGAACCTCCAACCTGTCTGAGATGGAACCTCAGGTACGTGCCCTCGCCCGGGAATGGAACCCATGGCCCTTCGGTGAGGTGGCTGATGTTCTAACCACTGCACACACCGGACAGGGCAGAGAGTCAAGTTGTTAAAATAAAAAGGTGGGGTTGGAGAGGGTGGCCATTTGTCACATCTATCAGGCTTTCATTTATCCATTTGCAAATTTGGGATGTTTGTTGATGATGACATTGAGAAAGAAAAGAAAGGAACTTAGAACTTGACACAGGGCTGGACTAAAGTTACACTACAGTATATTCATATCCGTCCCTCACGAACTTCTCTAATGCACTTGCCTGTGGTAAGCTGAATAATGCCCGCTCACCCCCTCCAGCCAAGAAGTCAGTGTCCTAATTCCTGGAATCTGTGAACATGTTAGCTTTCATAGCTAAAGGTACTTTGCAGAATAAACCAAATTCAGAATTTGAGATGAAGGGATGAGGATGGGCTGCCCAAGTGGACTCAAAGAGTCCTTATAAGAGGGAGGTGGGAGCAAAGGGTCAGGGAAGGCAATGTGATGACAGAAAGAGTCAGTGATGGAATGTGATGGCTTTGAAGATGGAGGCAGGGGCACAATGAAAGGAGGCAGGGAGGCAGGGTCTCTTGAAGCTGGCAGCGGCAAGGAAACGGATTCTCTTGTAGAGCCTCCAGAAGGAGCCAGCCCTGTTGACACCTTGACTTCAGTCCAGTGAGACTGATTTTGGGCATCTGACCTTCAGAATTGTAAAAGAATAAGTTTGTGTTGTTTTAAGCCAGAGTTTGTTATTAAGTGTAGCAATAGGAAACAAATGCACTATTGTGAATTAATAGAGCAAACTGATAACATATTTGCTAGCAGCAGATAATAAAAAGTAGCAATTTCATGATGGGTATGCTATTATTTTTGTCATTTTATAGATGAGACAAAGAAGGCTTAGAGGGATGACGTAACTAATGAATGCTGCTAAGATTCAAAACCTGATCTAACCCAAAGGTCTATCTATGATCTTTTCTATTACATGATCTCAGACAAATGTTTCATATTCTGTAACTGAAAGTCTTTCACAAATGGACAAATAGCCCTAGCTGATTTGGCTCAGAGGTTAGAGCATCGGCCCACTGACTGAATGGTTGAGGGTTTGTTTCCAGTCAAGCTCACGTACCTCGGTTGCAGGTTCAATCCCCAAACCAATCTGGGTGCGTGCAGGGGGCAACACAACCAAGCGATGTGTCTCTCTCACATCGATGTTCCTGTCTGTCTGTCTCTGCCCCTTCCTTCCGCTCTCTCTAAAAATCAATGAAAATAATATTATTGGATGAGGATGAACAACAAAAAAAAGGACACATAATTTTGTTTTGCTTTCTTTTTTAGTTAATTATTGGGATGTTATAGTTTAAATGTACATAATGCTTATATGTTTGTTTCAGTTTTTACTGAGAAGTGAAAACAATAAATAGTGACTCAATCTTTTCAATTGCTGACCCCAGTATATTTAACCAACACACAAAATCTCTAGTCTAGATTTTCTTTTCCATTTCAACAAATTACCCCCTGAGCATACCCTGGAGTTTGTCCAAATTTTTATCATCACAAACTCTATTTCTACTTTTCAGACTCCTTCCTTTTACTTCCTGCACTTCAGCCTCTTGGGACTCCTGAATGTTTTTCTTATCAGAGTGACAGCCATGAGTCAACAATTCAACTTTTCCCTAAATAACATGTTCAACTACTTGAGCCTTAGACTGTCCTCTATCTTTTCTTTTTCTTTATCTTTTTTTTTTTTTTTTTTTTTTGCCTCGGAACACAGAGAAATGACCCAGTTTGTGTCCTATCAAACTATTTACAAATACATCTCATGCCTTTTTTTGTTTTCCCCCAAGCTTTGGGAACATTTTCCAATAATGGTTACAACCCTACAGAACTTTATATTTGCCTCAAGCTATTTCTAATAGAAGTTCTCTTTTTCAATTCTCTCTTAATTTTATGATAACTCCATATAACATCCTTACACAGAGTCTGGGAAGAATACACCAGGGGCCACCCACACCCAACATAACTAACACCCTATAATCTGCATTTGGCTCCTCCTCAAGCATCTCAGTCCATTATTCTTCAGTATGTTGTATCTTCAACTTCACCCTGTCAACTAGAATGTATTGTTTATTCCACTGAAAGACCCAAGTCACTTCCACTTTAAAAACACTAACAAATATGATCCCCTGCTCTATTTCATCCCTTCTCTTTTGGGCACAGTACCCTTTAGCGGTCTATGCCCGTGGTCTATACTTCTTCACCCTACTCCAAGCCCTCAGGCCCCTTTAGTCCAGATCTGCTCTGAAACTGTTCCGTCAAAGATCACCAATGATGGTCCAGGGATTGATGTCACCAAGCAATGCTTGTTTGGCCTATGATTTACTTACTTCTTTCTCTGAAATATTTGAAATAATTTTAACTCTTTTCCAACCAGTCTCTTCTCCCTTTTTTTCTTCTTTAAATCTATTTCCCTTCCTACTTCCTCTATCCGCATTAATGGAACCATCACATAACAACTGATGATTTAGAAACCTGGTAACCATTTTTTCATCTCCCTTAAATCCCAGTGAACTTGAATTCCTAACACTTATGGAATCTAGAATCTCTTCTCCCTCCCATTTTTAAAGGCTGGAGCAAGTGTCACCATTTTCCATCCAGATTCCTGAAGCAGCCTATTCCCTTCCTGACTCCAGCCTGTCCCTTTATTTCATTGTCCACTCTGCTGTCAGTTACCTTTTAGCATATAAAACTGAGCACATCAAGTCCCTGTTAAAAGACACTTCGACATTTCCTCTAATTTACCTATTAGCATTTCCTCTCTTTTTAGAACCCTCTAACTATCTGATATGCCTCCTTACATCCCATTGTGAGGGAGTGATTCCTGCCCTATAGTTATGGAGACGGCCAAACACAGGACACCTGATGGTGGACAGATGTGATTCACAGCACTTTATTAGCCACATACACTCACAGCCCAGAGCAGGAGGAGCCCAAACACCATATAGGACCACACAGGGCTTTACCTCAGGAGCCAAGTGAACAAGGTGGAACTGTGGGAGGCAGACTGTACTAACTAGAAGGTGGGGTGACTCCGGGACTGAGCAGGATGACTACAGATTTCATCACCGTATTTAGGATGGTGCACAACTGAAAATTCATGAATTGTTTATTTCTGGAATTCTCTTTTTAAATTTTTGGACCACAGTTGACCATGGGTAACTAAAATCACAGAAAGTGAAACCGCAGAAAAGGGGAGACTACTGTACTGGTCATTTATATAATAGCAAATTACTTAGCCAATAGGATGGAGCCAATAATTTTAACAACGTTGAGTATTGGATATGAGGGCCTTAATGGGCCCCACAGTATTAAGGTTGTGATAATGCACTGTGAGAAGCCATTCACTCATTTCAGGTTTAGGAACATGCCGAATTGGACTGTTAAATGAGGAAGCAGTAAGGATAATCACCCCTTAATGCATTAGGTCATATGTAATTAGGCCTTACGGTTAAATTCCTGATAATTATTTGTCAAGAGTGTAGCAATCTAATGCTATATTGTTTTGACTGTGACAGTTGTTTCAGAAGCTTACTCGACATGTAACTTTGTAAGGAATTTCAATATGACTTATTTTTTTCCAGACATAATAGACTTTTTTTTAAAGCCAAGATTGCTGCATGCTTTCTAAAAAATATAATACCAACATCTTTCATTGCAAAAAGAGTTCATTTTCTACTAAATTTGCTTAGGTTTGAATTCTATGATCGTAACCACAGTATTAAATTTATAAATCATAAGTAAACATGTGGTAATACATTTATATGAATACCCATGAAAAAGAAATTATGTCAGCAATAATTTACTTATCTCTTCCTCCTGCAGAAACAAATAAAATATTCAAACAAAAATCACAGATGCACAAGGGAGGGGGAGGCAGAGGTAGGTGGAGATGGGCAAAAGGAGGAAATAGGGGGGTACCTGCAATAACATCAACATTAAGAATATTTAATGAAATGTCATTGTGGGACAACACTTAATGAAATACTACCTAATTATTCATCAACCAAAGTGACAATAAAAAATTTCAAAGATGCAGGTGTAAAGTTAAAATGAGCACACTGGGTCTGTGATATTTCTGCCATGGGCTTTTCAACACCTGTCGATTAGTCAATGAGAGGAAATGTAGGGGGCTGAAGATAAGCCAGTTCTGTGAAAATTCTTTCTCAAAATAGTGCCGAGCAAATTGTTAGTCCAACAGAAGTAGACAGTGACCAGACCTCAGATTTTGTGTGACAGAGCAACTGTCTTCAACGGCTGACATTTTAAAAATACTTAAATCCCACTTTGGTCCAACAGCTGATTTCCTCCCTTACCATACTCTTCCCTCCTTTCTGTTTTCCCAGAGAGTGACAGCACACCGTTCGCATTAGACTTCCTTTTTCCTCTGATAAACAGCTTCTGGAATTGTTACACAGCTGCTCCTACTTGTCTGGCAGTGACCACTCCACTTGCAACTTTAACATTTCCTCACGGAAACCAAGATGGCGGCATAGGTAAACACCTAAACTGCTGCCTCGCACAACAATTTCAAAAATACAACTAAAAGACAAAAAGGACATCATCCAGACCCACAGGAAGGCTAGCTGAGTGGAAATTCTACAACTAGAAGGGAAGAGAAAAGCACAATGAGACTCAGAGGAGCTGCAGGAGGCAGAGGTACTGAGACACGCGTGGAGAGAACTGGCAACTGAGTGCACGGCTGGCTTTCTCAAGCAGGAGGGAAACAAAAGCTCACTCAGTTCCGGGCGAGACTCTGGGGACCCAGACTCATTCGGGGAGAAACTGGACTGTCTGGCAGCAGGCGGAACTCAAGGGTGGCTTTCGCTCAGAGGTCCTTGCAGCGATTACCAAGGGACACTGAGACACAGGGGCCTATTAGGGCAGGGCTGACAGGAAACCAATGCGGTCTGCTCTGCACTGAGACTCTGCCCATTCAAGCTGAGCACAGAGGCTTTTGCAAGTCTTGTCTCATAAGGGTGTCTCCAGCACAGAAGTTCTCCCAGGCTAGACACAGCTGATCCTCACAGCCAATTGGCCTGGAGGTCAATTCCTCCCAGTGATACCAACAACAATCAAGGCTTAACTACAACAAGACTGTGCACACAGCCCACAAAGGGGTGTACCAAGAGTGTCCACCTCAGGTAACTGGGGAGGCTGAGCCACTGGGCCCTATAGGACACCTAGCACACAAAGCCACTCTATCAACTCAGGGAAGCAGCCAAAATGCGGAGACAAAGAAAAAGATCACAAATGAAAGAAATGGAGGAAAGCAAACGACTAGATATAGAGTTCAAAACCACGGTTATAAGGTTTTTCAATAATTTTCTAGAAAAGGCCAATAAATTTAGCAAGACCCGAGAGGATATGAAAAAGGACCAACTAGAAATCAAGCATACACTGACTGAAATAAAAAATATTATACAGAGATCTAACAGCAGACTAGAGGATCACAAGAATCAAGTCAAAGATTTGAAATACAAAGAAGCAAAAAACACTCAACCGGAAAAGCAAAAAGAAAAAATCCAAAAATATGAAGATAGTGTAAGGAGCCTCTGAGTCAACTTCAAGCGTACCAACATCAGAATTATGGGGGTGCCAGAAGAAGAGAGAGAGCAAGATACTGAAAACCTATTTGAAGAAATAATGACTGAAAACTTCCCCCACCTGGTGAAAGAAATAGACTTAAAGTCCAGGAAGTGCAGAGAACCCCAAACAAAAGGAATCCAAAAAGGGCCACACCAAGACACATCATAATTAAAATGCCAAGAGCAAAAGACAAAGAGAGAATATTAAAAGCAGCAAGAGAAAAACAGTTAGTTACCTACAAGGGAGCACCTATACAACTGTCAGCAGATTTCTCAACAGAAACTATGCAGGCCAGATGGGAGTGGCAAGAAATATTCAAAGTGATGAATAGCAAGAACCTACAACCAAGATTACTCTACCCAGCAAAACTATCATTCCGAATTGAAAGGCAGATAAAGAGCTTCACAGATAAGAAAAAGCTAAAGGAGTTCATCACCACCAAACCAGTATTATGTGAAATGCTGAAAGGTATTCTTTAAGAAGAGGAAGAAGAAGAAAAAGGTAAAGATAAAAATTATGAACAACAAATACATATCTATCTGTTATGCCCAGATTTCGTGATCCCCAAAGACCACCAGGGAGCCGAGTCTGATGCAAAAGCAAAGAGCCTTTAATCGAGCTAGCTCGAGCTCAGTCCCACACACACACACCGGCACAGCGGCGAGGTGGAGAGAGAGCGAGCCCCAGACCCCAAACGCGCTGATTTATAGGGGGCCTGGGAGAGGTAGGAGGGGTGAGGTAGTGTGGCCTCCGCTGATTGGTTGGGGTCAGGTTGCACATGGGGGCAGGGCAAGGCTTACTTTCCCTTGCATTTCTATTGGCTAATTCAAAGGTGTGGGTTGGACTCTTGGAGAGGTTCTAGGGCGGGAACCTGACTCCACGAGGTGGAAGACATGGAACAAAAGGAACATGGAGTCTCCCTGCCCTTTCACTATCAACAAGTGAATCTAAAAATCAAGTGAATAAAAAAATCTGATGAACAGAATAAACTGGTAAATATAATAGAATCGGGGGCATAGAAAGGAAGTGAACTGACAATTCTCAGGGGAAGGGGTGTGGTGGTGCGAGAAGAGACTGGACAAAAATCGTACACCTATGGATGAGGACAGTGGGGATGGGTAAGGGCAGAGGGTGGGGTGGGAACCAGGTGGAGGGGAGCTATGGGGAGGGGGGGAAAGAGGAACAATTGTAATAATCTGAACAATAAAGATTTATTTTAAAAAAAAAACACATTCCCTCGCTAAGTATCTTTATGAAGCATGCAATGTAAAATACAAACTTTAAAAGAAATGAAAGGCCAGGAGTTTTGAGTTCGTTCAAATAAGTCTCAAAGCCATTTTTATTTTTATTTTCACTTCTTTTTTTTTATTGATTTCGAGAGGAAGGGATAGGGAGAGGGAGAGAGAGATAGAAACATCCATGATGAGAGAGAATCATTGATGGGCTGCCTCCTGCATGCCCCACGTTGGGGATCGAGCCCACAACCCGGGCATGTGTCCTGACCAGGAATGGAACCTTGACCTCCTGGTTCATAGGTTGAGGCTCAACCACTGAGTAACAGCAGCTGAGCTCAAAGCCATTTTTAGATATCCAATTACTGTGGTATATTGGTCTTTCTCCTCTAGTGACCAAATATTTAAAAAAATAAACTGTCTCATTCAGTCAAGCCTTTATTTCACTTTATATTAACTCAATTTAAAACTTTAAAATCTTCAGCCATAAAAAGGATGCTTACATTTTTAATAATTCATTCATATGATAAATACAAACGGTTTCTTCTTCTTTCCACTATCCTTTTATAGTGAGTTTTTTCTATGCTATTATAAACATCACTTTCTATGACCACTTTAACATTACATGTGTTCACTTAACCATTGGAGATTTAGGTTGTTACCAAATTTTGCTATTGTAAATAATGTTGTGGTAAACATGATATCATATATGTCCACAAAGAAGAGTAGGTGAGGACAGATCAAAGGATATGAACATTTAAAGTGTGGAGAAGTTAAACCACTGATAAACGGATCTAAAGATTTAAAAATTCACAGACAAGAGCTGATCTGGAGTAGAAGACACTTTGTTTCAGGGCTTTAAAATCAATGGTGATCATTTTTAACAGTCTGAATAAAAACATACTATGTGTGCATGTATTGCTTTAAGCCTCTAAGTTCTGGAGTGATTTGCTATCTAACAATGCATAACTGATTCACATTTTAATTTAGGATTTTATGAGTGCAGCTCATCCAAGTGTAGCTGTAGAACCAAGGAGTTGGAGACGAATAGAGGTGAAGATACATAGATATAAGCAGGCCAAACAACGAATATGAAGCAATATGCCACAGTGTGGAATAAATAGACAATGCGTGCTGTGGTCACCCAGGATAATGGCATGACTTGGGGTAAAGAAGAGAACCAAGAGTCCAACTGGATCCAAAGTATTGATTAAAGAGGTAGGGTAGAGGATTGTCAACTTGAATGTCAAGAGCTTCAAAAGAGCAGAACTTTTTATAAGAAGAAGAAGTAATTATTTGGGAGCTGGACAGGGACCCAGGGAAAGACCACTGATACCATGTTTCAACCTCAGATGCTCCTGGAAATGGGTTCTGTTGGTAAGTGTGAAAGTGCACGGTAAACTGCTTTCACCATACCTTGGGTGAGGTATGCTGAAGACAAGTACAGATCAAGACGGGGAGAGAACAGAAAGAGTTTGACAGTTGTTATTCACAGTTCCCTGGGGAGGGCCACTCAGAGGAAGCACCAAGGTCCGTAAAAAAGCAGGAGAGCCCAGCCGGCATGGCTCAGTGGTTGAGCACTGACCTATGAAGCGGAAGGTCATGGTTCGATTCCCATTGAAGGCACATGCCAGGGGGCAGGCAGGAGGCAGCCAATCAATGATTCTCATCATTGATGTTTCTATCTCTCTCTCCCTCTCCCTTCCTCTCTGGAATCAATATATTTATATGTTTTTAAAAGCAGGAGAAAGAGAACTGTGGGTTTGAGCCCTTATTTTGGTTTCTCTAGAAAGGAATTGTGAGGGAGGGCAAGCAGGTTTATAATTGGCTAATCTGTCTAATTTAAGTGGGCTTTGCGACACAGGGGCTGCCCCTGGTTGTCAGATACCTAGCCCTGGGGCAATTAGCATGAGTGTTTAGTAGCCTGGAGTGTGAGGACCCAATATAGGAGATGGTTAGGGGTATAAACTTAAGGGACTGCTCAAGAAGGGAACTGAGTAACGTTTTATAAAAGGAAAGATTAAACTAAGTGCACATTTCCCAGCACACACATTGAGATGGGATTGTAAAGTTTACCTGAGATTTCCAAAAGTTATTGCCCCAGTGCATAGTCTGGAATGGGGCAGGGTGTGATGGTGGGACTCTGTACAAGGTACTGTTAATTCAACAAAACATTTATAAACATTGGTGTGGTGGTGGATTTATATAGTTATAGTTCTATTAAAAATGAGCACCTATATTATTTGAAACTTAATAATACCTTACAAACTTTATTCACCATTGACCTAAATAATCCTGATATTCCATTCCCTAACACACCACCACCACGATTTTTCAGATGTTAACATTTTTATATATTTGCATCATATCTTGTTTGAAGAAATAAAATCACAGGTATGGCTGACATTCATATTCTCCTTTCTCCAACCCAGTTCCCCTAGAATTCTTCCTGTGATTCGCCTGCTGGCCTCTGGGCTTGGTGCCTTAGGTCTGAAGCCCTTTGGTTTACTAGTAGTTTTTCTGGAGAAAAAAAATGAGAATTGGAAAGTAAGACCTAACTGTTCCTTAGGGAAACTTTTAACCTTATGACCAACTCCTATCTCACCTTCAAATGTACCCAGAGTAGACCTAACTGTTCCTTAGGGAAAGTAGGTCTACTCTGGGTACATTTGAAGGTGACCTAACTGTTCCTTAGGGAAACTTTTAACCTTATGACCAACTCCTATCTCACCTTCAAATGTACCCAGAGTTTGACAATTAAAAGTATCTGCAAAAAAAAGCAGCTGGTGGTGCCTTCAATTCCTGCATTTCTCTGGCACTCTGTGAGACAAGCCTTGCTCCTTATCAGCATCTCTTTCTACAGGGGTCTAAGTTTTGACCTTCTCTGCTCTCTACTTTAGGTAGACCACTGCTTCAACTGTTTGCCATTTTCCAACAATTTTGCTGATTTCTGGCATCTTTTGCCATCTCTTACCCCAATCTTTGTCCTTTTAGGTTTGTACTACTTATATTTGAGGGTTTTAGAGAGGGGGAAACCTATATTCAATCAACCAAGCTCACCAAGAAACTCCTTTAGATAAGAAACTGGATCACATGTAATGATGAGGCATTATCTAAATAAAAGAAGACTTGGTATTCAATTCTAAATTAACCAAAAAAAATTAAATTTTATTTTTGCCTCTTAGGTTTCTGCTACCACATGTTGGGACAGAAATGCTTTTTGTTTGTATCACCTATATTTTCTACTTGGAAGACTAAAGCATTAGACTAATCCTAAAGAGATGCTGAGGGATAGGTGAGATATTGGTTGTAGAGCATTTTTACAAGTACAGGAAGGCCTATACGTATTGTGAACAAGTGTCTTAACCTACAGAGTATATTTTATTCTGACACCCTCTGGTGGCTTAAAGTCTCATGTTTATTAGCAATATAAAGAAATCACTATTTTTAAAAGTATGTTATTTGTAAATATTAACAATCCCATTTAAGATGGTATTAATACAATAGCCAAAATTTGGAAACAACCCAAGTGTCCATCAATAGATAAGTGGATTAAAAAAGCTGTGGTACATTTGCACCAAGGAATGTGGCTATAAAACAGAAGGAGCTCTTACCTTTTGCATTAGCATGGATAGATCTGGAGATTATTATGCTAAGTGAAATAAGCCAGTCAGTAAAAGACAAATACCATATAATCACACTTATATATGAAATCTAATGAACAAAATAAACTGATGAACAAAATAGAACCAGAGGCATTGATACATGGAATAGACTGACAGCTGTCAGAGGAGAGTGGGAAGGGGGACTGGATGAAAAAAGGATTAGTCAAAGAACATATATGAATAGCCCATAGACACAGACAACAGTGTGATGATGGCCAGAGGAAAGGGTGAGGGGGGGAGGTGGAGAAGAGGTGGGCAAAGGGGTGAGGTGTAGAAAATGGGGAAATCTGTAATAGTGCCAACAATAAATATAAAGAAAAAAGTTAATAAAATTAGTTATCAGTTAAAAAAAAAAGACACTATCTACACTAACAAAAGAGTAAGATGCAAATTGACCGTACCTTCGCAACGCCCACCAGCCAATCAGGAGTGAGTATGCAAATTAACCCAACAAAGATGGCGACAATGCAGGCATTCCGCTCCACCCCAGCCACTCCGGGCCTCTGGGCAGTGTGGGAAGGTGGAAAGGTGGCTCCGGCCGGAGCGAAGGCAGTGCCGGCAACCAGGGGAAGGAAGGCCCATCCTTGCACGAATCTTCATGCATCGGGCCTCTAGTTAATAAATGAAATAAAATGGAAAGTTGAGTTGTTATAAACTGAATTAAGTCAATATAGACAGATAATTGCTTGGGATTTTTATCTGGACACAATCTTAGAAAGCACCAATTGAAAGGGTAAATGATTTTCTATAAAAATAAGTGAGTTGAGTTAATACTCATTCAATTATTGATTCTTTCAACAAACATTATTTGGATGCTCTTGATGTGCCAGGCACTGAACTCAATGTAATAAAATGGTTTAACCTCAGTGATCTGTGCTTCCTGACTATGTAAACTTCTTGTTATAAACTATGCTTATAATGTGAGTTATCATTTTATGATTTTTATCTAACCATGTGGGTAAAATAGGTAGCTATTTTTTAAATAGCCATTGAATTACTATTTTAAGATCATCTATCACTTGAGTAAAATTCATATGCATATAGCAGATTATAGTAAGAAGAGCAGTCCATATGAATGATACCTTTTCTACTTGGAATCTCATACTGTACTTTTAATTGATTAAGGACATGTTAAAAGTTATGGTGGTGATTGAGAGCTACAAGGTCAGAGTTTGGAGAAATGCTTAAGTTCTGTATTTATTAGTTCTGTAAGGGTAGTTCTTTTTACACTAAGTGTCGTTAATTTATAAGCACCTGGTCCTCAGAGCTTGGGTTGCTTCCCAGTTCATTGATGGAATTCCTGATCATGAGAGTCTGAGGAAACACAACTTCAGTTAGTTGAATGGACTAAGAGGAGATGCAAGTCTGAGGCCTCAAAGCAAGTATGGACCAAGCAATGTTTAATGAATAGGCAAGGCCAACCACCACTCCCATAGAAAAGAAGAAACGCTCATCTGAAATTCACCAACTTTTCAAACTGAACAAATGTTTTAAACAAAAAGAGTGTAATGTGTATCTTAAAATAATAACAAAACAGTGAAGCACTGGAAGGACTTTTTCTTAAAGCTAAAAATATAACATCAGTTTGCCTGAAGTTATAATATAATTTAGAAGATGCCTCAATTTTTCTTTCATTCAGAAAAGTGATAGAAATATTATAGTCTTTCCAAATTAGGTAACACATAAAATGAATAATTGAAAGCATACTAGATTGGTGTTAAGAACCACAAAAGGAGACAACTTTTGTAAAGATTAGAAATTGTGGATTATACTTTAAAAAGATTTTTTAAAAATATAAGTCACTAGATGTAATAACTCAATTGAGACACTAATTTTAAGTTCTATTAACTCATAAAATTTATGTATTTGTGTTTCAAAACATTAAAGCTTACTATAGAAAACTACATATGGTCTCTGGTTTCCAGTTAAATTAAAACATTATAGTATAATATATCATGTTGCTTCAAGTTATACTGCACTTATTATATGACAGGTCCACCAAGGAATTTTTATACAACACTAGAGGACCTAATTTCGTGCATCGGGGGGAAAGATCCCTCAGCCTGGCCTGCACCCTCTCACAATCTGGGACCCCTTGGGGGATGTCCAACTGTGGGATCGGGCCTAAACTGGCAGTCGGACATCCTTTTCACAATCTGGAACTACTGGCTCCTAACTGCTTGCCTGCCTGCCTGCTTGATTGCTCCTAACCACTTGCCTGCCTGCCTGATTGCCCCTAACCACTCTGCCTGCCTGCTTGATCGCCCCTAACTGCTCACCTGCCTGCCTGATGGTTCCTAACCACTCACCAGCCTGCCTGATCGCCCCTAACCACTCTGCCTGCCTGATTGCCCCTAACTGCTCGCCTGCCTGCCTGATTGCCCCTAACCACCTTTGCCTCGGCCCCTGCCACCGTGGCTTCATCTGGAAGGATGTCTGGGATGATATCTGAAAGGTTGTTCAGCTGTCCAGTCTAATTAGCATATTATGCTTTTATTATTGTAGATTACTTGTAAGAACATGGATTTACTACCATGTTCAGAAATCGGGCTTTGAAAAAGAATGTTTTTTAGTTTATTAAGATTAAATCAGCATGTTGGAGAAATGAAGACTAGGAAAGTCATATGTTAATTACATCTCAATTTAAAAAAGAGAGTATAGTTACAGTCTAATATACATGGTAAGAAAATTTGGAATGTAAGCAAGGTAAAAATAATAACAGCAAACTATTACAAAATGCTTACCAAGTTCCAGGCACTGTTCTATGTCACTGAACTGTATTAACTCATTTAATCCCCATTCTTACTTTACAAGGAAAGTACTATTATTATCTCTGTTTTGCAGATGAGGAAATAGATTCCAGAGGAAATTTAAAAACTTATCCAAGGTCACACAGCCTAGTGAATGGTTGGTTTGGAATTAGAACCCAGGTAACTCACTCCAGAGCCCATGTTTGTTTGTTTGTTTTTTCGTCAGCATGCTAAATTTGCTCCCCTGTTCATGGCAATACAAGTTAATGTATTGCTGATTTCAAATTATATCTTACATGATGGCATTAAATGTTTTTATCCTATTGATTTAAAGCAACAAACAAACCAACTTAGGTCATCTTATATGAGAAAAGCCTAATATGCTAAATGTCCGGTTGTCCGGTCAGTCATTCAACTAATCAAATCGTAATATGCTAATGATATGCTAAGGCCGCTCAACTGCTCACTATGATGTGCACTTACCACCAGGGGGCAGAGAGTCAACCGGTCAACCAGTCGCTATGACATGCACTGACCACCAGTGGGCAGACACTCCGACTGGTAGGTTAGCTTGCTGCTGGGGTCTGGCCGATTGGGACTGAGTGAGACAGGCCAGACATGCCCTGGAGCCTTCTCGTGGTCCCTCCTCAGCTGGCCAACCTCCTGCATCCCTCCCCAGCCCAGATCGTGCACCAGTGGGGTCCCTTGGCCTGGCCTGTGCCCTCTCGCAATCTGGGACCCCTCGTGGAATGCCAAGAGCTTCAGCCCAATCCACAGGCCAGGCAGAGGGACCCCACTGGTGCATGAATTTGTGCACCAGTCTTCTACCCTAAAAATAATTCCCCTTTCTCAATCCCTCTGATTATCTGTGCCCAAGTTCAATGTAAAAGAAGGTCTAGTAGTTGGGCCTGAACCAATCATATTTTCTATTACTGAGTTGTGTTTTACAGAAATTATTTCACTTAATTCACACCACAACCTAATGAATTAGTTATTATTATCTCCATTTTTCAGATGATGCTCAAAGTAATTTTCCAGACATCAGATAGCTAAAGTAGGACAGAGCTGGGATTTAAGCTGAGGCTTGGCCCAAGGTGTGTTTAGCTGATGAAGATTAAATCAACACATTGGAGAAATAAAGACTAGGAAAGTCATATGTTAATTATATCTCAACTTAAAAAAGAAAGGAGAATCACAGTCTAATGTACGTAGTAAGAAATTTGGTATGTAAGCAAGGCAAAACTAATAACAGCAAACTACTACAAAATGCTTTACATGGGCGCTAGACACTAAACATGTACCGTGCCAGCAGCGTGTATATCTTCCAGAGTCCAGATTAGGGAAGTTCTGGCTGACCCAACTTGACCCTAGGCCAATTGTCACACACAGAACTCAATGTTCCAGTGCTGCTAAGCTACAGCGAACCAGTAAGTAAGACCTAAAGAAAACTAAAATTTCCATTGTAACTTGCCAAGATCTCATTCCCAGATACTTAAAATATTTAGCAATTTTACTTAAAAATTATAAATTTGTATGAGATTATGAATAACAAATCTGGTTCCTTTTTAGATTCCTGTCTCAAAGTTATACTTTCAGCTATTCCAGAGCTATAGGAGTACATCTGTTTCTAACTAAAACTGAAAGCCACACTAGAAAGTGATTAGAAAGTGATGGAGATAAATATTGTCACAGATTGGCAGAATACCTCATTTATTCACTTTGTCAAGATCACAAAAGAGGAAGGAAAAATTTTCTTACACTTCCCAAAATTTGTATTCTCTATCATACTATCATTTTGTCTATCATCATTTGGTTTTACTTCCCTCCCAGCAACATTGATGGACATTTGAATGTGTAACAATACATCTTTGGCTTTAGTGCTATTGTTGAACACTAGAGGCCTGGTGCACGACATTTGTGCACGGGGGGGGGGGGGCCTCCCCTCAGCCCAGCCTGCATCCAGGACCCCTAGAGAGATGTCCCGACTGCTGGTTTAGGCCCGATCCTTCTCACAATCCTGGACTGCTGGCTCCTAATCGCTCACCTACCTGCCTGCCTGGTCATCCCTACCTGCCTCCCTTGCCAGCCTAATCACCCCCAACTGACCCCCCTGATGGCCTGGTCACCCCCATCTGCTCTCCCTGCCGACCTGGTCACCCCATGAAGCCTGCTTGTTCAGTCATTTGTTCATCCCTCACTAACTCCCCTGCCGGCCTTGTCACCCCACGCAGCCTGCTTGTTCAGTTGTTTGGTCGTTCCTCACTAACCCCCCTGCTGGTCTGGTCACCCCACACAGCCTGCTTGTAGGCAGCCATCTTGTGAGGGTATGATGGTCAATGTGCCTATGACCTCTTTATTATATAGTGTATTAACAATATCTACATGCAAATGTGTTTGTGTATAATTTAACATTACCATTGGATTAAGGTGCTGGGAATTTATCTTATACAATGCTTCCATAATTAAAAGTTATCTTTGCTAAAATATTTTTTTCTGCTCTCATGCCAAAGTTATTACCAGAGCTAATCTAGGGTACAAAGTGTTACCTACTTAATGCGTTCCACTTCAGTTCTTCTTATCAAAGCTAGATGCTTAAAATCTACTCCAGCTTTTGGTGTTATAGCACATAGTGTTCAGGAATGGCTCTGTAATTTAGTTTTTCTATCTATAAGTGTAAAATCAACATATCAATAAATTGTGAGCATTTTATGTGCTTTTACATATGTGTATGAGTACACAATTTGATTGCTAAAGGATCTTTTCAAAGGCACATATTCAAGTAATGATGGTTATCTATAAAAAATTAACAAGGCTTAAAAATGTTGAGAAATCAGAAGTCAAGGAATTAAAAGGTTAATAGGCATAAATAATTTTATAAGGGTTAAACTAGAGACATGTATCTATTGCTTTACAATTAAAATCAGCTATATTTTTATATACACCAAAATAGTAAATGTTTCTTTAATTCTACCCACTTTATATGAGTGAAACAAATAATAAAAACTAAAAAAAATTCTAACTCATAAAAAAATTAAGCTTCAATAACTTACCAAAAATATAGCGCAGGCAACTTATCCATTTGTCTTAATTTTTCAATGAGAAGGGGAAATGTTTTTACCATGTCTTCTAAACTAGAGAACAAATTAAGACTAAGATTCTTCAGCATGCTTTTGGCCTAGAATTAATGAAGATTACATAAATTTAATTTTTGAGTAATTTTCCAAAAAAATATATATATATCCAGAAGAAGTCATTCTTCCTAAGAATAAAATAGTCATTAAAAAGTTTCATGCTGCCCCAATAAATTCAATAAAAGGAAATTTAAAAGTTACATGCTAGAAAATATAAAGACAATTCAAAGATAGAACAAGTTGTATTAAAATGATAAAGAAGGTAATTTTCATATTTTGGTGGCAAAGTTTCTCCTGTTAACTGTTTGGAGTTATATAACTTAGCCAATATCATTTTCTATTCTACTGTTCATTTTAGAAATTTCACTTAAACAAGTTACCCTGTGAGACTGAAGTAGAAAAAAAAAGAAGGAAATTCTTAGCCCAGTATCCACGAAAACATGTGCCCTTAACACTTTGGTTCTTTCAGATTATTAGAATATCTGAAAATAGAGAACCTGTTAGTAGGAGAATCAATATTGCTGATGTTGCTTTCAGAGAAAAAGAACTGACTCCAGAGTAATGATAATTAGTTAGTAGGATATACATATAAGTCATTAATGAAATTCATGTAAATGATGATACAGCAGAAAATCCTATCTAATAAAAGAGTAATATGCAAATTAACCATCACTCTGCTACACCCACAAGCCATGCCCACCAGCCAATCAGGAGAGAGTATGCAAATTAACCCAACCAAGATGGCTGCAGCCATGGAGTGAGCAGGAGGCTTGGGTTTCCCCGGCAATGGAGGAAGCCAAGCTTTCCGCACACCCTGGCAGGCCCAGGCCTCCACTCAAGGCTACAAAGTTTCAATTATAGAAGATAAATAAATCCCAACAAAAATGGCGGCAGCCACAGAGCTGGAGAGAGCAGAAGGCTTGAGTTGCCCCTGGAAATGGAGGAAGCCAAGCTTTCCGCAGCCCTGGCCTTCCTTGGCCTCCACTTAAGGCTACAAAGTTTCAATTATAGAACATAAATAAATCCCAACAAAAATGGCTGCAGCCATGGAGCAAGCAGGAGGCTTGGCTCTGCTGAAGGCTACAAAGTTTCAATTATAGAAGATAAATAAATCCCAGATACCAGGGCCTACACTTGGGTAGCCAGGGGGCATGGCCGGCCTGTAAACCACCACAGGCCCCTTGCCCAGGTTGCCCCACGCCCCAAGGGAACCCCCACCCTGATCTGGGACACCCTTCAGGGCAAACCAGCCGGCCCCCATCCATGTACCAGGCCTCTATCCTATCTAATAAAATAGTAATATGCAAATTGACCATCTCTCCAACACACAAAATGGCTGCCCCTATGTGGTCAAAGATCCTGCCCCCATGTGGACACAAGATGGCCACCACAAGATGGCCAGCAGGGGAGGGCAGTTGGGAAGGACCAGGCCTGCAAGAGAGGGCAGTTGGGGGCTATCAAGCCTTCAGGGGAGGGCAGTTGGAGGGCACCAGGCCTGCAGAGGAGGGAAGTTGTGGGCAACCGGGCTTGCAGGGAAGGGCAGTTGGGAGGGATCCAGGCCTGCAGGGGAGGGCAGTTAGAGGCAATCAGGCTGGCAGGGGAGCAGTTAGGCATCAATCAGGCTGACAGGGAAGTGGTTAGGAGGTGATCAGGCTGGCAGGCAGAAATGGTTAGGGGCAATCAGGAAGGCAGGCAGGCGAGCAGTTGGGAGCCAGCAGTCCTGGATTGTGAGAGGGATGTCCGACTGGGCTGAGGGACACACACCCCTGAGCACGAATTTCGTGCACCGGGCCTCTAGTATAAATATATTTGAAAGAGGCTCAGGCAAATTTTCAGTGACAGACTATTAAGTGGCTACTGTGAGAATCAAAAATATCCTTGAGTATTAAGATTGGTGGATTTTTTATTCTAGTCTGCTAACTGTACATCATGTTTATTTGCCCTTTTAACTGCAATGGTAAAATAAATAAGCAAAGATTGAATGGTGTCAAGAAATACTGCTTCAAATATTTCAGCCTACCTTTTTGGCACAGTCAGAATGTCAGGTTCCATTAGCTGTTAACCACGAAAAAACTGGAAACTGAAGAAATGCCTACCCTCTATCCCCACAAATGTTGTGTAACCAGGAAAATTGACTTTATCAAGAAAATATATTCTAATTATTCCTCTCACAGATGCTTTTAGTCTTACTTATGTTCCAGGCACTATTTCTGGCACTGGGGGGAAAAAAACCTACTGTCATAAGCTTATATTGTAGACTCCTTTGATTTCAAACACCAATATTCCTATCTCTTGTGTGCAAAATGATTAGAATAACATTTCTCAAACTATGATCTTTGAAAAAAAAAATTAAGGGTAGATAATCTATGGGAATTGCCCTTTTAAACATAATGCATCTTTACTTCAAGACTTCTATTATATTAATGTGCACTGTGAGTCTCTATGAATACAGCATTACCATTCTCCCCAAGCTGTTTGTTTTACAAAATACCTATTACTGGTTCATAGATTAGAAATGCTGAGCTAAAGGAGATACACTTTGGAAGAATTGGTGCATCGAAAAGTATAGTATAGTTGGAGTTCTAATCACAGCTCTAATTACTAACTCCCTAGATTTGGGTTTTGTTCAACTAGAATATGAGAATGACAGTGCTTGCACTCTTTTCTTTTAGTCGTTCTAAGGTATATCAGCTAATTACAGGTGTAGAGGAGAACAAGTGAGTTTACTATAGTCTTTTAGTGATACATAGAGTTGATAGAAGTTAAACATATTGGGATTATCTTTTTATACTATGCTATGCAACATAAACATAAAGAACCATCCTTTAACAACTTTCAGCTTGGATCTATGAAGCCAGATAGATAGTAAGCACTGTATTCTAACAGCACTGTATTGTGCCAGTAAATGTGCACATTGTTGTGGAAGGTGAGGATTTGTATCTCATAAGTTACTTATTACAGGTGGCTACATTGGCTTTCTATGAGTGAGAGTAGCCCATACTTAAGGAATTAGTTTTCTAAGAATTATCAGGTTCTTACTGACAATATGCTTCTATTTGGGTTTAAAGAATAGTGATGCAATTTACAAAGTGTCTCTTATCTATATACTAGAGGCCCGGTGCACAAAATTCGTGAACGGGGTGGGGGGGTTCCCTCAGTCTGCACCCTCTCCAATCTGGGACCCCTCGGGGGATGTCCGACTGCCAGTTGAGGCCCGATCCTGGGGATCGGGCCTCAACTGGCAGTCGGACATCCCTCTCATAATCCGGGATCACTGGCTCCTAACTGCTCACCTGCCTGCATGCCTGATCGCCCCCAACTGCCCCTCCACAGGCCTGGTTGCCCCTACCTGATCCCCCCCGCTGACCTGGTCACCCCTTACTGCCCCCCCGCCAGCCTGGTTACCCCCAACCGCCCCCTGTGCCAGCCTTGTTGCCCCAAACTGCCCCCCATGCCAGCCTGGTCACCCCCAACTGCCCTGCCTGCTGTGGGCCTGGTCGCCCCACACAGCGTGCTGCTTGGTCATTTGGTTGCCCCTCACTGACCCCCCTGCTGGCCTGGTCGCCCCACGCAGCCTCTTCAGTCGTCCATTCGGTTGCGATGGTCACTTAGGCTTTTATATATATAGATATAAAAGCCAAGCAACCGGAATGACCAGAATGACAAGAACGACCAGTCACTATGACGCACACTGCAGCCGGCCAACCGGCCCAATCCGGGGCGAGGCCAGCCCACCAACCTCCTGCGGTCCCTCCCCTTGGCCGGCCCCACCCCCAATTGTTCCCCCCATCAGGGGTGGGGCCAGCTGACTGCCCACAAGACCCCCTCACCCCCCACCGGCCCAGCCCCGATTGGGCCCAATCGGGGTGGGGCCAGCCAGACCTCATCCATGCACAAATTCGTGAACCAGGCCTCTAGTTCTTTTATAAATGCTATAGTTTCCTCATCTCTAAAATAGAAGTAACTACCTCTATGTCACAGGTTTGTTGTGAGGATTAAATGAGATAATGTATACATATAACACACTATTAAAATGGTTGGTGCTTTATTAGTATCCCTCTGTAAAGCTGATTACAAACTTACAGATATTCTTCTTCAGCTTATCAACTCTATGTATCACTAAAAGGCTATAGTAAACTCACTTGTTCTCCTCTACACCTGTAATTAGCTGATATACCTTAAAATGACTTAGGTTAGCAATATTCAACCAGTGTGCCACAAGAATTTTAAAAATATGCAATACCTGACTATTCAGTCAGGGGCACTGACCCCTTTTCCTTTAGACTGTCAAATAAAAAAATGACAACAACCAGCACAACAATAGCTTTCCTGGGTGAATGAATCAAAAGTATGCCTATTTTTTGTCAGATCAGCATAATATATATATATATATATATATATATATATATATATATATATATATATATATTAGTGTGCTGCAGAATTTTAGTAATTAGTTTATATGTGCCAGGAGATGAAAAAGGTTGAAAGTCACTGACCTAGGTGATATAAAAGATGATATAGAAAAATGATATATAAGAGAAAAGATCATTGATTTCTACTACATCTTCATTCATAAACAATCATAATTCCACAATGCTCTTACTTCATTTTGCAAAAATAAAAATGGGGTAAAATAAGATAAATAAATAATGAGTCTAAAGCCATAGGCGCTGGTAAGCATTTATGGGCAATGAGTGGGAGGAGCCTGAGAGCAGTTCTCTCCAGACTGCCTGGTGCTCACAGCATCACAGGGAACTGAGCAGCTGTTCTTTCATGGCAGACTAATTCGTGGTGAAGACTGTACCGCTCTTCTCTTTGCCCAGAAACAAGCCACATGTGGATTGTAGGCAACCCCTCCCCACAACTGGATTAAGGACGGCTCATTCATCCTGCTCCAACCCTTCCTTTCTGGGTTGAAGCCCATGAGAGAAAAACAGAGCAGAGGACCATGGTCGGATGTTCCCTTTCATTCTTCTCTTGTCGCCTCAGTTTAATCTGCTTTCCCTCATAATTGAGCATTTTCAGTTTAATCTTGTGTAAATGCACACCCCAAAAACTTAGTCACACTTGTGCAAATATTTTTGTAAGTGTACGTCTCTGTGTCTATCCCCAGACATGATCTAAAAGAGTCCAAATTTAAGAAGACTCATACAACAGCATAGCCAGGCAGAAGTCATATGGGGTCAGAGCACACCATAGTGGTTATGCTGCTTTCCAGTCACTCCATTAATAGTTACCAAGAACAGAGGAAGATATGTGGCCCAAATGATAATCTCGCCAAGTACTCCTAGCCACTATACTCATAGCTGATTAAAGACCATCCTAAGCAGAGTAAACCATAAAAAAGTAGAAAATACTATGCAATTAGAAAATGACTGGGATTTCTATAATGAAATGTCAAAAAATCATTTGAAAATGATCCATCTTTATAATATATGTACTAGGGGCCTGGTGCACGAAATTCGTGCACTGGGGAGGGGTCCCTCAGCCCAGCTTGCCCCCTCTCACATATTGGAAGCCCTCAGGAGATGTCCTACTGATGGCTTAGGCCCGCTCCCTGTTGGGAGCGGACCTAAGCCTCAGTCTGGCCTCCCTTTGCAGGAGGCGACCGCGCTGATCAGGAAAAGGCGCCAGCCTCATCATCCCGCTGCTGCAGCCACTGCCAGTCACCGCAATCGCCAAGGTATTTTCATCAACATGGACTCCAGTCCCTTCACCATGAAAAAATGACAACTTTCTTTAAGCATTTTCAAGATGTGTCTTTCATAGGATATGACATTTCTTTCTTTATTTTTCTTTTTATCCTCACATGAGGATATGTTTCCATTGATTTTTTCCCCTTCCCTCTGATCCCAGGCTCGGCCCCTGCCCAAGTCTACAGCCTCCACCCCAGGCTTTAGTCTTGGGAAGGGGGACCTCTGGCACCTCCGATCACAGGCTCGGCCCTTTCCCAAGCCTAAAGCCTCCACCCCAGGCTTTAGGCTTGGGAAGGGAGACGCCCCCGCCCCTCTGATCACAGGCTTGGCCCCTTCCCAAGCCTAAAGCCTCCGCCAGATGGCTGGCTGGGAGTGACCTGGGTGCAGAGGAGGTTCCCGGGACCCAGGTATGTATGCAAATTAACCGCCATCTTTGTTGGGTTAATTTAAATACTGACTCTGATTGGCTATGGGCATAGCAGAGGTATGGTCAATATACATATTTCTCTATTATTAGGTAAGATCTAGGCTTAGAGTTGGTGAGTAGAGAGGCACGAGGGGCAGAAATGTGTTCTATAGCATTTGGTTTGGGTCAGTATAGAGCAAATGAAAAGTTTGTCAAAGTCAAATTAAATTCTATTTGAAATCTTGCATGACACAGAATAACTTCAGCTGGGTTTTACAGACCCTTGATCATCACAGCCCAGTCATCACAACCCAGAATGCTCCATAAACAACACAACTAACCCCCTTATATTTGGATTTGATTGCCTTCAGCTCATTCCATTTTTTCTTTAATTCCCTAAATTAAACCTCCTCCTGGCTAGCAGTGTGGTAGGCTAAATAACGGTCTCCCAAAAATGTCCATGTCCTAATTCTCAGACCTGTGAATATGTCAACTTACACAGCAAAAAGAACTTTACACCTCTGATTAAGCTAAGAATCTTGAGATTGGGGCTGGGGGTAACTTGGATTATCTGTGTGGACTGTTTAATCACAAGGGTCCTATTAAGAGGGAAGAACTGTTAAGCAAAAGGAACCAGGACTTGATGATTTGGGAAATTGTCAGTATATCCAGTTTGCAAAAGATACTAAAATTAGAAGATTCACAGTCAGGAAATTATTCTGCCAAAAAAAAGCCAAGAGAATGGCTGGACAACCTTCTGCTACTTCCTCAAAAAGTTCAAAAGATAAGGGTAGCCCTGACTGCGTGGCTCAGTGGTTGAGTTTTGACCTATGAACCTGGAGGTTACAGTTCTATTCCCTATCAGGGCATGTGCCCGATTGCAGGCTCAATCCCCAGGGTGGGCATGCAGGAGGCAGCCGATCAATGATTCTCTCTCATCATTGATATTTCTATCTCTCTCTCCCTTTCCCTCCCTCTCTGAAAATCACTAAAACTATATTCTAAGAGAATAAAATAAAAAGATAAGAGTAATTAATCACTCAGAGTTCCCATGAAGAGATTAGGAATGTGGTTCAACCTTCTTAGCCAAAGTCAAGAATATAAATAGGATTTTCAATGGAATGGATCCCTGTGATTACATAGGAGATCCACAAGTTATCAGCAGAAACACTGACAGCTTAAGCTGAAAGGGACAAAGCTAAATGAAAGAAGGCTCTAGAACTCTCAAAATTCTACAGGCAAGAAATAGTCTGTTAAACTACTCAGCTGCAAACATGTACTACCTTTCCCCAGAGCCACAAAGGATTACTCCCAAGCCTTGAAGTCAAATGCAGTTTGCTTTGCTAGATTTTAAAATTTCTTGGGACCAGTGATGCTTTCTTTCTTCTACTTCCATTTTGAACAGGAACATCTATAACTGATATGTCCCACAATTGTATATTAGGAGCAGATAACTTGTTTTCTAACTTTAAAAGATACAGACAGATGGAGAGGAATTTGGCCTCGGGGTGATTCATATCCTAAGTCTCAACCATACCTGATCTAAATAATTTAGATGGTGAGATTTAGATGAAAGTTTAGACCTGAGTTGATACTGTAATGGTTTGGGGCTTTGAGGGACTTGGGAATGGGGTAAATATATATCTCATATAAAATAGATGTGGATCTTTAGGGACACAGAGTGAACTGTGGTAGACAAATAAATGGTCCCCAATGATGCCCATATTTTAATCCCCAGAGCCTGTGAATATTACTTTACATGGCAAAAGAAAATTTCCATATGTGATTAATTTAAAGATTTTGAGATTGGAGATCATTCTTGATTATTTAGGGTGGGACCTATGTAATAAGAATCCTTATGAGAGAAAAGCAGGAGGTCAGAAAGGAGAGAGGGTGTTAAGCTTATAGATGGAAAAGGGAGCTGCAAGCCAAGTAATGCAGGCATCCCCTAGAATCTGGAAAAGGCCAGAAAACATATTCCGCCCCCCTAAAGGTAATGCAACCCTGTTAACATCTTGACTTAAGAGTTTTGACTTCCAAAATTGTAGGAGAACAAATGTGTTTTGAGCCAATAAGTTTGTGGTGATTTATTACAAAAGCAACAGAAATCCAATACAATTGGCATTTAACATCTACTCCATTAAAATATTCCAGTCACTTCCATCTTAAAAACAATTAAAAGAGTGAGCTTCTGCCCTATTTCATCTCTTCCTTTTCAATATGGTATCTTTATTTCTTCTTCAAACTCCTAAAAATGATTGATTTGGTCTACCTTTAGACCAGAATCTGCCCTACAGCTCATCTGCCAAATGTCACCGATGATGATCTATTGATTGTTTAATCCAAACAAAACTATTTAGTCCTTGACTATTGATCTCTTGACAATATTTAAGATTTTATATCAGTCTCTCCTTTTGAAAGGGCTTCTTCTCTCTTGATTTCAGCTACACTATTCTCTTCCAAATCTACTTTTCCTCTTAGATTCCTAATCCAGGATTAATAGCACCATCATACGTTTCTAACTGCCCAGGTAAGAAACCTGGAAGCCATTGTTGACTCCTCATTTCCCTCACTCCTCAGTAAGTTCTAAGTCATGATAACTAAAATTTCTTTTTTATATCATCTCTTCCACTGACTAGAATGAGCTTCATGTTCTGCCATCTGGTTTATTACAACAACCTTCCTTCCTGGCTCCAGCTTGTTCTCTCTGTTCCATTTTCCACTCTACTGCCAGAGTAATCTCTCTAACATGTAAACATAACCATGTCACTCCCCAGTTTAAAGTCCATTAACATTTCTTCATGGCTTTCAGATTAGATCTGCCTATTCATATTTCATCTCTTTTTAGATCTCTCAAACACCATAGCTTCATGATGACAAATAAGTATTTTAATTCAGATGACCTATCTAATAACAATCTCATCACATATTAGCTTCAATATACTAGATAAGTTAGTTAACTAGCCTCAATTTTTCACCCACAGTATGCGAATAATATGACCTAACTCACAGCATTGTTAAGAGATTAAGTGAATTAGTTTGTGTAAAGAGGCCAAGTACAAAGCAATAGGATACAGGTATTATCATTATCATCATCATCAGCAGCAGCAGCAGCAGCATTGGGAAATGCTGGGAACCCTGAATGGACCACTAGAAAATATGTCCTTCCCTCAGTTACAAAGCACATGAAAGTCTTAAAAGCCGTGTGTTGAGTGATAAAGTTGTATCAAACCAAATTACTCAAATACCATATTTTCTAGTCATTCCTTTCTAATCCTTTACTAAACATATATTTATCAAGGATCTATTATGTCCCAGGTACTTTTCATACATACACCGAGGATGGAAAAATAAACAAAATACAAAAATCCTTCTTTAGAGCTTGCATTCTAGAGGAGAATGTAAATAATAATAAAAGAAAGAAATAGAACATTGTGTTAAAGGTAAGCCATAAGAAAAAAATACTCAAGAGGGAATATAAAATACAGTATTGCAGGAAAGAGAAAGTTAAATTTTAGATAGGATAAACAGGGAAAGCCTCACCAACAAGGCAACTTTTTGACTAATGATCTGAGGGAAGTGATGGGTGCTGCCATTCTGTTCTCTGGGAGAGCCCATGTGTGACTAAGAGATGGCAAAGCCCTGAGGTAGAGTGAACCCCAGGGGTTCAAAGGACAGGAGAAATCTTTGTTTGGCTGAAGCTGAAGGACAAGAGTGAGAGTGGGAGAACATTATATCACAAAGATAAAGTGAGGACGCAGTTTATGTATGACCCCAGAGACCTAATAAGGACTTTGGCTTTTACTCCGAATATAACAGGAATGTATGGCATGATAAATATGTTGATAATTGCAGCCTTATTTAAATTTGTAATGAAATTTTGAATAATTCACACACACATTTCTTTTGCTTTGAATACTTTTTTAAAATCAAGAAATAAAATTTAATATAAAAAGAGTATAACAAATTATATTCCTTAAGTGTTTGACAATCTAACAGTTTATATATGCTTTTTGTTTGTTTGTTTTTCCCTATACTGATATGACCATTGTTCTCAGAGCTTTTTGTCACAATTTGCTTTTGAAAAAAAATTTAAGTCAAGATAATTTAATACATTTGAGGATTATGTCAACAACATTTCTTTGAAAAGTTCATTCTATATCATATTCATTTAGGTTTCAGTTGTGTAATCATTTATACAATATTCAATTTTTAAATCATAAATAAGCATGGTATTAACAAATGCATATGCTCTATCTATGGAAAAGCAATTACCTATAAATGTTGTAAGTAATCTTCTTAGACTTTCTCCTGCAAAAAGGCTCTTGATTCAGAAAAGATACACTCCAGGGAAACTGCAGTCACAGTTACAGAAGTCAGATGAGAGCACTGGGTCTGCAATATTTCTGTCACAGGCTTTTTCAACACCTGTTGATCAGTCAATCAGAGGAAACCTCCAGGGCTGAAGATATGCCAGCTCGGTGAAAATTCCTTCCCAAAATAGCAATAGCTGAGCAAATTGCTAGGCCAACAGAAGTAGACGATGGACTGACCTCGGGATTTTGTGCCACAGAGCAACTGTCTTCCATGGCTGGCATTTTTTCAATGTTTAAATCCTTCTTTGGTCCAACAGCTGATTTCCTCCTTTACCATATTCTTCTTTCATTTCTGTTTTCCCAGGGCGTGACATCCACATCCTTCCACACTGGACTTTCTTTGGTCAGCAGCTTCTGAAATTATTATACAGCTGTCCCCAGTTGTCTGGCAGTGGCCACTGACTGCACTTGCAGGTTTGATCTTCCCTCGCTAAGTATCTCCATGAGGCATGGAAAATGCAGACTCTAAGAGAAACCAAAGGCTATGCGTTTTGATTTATGTCAAATAAGTCTCAAAGACATTTTTAAGTATCCAAATTAATTTGGAAGATTTGCCTTTCCCTTCTCATGGAGGGAAAACAGCAACAAATGGCTTCATACAGTTTAGTGATGACTTCATACTTTTTTGAGATATCAAACCAACTCCATTTAAACCATGAAAGTTTTCAGCCGTGCAAAGACTGTTTTATTGTTAAATTTGAACCGTAAACCTATTGGTTTCCTCCCTGTTTCCCTTAGCATAATATAGCTTTTTTTCTATGCTAATATAAATACCGGGAAAACACTTTTTTGTGACTACTTCAAAATTCCATGCATTCACTAAGTCATTCCATAACTTGTATTTAAGTTGCTTCAATTTTTTTTGCTATTACAAATGATGTGGAATTGAATGTGTTGTTACACAAAGCTTTTCCTGTAATAAGTTTCCTCAGAGCAGATCTAGGGTGGAATAGGTCAAAGGTATGACATTCTAAGGTTAGCCAGATGAAGATAAATACTCAAATGCAGAATATGTCCACCTGTAAATGGATCTTACGATTTTCAAATCAGTAGGCAACAGCTGACCCACAGTAGTGGAAAACCTGTTTAATATGTTAAAATCAATAAAATTTATTTCAATTCTCCAAATTGAAACATACTAAATTCAAAATTTCCTTAATTTATTATTCTCCATGTTATACCCAAAAGATTCCAAAAAGTGTTACTCTCTATTAAGTTTGTCAGTCAATAAAAGATTTTAAAAGATTAAGATGACTTTAGGTTCATTGTGTGGTAATTTGTTGGACAGGTTCATATTTTTACACTAAGGAAATACAAGCACAATAAATTTCAAATACAAAAAAGAAAAAATAATTGAAAGTTGTCTTTAATCTTACAGATATATTAACTCATAAACAATGTGTTTATTTCACTTAACAATATATTTAGGGTATGTTTTCCATAACACTTCTTATGATACTATATTAGAAAGTGTTGGAGACCGGGTGTAAGCTGACACGGTCCTTGCACCTGAAGGGACTAGCAAGGCTGGGTCCCCTACCCACACCATTTTCCCAGGCTTGTTTGGATGGCGGTTATCAGTAGAATGAGAGCAACCTTTCATAGCTTACCAAGAAGTCTGTAACTACGGTATTTACTGAGATTTGCTGTACTGAGAATTTGTCCTTCTGCTCTGTCTCTCCCTTAGAGGTTAAGAGGAACAAAGAATACATTCCTCTTGACAGACCTCCTATTCAGTGTTTTGTGTATAAAAGGCATTACGCAGTTAATAAACTTGCTGCAGTCTCTCGATGACCTGTAGTCCTCCCAATCCCGCTCTCCTTCTTTCTTTCTTTTCTCAATTCCCACCTCTCTACCTCAGCCCGGTTCAACCTGTCAGGCTGGCCCTGGCAAGAAAGTACATTTTAAAAATTATTAATATTAATAAAGACAAGTATAAGAAGTGGGAAGAGTAACAATCAATTCCTGGTTGGGTGGCTCAGTTGGTTGGAGTGTCATCCCATACACCAAAAGGTTGTGTGTTCAACCACAGTTGGAGCACATATGGGAGGCAACAGATTGGTTTTATCTCCCACATCAGTGCTTCTCTCTTTCCCTTCCTCTCTCTCTAAAATCAATTCCTCAGGTGAGGATAAATTTTTTAAAAAGAGTAATAGTCAAAATGCCATTTTTTTCTTCTGTTGCATTTTTTCAAAGTAGCAGTGCAACATCCATACTGGAGTAAAGCCCTCCACCCAACCTATTCACAACCCCAATCAGAGTGCATTTGCTCTCCCAGATTAGCCACTGTTACCTTCCAGGGAAACTTTAAATTTATATTCCAGGAAAAAGAGAGAAATTATAGACACAGAAAGTAATATATAGATATACATATAATTATACATAGACTAGAGGCCCAGTGCATGACATTTGTGCACTGGGGGGGAGTCCCTCAGCCTGGCCTGCACCCTCTCACAGTCTGGGACCCCTTGGGAGATGTCTGCCTGCTGGCTTAGGCCTGTACCCCCCCCCCCCCCCCCGGCAGGCCAGCGGACATACCCTAAGGGGTCTTTAGCGCTGCCTTGGAGGCGGGAGAGGCTCCCACTACTGCCACTGCGCTCACCAGCCCTGAGCCCGGCTTCTAGCTGACGGCGCTCCTCCTATGGGTGCACACTGACCACCAGGGGGCAGCTCCTGCATTGAGTGTCTGCCCCCTGGTGGTTAGTGCGCATCATAGCGATCGGTCATTCCGCCGTTCAGTCGATTTGCATATTACTCTTTTATTAGATAGGATATACATATAATTATACATACCTACATATGATGATGCCACACAGTTATGTATAATACTTTTATCCTAATTTTATCTTCACTATAGTCCAGCCTTGGGCAAACTACGGCCCGCGGGCCAGATCCGGCTGTTCTATCCGGTTCTCTTGCTCTCCCCTCCGCTCCTTTACTTTGAATTTATATTAGTTCACACAAACACTCCATCCATGCTTTTGTTCCGGCCCTCCGGTCCAGTTTAAGAACCCATTGTGGCCCTCGAGTCAAAAAGTTTGCCCACCCCTGCTATAGTCTCATAACTTCATACTTACTTATTCATTCCACATCCTTTGTTCCCCAATTTGTGTGAGCCTAAAGATTTTTATTTTTTGCTGAATGAAATGAATGAAGTAAAATAGAGATCTAGTTTTTTAAAGTCAGTAGAACTGAATGAGGCAAGAAATAGACCAAAATACATGTAGTTTATTTAACATATGGTGCCATTTCAATGTAATGTCCTTTCTATACAAGCAAAAGATGTAATTTCATTTATTTCATTATTCCATTCCTTGTTTTTCCTCCATAAGTAATTGTTCAGCAGTCTTAAAGGGCTACTTCTCCTCCAGTAATAATTGTGTGAATAAATGTGCATGTGTATATGCATGCACACACAAACATATACTTTAATATAGCTTAATATCATGGTAAAGTGGAACCATTCTCTTCTCATCCCACTAAGATGGAAAATTGAGAGTAGATATTAAATTTTTTCCAAAGACTCATTTATAATCTATGGAGAAAGCCCTATAGCTTTTTCTCTTTTGACTTATTAATATGGCAAATTAAGTATTAGAACTTCGCTGTTAATTTATTACTTGGATGCAACTCAATTGTTCATGATGTATTCTTAGTTTAATATATTATTCTATTTACTAATAATTTTTCCAGATTTCATATTACTATTCAAAACAGCAATTGGTACTTTCCTCTCTTTATTCAATGTCATATCCATGTGATTCTGTCTTTGTAAAGAAAGGTTAAACTTATTTTGCTTAAATTCAATAAAACCTGCTTTTGAAATTAATGTTACTGGCTCTTAAGCTCAGAGGAATAAAATTTCTCTACAATTGGTCCCTACAGGCCAAATTGAAAATGAGATGATTTCTGATTAAGGGTCATAATACCTAGCTGTACTCAAATACATATATATATATATATATATATATATATATATATATATATATATTATGGAATCTATTCTCAGACAACTTCAACTCTACTTTTATTACTATGTGGTAAAATCATTTTTATATAAATTGGCACATTTCTCAAGCAGCAGAAGCATATGATCCAGAAGCCACCCACTAGCTTGGGCTACACATATGCAGCAGATTTGACCACAGTTCATAAAATATAGCTAACGAGGGACAAATCTGAAGTTTACTGTTATATACAATTGGATATCACCAGTTTAATCAAATAAGCTTTTGGCACATACCTGATTCTGTGACATGTCTCCAAGCCAGAAATAAAGAAAGAAGAAAAAGTAGGAAGAAAAAGTAGAAAAAGAAGAAAAGTAGGCCATGATTTGAAGGACACTTATTCCCAGATGGGCCAATAAGTGGCCCATTTGGACAATTCTACAAGCATTTTGTGCCTCCATTTTTAGTTTTTTTCTTTCTTCTTCTTTTTTTTTCTTTCTATAAAGAATGTGCCATCTTTTAAAATATATGTTTATTGATTACAGAGAGGAAGGGAGAAGGAGAGAGAGAGAGAGAAACATCAATGATGAGAGAGAATCATGGATCGGCTGCCTCCTACACACCCCACACTGGGGGTCGAGACCACAACCTGGGCCTCTGCCCTGGCTGGGAATTGAACCATGACCTGCTAGTTCATAGATCAAAGCTCAACCACTGAACCATGCCAGCTGGGCCTTTCTTCTTCTTTTTTTTTTTAAATTGAATTTATTGGGGTGACATTGGTTTGCAAAACTACACAGGTTTCAAGTGTAGAACTCAATAAAATATAATCTGCACAGTGCATCATGCATCATTCACCCCAAGCAAAGTCTCTCTCTATCCCCTTCTCCCACTATTCCTACCTCTACCTCTTCCTCACCCCCTTTCCCTCTGGCTATCACCACATTGTTGTCTGTGTCTATGTGTTATGTATATATGTTTTTCTTGATCAGATTTTTCAGTTACTATTTTATTTACTGCCCCATGATCCCTGTTTGCTGGTTGACCATGCCAGGAATAGAGGGAAAAGCAAAAATGTTCAGAAAGGGGGTTAAGCTCCTTGAGATTCAGAGTATTTTCAGGGCTTCCTGGGTCACCAGAGGGAGAAAAGATTTTTAAAAAGGACAAATGAGCAAGTCTGCACACTCCTTTTTACACCGCTTTGATCAAAGAAGCATTGATGACTTGTACCTATTATTTTTCTGAACAACCAGAATCCTCATAATCTAAAAGGAAGCTTGTAAGCCAGTGCACCAAAATATACACACTGTCTTTAATAAAATACACGATAAAGCAGACTAATAGATAATATAAAAATAGAGTGATCTACAGCTGGAAAGTCTCAATGAAAAAGAAAAATCAGTGTGGTCACAGGGTAATGAGATGTTTGAGTTTGCAGTTTTGAAAGTGGAGCACGGCTGTAGGAGCATGTCTAAGTGGCTAATGGAATAAACGTGTGGTAAATAGCCTCCAACATCACCTTCAATGATCTTGCCAACTAGTACTCATGCCCCTGTGGAATCCCCTCCCGGGTTGAATAGTGCTGACCTAAGAAACCAAGGAATATTGCAGAAAAATGGAACGTGACCTTCAAGGCTGGGTCATAAAAGACATTGTGGCTTGTGCCTTGCTCCTTTTTGAATCACTCACTCACTCTGGAAAAACCCAGCTGCCATGGTGTGAGGAGACTCAAGCAGTGATATGGAGAAGTCCTTAAGGCTCCTGCCAACAACAGCACTACATTTCCAAGCAAATGAGTGAGCCGCTTTGAAAGTCGATTCTCCAGCCCCAGTCACGCTTTCAGATGAAAGAAGCTGCAGGCAACATCTTGACTGCAATCTCATGATACCCTGGTCCAGAATCACCCAGCTAAGATCCCACTGGATTCCTGACACACAGAAACCGTGTGAAATAGTACTTACTGTTTTAAGACACTAACTTTTAAAATAATTCGTTATAAAACAACAGGTAACTGACACCTGAGTTGAGAGGTGGAGCAGGCCTATTTATATCATCTGTAAGAAGAAGAACAGAGATGAAGATCACTACAAATAAGCAGCTCAAAGAACCAATATGCCAGTTTGTGGAGTAAACAGACAAATAGATTCTCATATCATCCAGGATACTGGAAGTACTTGGAGTGAAGAGAATCAAGAACCCAACTAAATCCGAAGTCTTAATTGAAAAAGAGTGAATGGAGGATGGGCAGCTGAGAGGTAAGCCCGTCAAAGGAGTAGAAATTTTCCTAAGAAGAAATAATCATTTGGAAAATGAACTGAGACCCAGTGAAGGGGTCACTGACCTTTCTTCCTAATCTTGGATGCACAAAAATGGTTTCTAGGGGTAGGTATGAAAGTGCATAACAAACTTTAATAGTGCGTTAATCCCATCTTTAATATCAATTGAAAACTTGTCATAATAACTTAAGAGCCTTGGCCAAGAAACTTTTATAAGGAAAAGAACTTTTGTTTTTCAGAGTCTTATAATGTTTTTAAAACAAGCATGATTTGCTGCACTACTCACAATATACCAGAAAAGTCACATTTCTTTATCTTTTTTAAATAAAACTATATCTAGCTTTAAGGTCTTTCTGAGGACCACAGGCCATCTTTTTTTTTTTTTTTTCTTCTTGCAACTTTATCACTTTCCTGATATCATAGCAACTAGGCATTTGAGAGAAATGAGGAAAAGGCCTCCTTCTGGTCAGGCCAACATGAGCACCCTAAGATTCATGGTGAGGTTTCCTGTTCTGACTCCATGGGCTGCTAAAAAGGAGAGGTGTCCACCTCTTTCACTGCAGCTCCCAAGGCCATAATGCTTAATGCTCAGCAGCAGGCATCTGTGTCCAGACCCTGCTCAGTGCCACAGCCAGTTACCAAACCCACCACTCCTCTGTCCTTCTTGGTTCCAATAATCCTATGCTTTCCCAAGCTGGACCAGCATCAGCCTGTAGAAGCACCAGCCTCCATCTCCAGCAGATAATCCAATAATATGATTTCAATCATACATACAAATCAATGGCACATGCTGCTTTCAATTTTTCATTTCTGCAAAAGGTATCCATTTTCTCCTGTAACAAAGGAGCACTAAACATAATAAAACTGGGCTATACTTCCTGGAAAGAGAAAGGGAAACGTATTTACATTCATTTGTGAATGACTACACAAAAACAAGAAAAGGTGAGTTACTAATTTCTAGAATATGTATCTTCCTGGGTATGTTTTAGTAAGAGAGAAATTGCAGCATGAGTGTGCGTGTCCTCAGCCCATAATGTAGGTGAGGCTGTAAAATGAACTTGGGATTTACAAGTTATTGCCTGGATGCAGTCTGGTCCAAAAAAGGGGGGAAAAACAACAAAAAAAAAAACCCTGATGGCTCCTACATAATTTTCCATTAATATAACAATAAAATCTGTTAGAACATTGAGATGAAAGTTGAGTCATATGCTTAGCACCCATTTATCTTAAATGTAATCATAATTATATTAACATAGTCATAGTATCTATGGTATTTTTAAGCACTTGCCTAATTAACCTTAGCAATGCTTTCCATAACTAAGGTAATATCATGGAGAGGTTACTTATTCCTACAATCTCTTCCACATTCATTTTGACTTAGGATGAAACGTATGTCTTAAGTTTTTATTATGACATTTTTAAACATAATAGGTACAGATATCAATGTAACAGACATTCACATCAATACCAAGATGTAGCAGATGTTACTATATTTTCATATTCCTATCATTACCATTTTTTAGAAAACCAGCACTAGATAACAGTTAAAGCCTCTGCTCCCTTGCCTGATCCAGGTCCCAGAAATTTCTCCCAGTGCCTCATCTTTTTCATCTTCTGTGCTCTTTAGATTAGACTCTGGGTCAACTCTACTGGTATTATCTAGACGAAGGAAGATACAGCACTTCGTTTCCAAGTGAACCTACCAGGGAGGTTTTTGTGTGATTATTTTCTGCCCCTTAGATTTGGCTCTGCTACCTGGCCTGTTCTTGTCACAGCTACTTGTTACTTGGAAGTTCAAAACGCGAGAGTATGTTACAATGAGATTCTACAGAATAATAAAGGGGTTGCGAACAATTTTCCCCAACTGTAAGAGGGTCCATACTGGTCCTGAAAAATACTCATTCACCATTTATTTATTTCTTCAACAAATATTTGTTGGATGCTCATGATGGGATAGGCATTGGGCTAAGAACTCAATGCTGCAATGTGTGTAAAATTCATTCCCTGTGTGTTTGTCTATGTAATCCTATTATGAACTATGTCTTTAATACACATCATAGTCATATAATAACTTTTAATTAATAACTTGAAGTAAAAAAAAACAACAGTGGACTCTTCACTCAATTTGACAAGTGGCTAAATTAGTTAATAGTTGCTGGATTTACTATTTTAGGAGAATCTACCATATGACTCAAAGTTAAATGCACTGAGCTGAAGATTATAGTAAGAAGAGCATTCCTTATGAGTGTCACACTTTCTCCTGAGAACCGCTTACTGTACTTCTAATTGATTAAGAATATGTCAAAAAGAAAGGTGATGAATTTCAGACACAAAGTCAGGGTGTAGAGGAATAAGCGTAAATCCTGTGTTTATTAGATCCATAAAAAAAAAATTCTTTCTATGCTAAGCACCTTCAATTTCTAAGAACCCATCCCTCAGACCTGGGGCTGCCTCCCAGCTCACTGCTGGAATTCCTGATGGTGGCAGTCTGAGGAAACATGAGTTCAGTTACCAAATATAGTTGAGTGGAGTAAGAGGACAGATGCGATTGCGAGGCCACAGTTGCCTCAAAGTGACCACGGACCAAGTAGTCTGTCATGAATAGGCAAGGCCAACCTCTGCTCCCCCAGACAAGAGGAAATGCTCATCTGAACTACATCACCTTTTCGGAGTCGTCAAAGTAACCAAGGATTGAACAGGTCTGTAAGATGTACCCTAATAGACTAACTAGTAGGGTAACATTTGTTAATTTTTTTAAAAAAAGCTAAAAATATAATAGCAATTTGCCTGAAGCTATCTTGATTTTTCTTTCATTTGGAGAGGGAAAGTAATGGGAATTTTGTCATCTTTTCAAAAACAGAATATAAAAGATTTGTCTGCATGCTTTATTTCTACCTATGCTGTCAAATTATTGCATTCTCTATTAGAACCTTAAGCATGCTAAATTGCTGATACCAATACCAAGAGGATTAAATGTAGTTATGGAATTAACATTTGTCAAGATTGTGTATGTGTTTTGTTTACAGAATATAAGAATGCAGTTCATTTGAACCTCACCCATACTTAAACTAAATACTGATGGCTTAAATGATACACTTTAGCTTTTAGTAACATTTTAAGTTGTAAATTACACTTTCAAGGGTTTTTTTTTTTTTAATCAGTTGACAGAATAATAGCAGACATTTTAAATTATGTCTGTGCATAATGCTTACATATTTTTCTGGAAAGATAAAGCTTACTAAAGGAAACTATAATCCAGTAAAATGTAAACATCACAGTGTAATTTATATCATGTTGTTTTAAATTACACATGAAATTGACTTGAATCCAATACATGAGGTTAATACAAAATGATTTCAGGTTCATACTACTTTTTCAGATTTGCTAAAAATACTAATTTCCTTTTAGTATGAATAATGTAGTCTTGTTCCTGACAATAGAATATTATTCAAAATCTATTTAATCATGTATGTGCAGAAATTCACTTCTTATTGCCTGATAAATATGCTTTCAATATTTTCTCCTCAAAGAAAGAACGTAAATGTTCACCTCAATTATTCAGATTTTTAAAATTTTAGTCTCTTTGACAAATTATTGCTAACAGTAGACAAGACCTAAGAGATTTACCAAGCTAACCATTGCTCCGTAAATGCATGATTACATATTCCTAGAAAACAAATTAGTCCTCACGTGTTCTAGTGTCCGATATGGATTAGGATCTATATCCTGGCGACTCTATCGTCAGTTCTCTGTTTGAGCTTCTCTTGTTTTATGCAAAAACTGAGGGTTGAAAAGGTCCTATAGCAACAGAGTATCTAGATTACACTGGACAATTACAATCACTTAGATATCTTTATCTTGTTTTTTAAAAATGTAGACAGGAAACATTAGTCAGGTTTCAAAATAAATCTGGCACATTCTTAAAGATATACCAACTGAAATTTACTTCCAAGACAAGAGTCTCCACTTCATTAATAATATGGGTGTGGAGGATATCAAAGGGTATCAAGATAACTAAGTTGCAGTCAGGAATTTAGGTCATCTAAAGTTCATGGTTGTGTCCTGTTAAATTCCAGCAAAGAAAACAAAGATTGAGCAAACAACTCTGATTGTAATTTGTAACTATTAAATCATATTAGAGAATAGAGAAAAAATTTAGTAAATAGGTTTTGCATTTAGGTGGCAGGAATTAAGCCCTGAATGAAGACAATGGCAGTGGAAATGGATGATTTAGAAGTAAAAATCTAGATATTTGCAACTGATTCAATATGGTGGACAAAGATGATAACATGAAGAGGTTCCCAGGAATAATTCCAAATTCTCTCTGTAAAATACTCTATATGGCTATTATGGGGCATTAAATGAGCTATTTAATTATGCTACTGAAACTGAGATAAAATATATTGTTTGAAGGGTATTGAAAACAGTAGAATAATATATCTTCCTGTAATAACAATTTACTTAAAGACTAATGAAAAAAGAAATCCACATGTATTAATAAGAAATAAATGATAAAAATGTGCATTTCTGCATCAAATATGATTTTAGAAATGTTTTATGTTTGACTTTTGCTCTATGGGGCCCTTAGTGAAAAAGAACATAAATAAAAGAGGAAGGAAGAAAGAAAGGAAAGAGCAAGGGAGGGAGGAGGGAAGGAATAAAGACAATTTTGGTGATACAAACAAGCTATTTAACACTTCATGAAGCAGTATCTTTTCAGAGAACTGTCAAATAGGGCAAAAGGCAGGAAGCTTTTATAGGATAAAAAATAAAGGACGAGAAAAAGAAAATTGGAAAATATCTGATTGGCTTGGGCCACCTCATTTGGGGTGAGAGGAACAAGGAGGCAGTATAAAGGCCAGTTGGCTTGGCGTTCGGGGATTGGCTGACTGGATAGACTGATTCTGGTCAAGCAGAGCACTAACAAGGACGTGAGAATTATCTCTCAGTTCATGGGCCAGGGTAGCTCCATCTTGGGTCTAGAAGGTTATTCCAACAGAAAGAAGAAATTTAGTCTAGAGACTGCCTATGATTGTAAAACAAGAGGAAAAAAAAAGTTTTAAAACTTTTCAACTTTGGTTTTCATAGTTTAGGGTTTATTTTTAAATAGTCTTAGCATTGAATCATTTTTTTACTACTATTTTAGTAGTTGTTTGAACATGAAAATAAACAAATAAAAACACTAAATTTAAAATCACTCATAATTTTAGCTTCCCCCTGCCCCTGCAAAGAATGGGAAATAAGCAACAAAAGTTTATCCTAAATGTCCCACCCATCAACCCTGCCCCTGCTTAAGCCCCATCACAGAAGTAATAAGCATTAATTGGTTGGTGCATGTTTTTCTTTTTTTTAATATATTTTATTTTTTTACAGAGAGGAAGGAAGAGGGATAGAGAGTTAGAAACATCGATGAGAGAGAAACATCGATCAGCTGCCTCCTGCACCTCCCCTACTGGGGATGTGCCCGCAACCAAGGTACATGCCCTTGACCGGAATCGAACCTGGGACCTTTCAGTCCTCAGGCCGATGCTCTGTCCACTGAGCCAAACCGGTCAGGGCGGTGCATGTTTTTCCAACCTTTTTCATGTATTTATTCCTCACCATAGATACATTTTTAAATGCCTATTGAAATGGTACTATCTGGACTCTCTTAAGTGCCTGGCCCATGGGGTATGGGATATTGTGTGATACTTGGTGTCTGTCAGCCTTTCAGTAACATCAAACACTTTTTTCTTTCAAACTTTTCAACATCTCTACAATGTAGTTCACAAACAGATGGCAAAACTTCCCTCATTTTCTAACTTCTTAAGTAAATACCCTTCATATTTCCAATGGTTTTGAAAAAAACAACTTTGTGGTTAAATACAGGTTTCAACCCTAATTCTACCATTCCTTGGCGGTTCAACTTTGTCCAGATCACTGAACATTTTTATGCTATAGTTTGGGTAATGGGAATAATAAAATGAAAATAATGTCTACCCCATCAATTGTTCTGAGAATCAAATAATTTACTATGGTAAACCAGGCAATTCATAATTTAGCAGCTGTTGCATAGTAAGTCCTCAGGGAGGCTAGCATTTATTGTCTGTAATTGAGTTCTTTCTACAAGACTTTTTCTTGTGCATGTGCCTTGTTTTCCCCAAGTTCCTCCCAAGTCAGGGAAATATTGTACATTTCAACAGCCTGTAGTGCCCTGCCTCATAGGGATCACAGAGGGCATGACCCACGGTATATTTTTATTGGCAAAAGAGAGGATTATCCTGGATATTGTAGATCTGGCTTTTATAATCATCCTCAAAAGTCAGCAACTCTAAAAGCAAATGCTATTCATCATTTCTAAATCTGCCTCTCTATCTTTTCTATTATTTGTATATTTACATATGTATGTGAATTTTATATGACATATTACATATTCAGGAACTCAAAAATAAATGTTTTCCCAACTACCAGGATAACAATGCCAAGACAATGTTTGATAAAATTTTTATGTCACAATGTGTGACATACATACTGAATATGAAATATTCATCGAAAACTTACATGTTCTATATTCCATAGTAAAACATGAGTCCAACAAAATTCAGATTATATACAATTAGAAATAATCTATAAATTAAGTAGCATAAAATTCCTTAAGAATTAATAAAATTTGAACAATGTTTAAACAAAATAGGTGACCATGAAATTTTACATTTGAAAGCAATATTTGCTTGGGGTAAGCCCAGATGCTGATAAGCTGCCTGTGGAAGTTCAAGGTGGAAGGGAATATGAACTGCCTCACAGTACTTGCCGGCCCTCCCAAACCTTTGCTTCACCCCATGTTTGCAGGGAATATAGTCAATAATATCATAATAACTTTATACAGCAACAGATGGTTACCAGACTTGTGGTGATCACACTGTAAGGTATAAAATGTGAAATCACTATTTTATACACCTGAAATAATTATAATGTTGTGTGTCAACTGTACTTTAATTTTAAAAAAATTGAGCTTGGCATTATGCATAAATGTCAAAATTCACCTGCAATAATTCGCCTTCATAACACCATGAGGACACCTGCAACTGCCTCCATGTTACCATCCAAGAACCTAAAGCAGGTATAACTCTCAATATCAAATATCAAATACCAGTTCTATCTTTCTCCATCATTGGCCATGATTCAGACACTTTGCTAAGCACTAGCCATACAGAGACTGTCCGTTGCAGCTCCTGCTTTCAAGGTGTTCACAGTCTAATGGAAAAAGTGCTCTCAAACCTGTATTTATAATTCAGTCAGATGACTGTTATGATAAATACCGTGCCATGTTCAGAAGAAGGAGCTAATTAATACTGGCTTGGGAATCGTAGAAAGCACCCAAAAGAAGTGAAATTAAGTAAAGTTTTCAAGGATGAACTGGGATTTGAAACACAGAAACAGAAGGGAAGGACAAAAGAAACAGTATGTGCAAAGCATGCAGACCTGAAAGAACATGGCATGTTCAAGGATTGACTGACAAGTAGACCAGTGAGGCATGACTGCAACATGGGTCAGAATGACAATGGAGCAAGGGGCTGGAGAGCTTACGTCAGAGCAGATCGCCCAGAGCATTGGTCGGCAAACCGCGGCTCGCGAGCCACATGCGGCTCTTTGGCCCCTTGAGTGTGGCTCTTCCACAAAATACCATGGCCTGGGCGAGTCTATTTTGAAGAAGTGGTGTTAGAAGAAGTTTAAGTTTAAAAAATTCGGCTCTCAAAAGAAATTTCAGTCGTTGTACTATTGATATTTGGCTCCTGTTGACTAATGAGTTTGCCGACCACTGACCTAGAGGCATGCAGATGACCTGCATATGCTGCTTTAGACCTTCTCTCATCAGCCCAGGGGTACCACTGGGGGAAAATATTAAAGGAGTGACATGACCAAATTTGTAAATATGATCATTCCTACCATCTTAGATCTACAGTTATCTGTTTAAACTATTTTAATAGCAATTATCATGTTCCTCCTTGTGTTTAAGTCATTTTTACCCTTGTCTAATCCCTCTAATCTCTCCTACTGGATAATAACATCATTGAAGGAGACAAACTATGCCTGGCTCATCTCTGCCCTCCTTGACGCTTCCCTTGCACCTCGTAAATGATAAAACAGTGGTTCAACGGAGTTCATGTTCCATTAATCATTCCAGAAAAGGCAAGTGGCAGAAAGAAAGAATGACTCTAAAACGAGCAGAGCCAAATAAGAGCCATTTCTCCCCTAATGAAGAAGCTAGAACTACACAAATTTCAAGAAATTAGAAAATAGTTGCTGTTTATGAGAGTTTTAGGGGAAGTGACAATTGGGCTAAATTATTAATGATGAAGATGATGAAGACCTGAAGGAGAAGACTAAGAAATGAGTTTCCAGGCGATTCAAATTCCTTAGGAGAAGAGGGTAGAGGGAAGGTGCAGAAAAGTTTTAAAGATGTAGGAAAATATTCCTCCTCAAAATTTCAAAATCTTACAATTCCACTTGCTAAAATGGAACACTTTAATGTTTTTGGCATTTACCGCCCTTCCTCTTTACTCATTAAAGACTGCATAATTAGTTCTTTTTAATGAATTTCATTTCTGCATCTAGCACACCAGCCTAGAATTGCCCAAAGGACTGTTTGAAATAAAACATGAAATCTCAGGAAAATAATGATGATGTTTGCAGTTGTATTTCTTTTGATAATGACCTTTTTTTTTTTGGCGGTTGGGGGGGGGGCGGTGGGTGTTGACTGACATGGAAATCTCTGACGCACAATTTTCCAGTGAGTCTGGGCCACCTGGAAACCTCCCTTGTCCATCCACATTGAATGAGCATTTTCCCTAGATGACATGCGTGTTCTAGCAGCAATAGCTGGGTTGTAAATTAAACCCGAACCATATATGCCATAGAGCTATTATTTTTTTTTTCACTGTGCAAGCGGTTTTTAAGCTACACCTAATCCTGACAACTGGATCCCATCAGATGGCGCCTCTTTAAACCCAAAATATAAGTTAATAAGCAGGTGATTGAATCTGCCTCCGGCAAACACTCCCTATTTAAAAGAAGAACTGGAAATAGTTTCATCATTCAGAAGTTTGCTAAGCTTCCTCATATAATGTTTTTCATGAAGTTTTAAAACCTATCAGATTATGTTCACTTCACATGAAATATAATTAATAGCAGAACTCTGATTTCTGACCCACAACTTGATTAGTCTGATATATTGCTTAGAGTGCTTGGTTGTTAAAACTAATTCAATGATAGTAAACTGTGTGGTTAAGGTAATGAGCTCTGGAGTCACTGTCTGGATGTGAATCATGGCTCTTTTACATTTTCTGCCTCAGTCTCCTTCTTTCTAAATTGGAGCATGTTGTGAGAATTTGAAAGGAAACTATCTATGTAGTGGCTCTTGACACAATGCCTGCCTCATGGTGAGCTGTTCATTGTTAGCCATTATCATTGTCATGATCATCATTATTAGTGCTTATGTATATTATATGAATTCATTAAGAAGCTGATGTTCTATAGCAGGGGTTGGCAAACTTTTTCTGTAAAAGTCTGGATAGCAACTACTCAACTCTGACATTGTTCCACAAAAAGAGTCAAAGACAGCCACACTCTAAATTCAGTCAGAAGTAAAAAGGCTCTGCCTCTAAAATGATCCATTCAGACATTTCACTGTCTTAATACATCCTTCCAGATCAATCATTTTCATTATACCTTTTTTTGTTGTTTTCACTGTCTTTAGTCTCTTAATCTCTTTATATTCAAACTCCTACCTATGAATTCCAGTCCAGCATAGATTTTAGAACCCATCCCTGTCTTGCAATATTTCCAACAGCCTTGCTCATTTCCTTTTTACCTTACCTGTGTGCCAACACCTGGGTGATCTACCTCCACATCTGCAACTGGACTGAGCTCTGGTGGAGGGAAGTGCCTGATCACACTGATTAATGATACTACAAATACATTACATCTAATTTCAAGGAAGCCCTCACCTATATATCCTTAAGGAAATTTCTCCCTCTCTATAACTATTTCAAATTGTCTCCTGTCCCTATAAATTTCCAAATGCATAGAAGCTATTGATAGCTCAAGATACGTGGCTATTGCCAATTGTGCTAAATTTTCCTTTCTTTCAATTACAAATCTCTCTCTCTCTCTCTCTCTCTCTCTCTCTCTCTCTCTCTCTCTCACACACGCACACACGTGCACACATACCCCACATGCTTTATTACTTCTCTTCTTTGACAATGGAAGAACTGTCCCCTTCCAACCTGAAGCCATCTATATATATAAAAGACTAATATGCTAAGTGTCCACCCGACCAGTAGCTATGATGCACACTGACCACCAGGGGGCAGATGCTCAATGCAGGAGCTGCCAAACTGCAGTGACTTGGCAGCAGTAGTTCTTGGGTGATGTGCCCCGGAACCAGAGAGGAGGGAACCCAATTCCTCGCAGGGCCACATGATTCCTCCTATTGCTGGGGCACGGTTGGCCCCAAATCTGGTTTACTGTGCAGTTGCGTTGCATTCCACACCCTGTACGACAGCAACTTTGCTGAGTGCCCTCTCACATTCCAGGACCCCTTGGGGGATGTTGGAGAGTCAGTTTCAACCCAATCCCCGCAGGCCAGGCCCAGGGACCCCGCTCACTCCGCAGACGCCCTTCGAGCCACAACACCACCCCAGGTGCAGCCGGCTGGGGAGGAGCCACGGGAGGTTGGTTCCAGGGCATGTCCAGCCTGTCTAGCCCAGTCCCACCCTGCCGGCCACCTTCTAATTAATTTCCTTTCGATGTGCATGAGTCCATGTACTGGGTCAATAGTTTGTACTATAATAACCCCTTTCATCTCACATCCTGGGAGACCTGCTCTATAGATCACCCCCATTTTCTTACATAGATCTTCTGTTTCTCCCTCTCTATTGACTAATCCCATTCACATTGAAACATGTCCCTGGGCCCCATCCTAATAAATAACCTCACTAGAATCCAGACTTTTGCCCAGCTGCACTATCTCTCCTCCTTTCTATGAATTTCTCCAAAGAGTCAACCACACCTGCAATCTATAGTTCCTTTCCTTCCATAATTTCTTAACATATCTGGCATCTGGTTTATAACTCTGTCACATACACTGAACCTGCTATTGCCAATTTCCCAGTTGCTACATAAAAGGTGCCCACCCTCCTTCATGGGATGTTTCCATGATACCTCATCCTCCTGGTTTCCCCCCAACTCCCTGGAGGATTCTTTCCTTTTCTCTCTTGATGACTTTATCCTCTCCCATGGCTTATGGTGCCACATACCCTATAATAAAACCCTAATATGCAAATCGACCAAATGGTAGAATGACCGGTCACTATGATGCACACTGACCACCAGGGGCAGATGCTCAATGCAGGAGCTGCCCCCTGGTGGTCAGTGCGCTCCCACAGGGGAAGCACCACTCAACCAGAAGCTGGGCTCACGGCTGGCGAGCTCAGCGGTGGTGGAGGGAGCCTCTCCCACCTCCACAGCAGCGCTAAGAACCCCTCAGGGGATGTCCGACTGCCTGCTTAGGCCTGATCCCTGCAGGCCAGGCCAAGGGACCCCACCTGCCAGAGGGACCCCATTCACTCTGCAGATGCCCTTTGAGCCACAGCACCACCCTATGTGCAGAAGGTTGACTCCAGGATGTGTCCAGCCTGTCTAGCCCAGTCCTGCCCTGCCGGGGGGAGCAGGCCTAAGCTGGCAGTCAGACATCCCCCAAGGGGTCCTGGACTGTGAGAGGGAGCAGGCTGGGCTAAGGGATATCCCCCCCCCCCAGTGCACTAATGTCATGCACCGGGCCTCTAGTGGGTTAATAATTCCCAATCCAGCTCTGTTTTCCCTTCTGAGGCTCTGGACCACTATCTCAAATTGCCTTCCAGTATCAGCACCAGAGTCCCTGAGTTCCCTCAGATGTGAAAAGTGCAAGTCAAAATTAAGCTTCTTTTTTTATTTTCAAAACTTGCTCCCCCACTTGTATTAAGTGAGTTAATGGCACCATCCACCCCCACCGTCTGAGTAAGAAATCTATAATCCTGCCTCTGCATCATCTCTTCATTCAATCAATCATCAACTTCTGTCCTTTCTATTGTCTATGAATTGGTTGAGTCCACTGTTTTCCGCCTCAGTGTCACCTGTTCACACTTCCATCATCTTTTTTATCTACTATCAATTGTGTTTCTTAGTTGCAAGCAACAGAAATATTCTTTGGTCAACTTCAGTGCAAAGAGATTTATTAATAGTTGTGGCAACTCACAGAATGAAGCTAGGAATCTATACAGGAGGCAAGACCATAGAACTGTGCCACAAAAGGGCTCCTGTGTGGCTACCCCTGCTGCCAAAGCTGCAGAGTTCACACCACATCTTCCATCTCTGACCCCCGATACCCCCCTGCACAGCTGCCACTGCTGCCCTGAACACTCCACGGTGCTGCCTCCGCTGTCACTATGTGTGTCCAGCTGTCAGAAAGGTTTCACCAGGGACCCTGCTTCCAAGTCCAAGAGATGGATGCAGTTACTTGCCAAGTCCAGGCCTTGTGCCAAGACTTATGCCCAGGTTCCAAGGTGCTGGGGAAGCAAATATTTCGAGATTTTACATCCCATTCCGATACATAAACTCAGTTTTTCAGTGAGGCTCATAATATGAGGAATTACCTAAAGCTAACAAGGAAGTTCAGATGATGGGCACCCAAAAATAAAACAATGAGAAACACACACAACCCCTAACTACTACAGACGCCTTCTTTCTGACTGTCTTCTTTCACCTTTTCCCCTGCTGTCCCTGACCCAGGCTGCAATCAATATTATTTCTTAATTGCAACTCTGGGATGTTTTTCACAGTCTTCTTTTGTCTCCTAACTGTGCATAAGATAACATTCAAGCTTTTCGCATGGCTTCAGGACCTCTCTGACCCACTCCTGCTTTTAACCTTATCTCTGGCTATTTTCCCCATCTCCAGGTGGATTTCTGTTTAACGGAACCTCTCTGAGTTACCTGAGTCTGCCATACTTTCTCGGGGATGCAAGACTGTACATTCAGGCCCTGCATAAGGACATTTTGGTCCATGACAGACCCCATAGTGGTCCCATAGGACTATAATGGAGCTGAAAATTTTCTAAGGCCTAGTGATGACAAACGCTGTCATAAAGTCCTAGTGTTGTAGCTTAAGGCATTACTGTTTTTCCCAGGATCTCAGTCAATCAGTAGTAATTGGCTAGAAATGCCTGGGGCACTCACCTGGGCCCCATAAGCTTCCCATAGACATCTCTTCTTTCCAAGCACATTACACCTGGCCCAACCCTGTGTGTGTGTGTGTGTGTGTGTGTGTGTGTGTGTGTGTGTGTGTGTGTGTGTGTGTATGTGTGTGTTTTGGGGGGAATAGGGGTTTCAAGACATTTATTTATGTATTTTTTTAATCCTCCCCTGAGGATATTTTTCCATTGATTTTTAGGGAGAGTTGAAGGGAGGGGAAGAGACAGAGAAACATCAATGTGAAAAAGACACATCAATTGATTGCTTCCTGCATGCACCCCGACCAAGGGATCAAGTCTGCAACCCAGGTACATACCCTTGACTGGGAATCAAACCCAGGACCCTTCAGTCTGTGGGCCAAGGCTCTATCCACTGAACCAAACCGGCTAGGACCCCTGTGGTTCTTATTACAATTGCAAGACACTCTTCTGTGATAACCATTAAGAAACTTAGAAGAAGAAGAAAAAAAAGAGTTTATGACTTACAGGGGCACAAAGCCAGTTCTTAAATAGAGGGCTGGGGTGGGGGGGCGTGCTTTGTGGGTGGGTGCTTAGGGTTTAGAGCACTCACTCTTCATTGGTGACTTTAAAACATAAGGGCAAGAATTTAAAGCGTCGGAAGAAAAAACTAACAAACAAACAAGCAACTCAAATGGTCAGTTATCGAATTCAGCCAACATCTAAAACAAAGGCGCCTCAGTCACAGGAGGAGGCACCGGGCTCTTGATCTAGTTCTGTGGCTGTTGTTTATTCCAGATAGCCTTTGTTGAAGCAGATGCCTCCCTGAGAAAGATGCCTCTTTGAGGACAAAGGCGTCCTCAGCAACTTCCTCAAGTATATATATACAAGGGAAGGTCTGTTTCTTTAAGAACTTTATATGGAACAGCAAGAAACGTCACGAACATGTGCCTCATTAAGGAGCCCATACCAGCTGAAATTAAATAAAACTGGATGTTCATAAACAAGAAGGGCTGCCACGTGACAGTGTCCTGTGAAGCATGGAGGACATCAACACACATCACACTAGGTCAGCCTTGGGCAAACTACGGCCCACGGGCCGGATCCGGCTGTTCTATCCTGTTCTCTTGCTCTCCCCTCCGCTCCTTTACTTTGAATTTATATTAGTTCACACAAACACTCGATCCATGCTTTTTTTCCGGCCCTCCGGTCCAGTTTAAGAACCCATTGTGGCCCTCGAGTCAAAAAGTTTGCCCACCCCTGCACTAGGTTCTCAGTGGGAAAACCAGAACGATTGCCAAGGTCATCCCCGATGACACAAGGTCACCTCAGTGCTGTGCCTGGAGTGACAAAAATGTATACACACTTTAACAGCTGATAACTCACTTAATTTCAATCCTCTTCAGGTTTAACTAATTTGAAATAATGGGTAAAGCCAGACTAGGCTTTGAACAAAGAAAATTTATCCTAAAGTGCCACCAGATTATTTTTTAAGGGGACACATAAAAGATAAAGTTTATGGTACAAAACCGGCAACTGGCAACGAATTGAGGGCACACAAATAATGAACAAAATTATTCTTGATGTTTGTGATTCCATTGCTTCGCTTTATCAGCAGTGCCTTGACCAAAAAAAACTATTTCTGTAAATGATTTTAAATTTTGAAAATGAACTGTATGTTAATAACACTGACTTTATAATCATTCAAAGTGTGTATACATTTTTGGGACATCCTGTATCGACATGGTCTCTTGTGCCTCAGGCTGGACTCAAAACCAAAACCACCTTCCCTAGGTTTACTACGTACACACTGGTGCGGACTGCCACTTGGGATTGCATTCCCGCCAAAGAAGAGAAAAAGCTCCAGGACGTGGTCCACACCCTACTGCAAGCCAAGGGGACCCCAAAGCTGCAGATGCTGGAAAGCAAAGTCATGGTCTCCTCAGACAGACCATACAAAGAGGCATCGAGGTGCACAGGACTCTGCGGCTGAGCCACCGGTTCATCGTCTGCTTCCCAGGATCCTTTGTGTCCCAAGCGTGCTGCAGCTACAGCGCCTCTGAGACTGCGCAAGTTGCCACCACCCAGCGGACAAGTATGCACCTCCAGATGGGCAAGGAAATGAAGCCCCGCCTTCTAGCTAAGCCGTTTTCCATGGAGAGATTACTGTAGCATAGTGCACAGGCAGAAGCAAAAAGGGAAAACGGCTCCACTCTTAATACCGTTTGGCCCTTCCAGAGGAGCTGAGGGTTGCAGAGCTGCGGCAGGGGAGGCGGCTGCTGGAGGCTGGCCTCTACTCTCTGGCAAACGCCAGCAGCAGTGATGTGGCAGTTGGGAAGAAAAAGCCTCGGAAGAAAAAAGTTGTCGTTGGAGACCTCAGACAGGCCGTGTCAGCTCTACCGGCGCTTGTGATGCCTGTCCACGGTGGGACAGGAGAATAAAAATGCGATTGTGCTCTGCCAGGGGTGTGCTCTGTGCCCCGTTGTCCCTTCTAGATGCTAACATAGCACTTTGTTCTCTCAACACAGCACTTGACACACTAAAACATAAATGTTTATTACTTATTTGTATCCTTTATAGACTATTAAGTTCAGTGAGGGCAGAAACCTTGTCTTTTCCAAATGACATCTGAGTGCTTGGCACACTGTGTCCTTAGATACTCCATAAATAGATCTTGAATGGGGAATTCTCTTCTATGTGGTATATCTATTCCAGAGTCTGTTTCAAAAGTTAATCACTCAGAATCAAAGGTTTTGATTCCAATATTTACCTGGACTTTCAGCTTAGCTCCAGATGCGGCTGGCACAAAATTGTTAGATAGGATGTGTTAAATTAACTGTTGAATTAGTGAATATGAAAGCACATGGCTGAACAAAGAAAAGGATGAAACAATAAGATTTCAAATATTTCATTGAAAGCTTAAAATAAATGAAGATTGGAATCAAAATGTATTTTGTGGTTATTTTATAAACGGGGTCAAATTTACTGAAAATATCAGTAAGTTACTAATCTCATAACATTAATGTAATTAAAGCTTTCATAAGGTCTGTAGAGGGGTGGGAAGGGAAGGAGGCTCTGAGAATGCCCTACTACACTCATAGTCACTTACAGCGCCTACTGCAAATACCATCTTCTTGAATTATTCAATGCTGGTTAATATTCACTCACAGGGCAAGTATTAAATTAAGATGGTACATACAAGTATACTTAATGTTTCTTAGTTAATAGAACAGATTATTTTCAAACAGTACAGTTGACTCTTGAATAACATGGGGGTTATGGAAGCCAACACCTCTCCTCTTTTGGAGTTGAAAATTCATATATAACTTTTGACTTCCCCAAAACTTAACTCCAGTTGGACCTTTGCATCAGGGGACTCAACCAACCATGGATAGAAAACAGTCTTTTCCACTCTGCGGTTGGGAATCATTTACAGTTGGGAATGAGAAAAAGCTGTTTTCCACCACAGGTTTGTTCAATCTGCAAATGCGAAATTGAGGATAGGTAGGGCAGGCTGTATTTAAATAGAAAAAACAAAAAACAAAAACAAACCACTCAATTCAACCCTGTATTGTTAAAGGGTCAACTGTATATACCAAGAAATGTATGCCCATTTTAACAGCTGAGAGCTCCATTTTGAAAAGGAAATATATTTTAATAAACTCGGCCGTTATAATTATTCAAAGTGTGGGTATACATTTTTGGGGACACCCCATATTTGTTTACCTTAACGTTTCTCCCAATTTGTAAATTAGTAGTATTAGGATAACACACACAAAACATTACTGCTCACAGCAATTCTGTGTATGTTGTCTTTCAGAACAGAAGTAAACTGATTCCCAGTGGCTCTAGCCTTCCTGTTGAAAGCAGACAGAGTGTATGAAGACTATTCAAATATGTCAGAGACTTCCTCCCATGACTCCTTCTATGATTCCCTATCAGACATGCAGGAAGAAAGCAAGAATGCTGACTTCTTCCCTGGCCTCTCTGCTTTTCTCAGCCAGGAAGAGATCAACAAGAGCCTTGACCTGGCCCGGAGAGCGATAGCCAGCTCCGAGACAGAAGATGTTGACTCAGAAAAGGAGATCTCGCAGATTTTCAGCACCTCCCCTGTAAGCCTCTGTGAGCACCCTTCCCGCAAGGAGACCGAATCGGGGGAGCCCACCGCCTCGGAGAGACCTCCAGAGCACAGGCCAGAGCAGACTGAGGGGCCCTCCTCCCAGGGCTCCAAGAGGAAACCTGCCCTCTCACCCCTGCTCGCCAGACCCAGCTACATCCGGAGCCTCCGAAAGGCTGAAAAACGCGGTGCCAGCGGTGCCAGCGGTGCCAGCACAGGCGGAAAGCCCAGACCGGCTCATCAGAGGGAGCCTGGCCCCCAGAGCCAGCTGTGTGACAAGGCGGCTAATTTCATCGAGGAGCTGACATCCATATTTAGAGAAGCGGCCAAGCCGAGAAACAGGAGCCCCAACGGGGAGTCCTCGTCACCAGACAGTGGGTACCTGTCTCCCAAAAATCAGCCGTCAGCCCTGAGGAGTGCCTCAGCCAGCCAGAGCCCCACCGAAGACCAGCAAGAAATGGAAGCGGAGGTCAAGTTACCCGAAGCCAGGCACTGCTACCCGGCAGACCAGGACGAGGAGGTGCCGGGCAGTAGCATGCCCCAGCCCCAGCCCCAGCCCCAGAGCGCACCCCACTTCTCCTCAGCCCCTCGCTTCATCCAGAAACTGCGGAGCCAAGAAGTGGCAGAAGGAAGCAGAGTTTATTTGGAGTGTCGAGTCACTGGAAACCCAACTCCTCGAGTCAGGTAAGAATGTTTTAATGTTGAATTGTCAAATGAGTTGTGTTGAGTTTTGATTTTGCTTTAATGTGGGAGGAGAAGAGGGTTCCTGTCTAGTTAGCCCTCTGGAGCCTGAGGTGTTGTTTTTCAAGTCCTGCATGGCGAAAGCATCCCAGAATTGCAAATACTGTTGACCTCCGTGTCCCTGGTGGGTGGGATATAGTAGTATTTGTTGTTATGAACCACCTAATACCTGGGGAAGGCAAAGGACCAGACAGGTATAGAGAGTACAGTTTGTTACATTGGACTCTGAAATTCTTAACAGCCAGGAAAACTTAAAATGTGCAACTGAGTTATTCAGCGTACTGTGAAAAGTGTGTGCCTAATTTTAATGAGTCGCTGAAGATGGCTGACAGTGTGGCTAACGCTAGAAGTTGTCTGGGGGTACACAGATGAAAGGCACAGGTGTACCGAGGCCCACCACAAGAATAGCCACTGAGCATATAATCCGATCTCAGCCTGGGCTGAGTTGGCACATTTTCACTTAAGATAATCATTCCTACACACCTTCCATGTTGTGCAAGCAAAGAGGGCAGAACTTTCCTAACAATTAAACCAAAGTGGGAGCGCTACAGGTCTGTTATTCACTCACAGGCTACACCCACTAGAGCCCAGGGCCCAAAAAAGAGTAACAGTTACACAAACGTGCAGTTAGTTGGCACCCATAAACACATCACCGTGTCCATTGTAATTTCTATAAATTCCTCCTCCTTCACTGCAGAGTTTATGCCTTCTGTGCAAAAGGTTAAGAGGAGGGACCCTGGAGTCAGACTGCAGGGTTTCCAGTCATGATTCCACCTTTTGACCAAGTAGGCAAGTTATACTCTGGGACCCAGTTTCTTCATCTGTGAAATGGAAATCCTAATAACACCTACCGCATTCTATTTTATGATGACTAAATACAATAATGTGTGAGAGAGTAAAACAAGGTCTAGTGGCTCTACATTGGCATCACCTATTCTTTTTATTATTTCTCATTTCTTAATTTCATGTGCCAAAATAAAAGTAACATTTCAAGTTAGGATTACGTATTCTGTAAAAAAATAAGCCATTTATTTTCAAAGTTTTTGCTTTTATTAATGAGATGTGTTTTACCGAAATTACCTAAATATTAAAAAGTAAATTAAAAATTATGAAATTTGGAGAAATTATAAAGGACATCATTGTCTAAAATGCACTGGTACTTTTAATTAATATAGCATTTCATAAAACACAAACTTTATTCCTCATCCTATATCCACTAATACAATACATACTTTGCTAGAGTTTGTTTTTGTTTGTTTTTTTTGTTTTTTTGACGAATCATTGCTCACAAACATGGTGTAAGCATTAGCATAACTGGCTAAAAAGCGGTGTAATTAGAGGCAGGGAATTTTTTTTCCCCAACCAATTTGTTCAACTAATTCACCCTAAGTCAATTTTTACAGCAATTTTACTATATTTCTTTTCGAAACTGACAGCAGAGGGCAGTAATAAACTTCTTAATGGATTTATTCAATTAAATATGTCATCCTAAATTCTGTCATTTTAATAGTTATCTTTTCCATTAAAATATGTCTTATAGTTTTGTCTAAAACAAATAAAATTGAGTATTTATTTTGGATTCTATTTAAAAATGTTTAAAACCCACTAATCTTGGGAACAAATCATTCTTCATTAGAAATATAGTCACAAGTCACTTAAACAATTCCACAGGTTTTCAAACTACCTATGACTCCATTTACAGTTACCTCCAAAATAGTCCCCTTCCAAATGTATTACCATGGCAAGTAAGTATACCACTCCCTTTCTAAAATGACAAAAATCAACCCATTTAACATAAAAGGATTAATTCAACTGTACCAAAGTTCACGTAACCATTTGGTAATTTGAGAGGCCATCAAATTCATGCATCTGCCTCTTTTTTCTTTATGGAAACAGGGAGGCATTAATTTAATTAGTAACTACATAATTATTAACTAGTTTTCTCTGGTCATCTCTCTGTCCACCAAAGCCCAGGACCAATGTTCATTAGTCATTACAAGTTGTGCCCTTCTTGAGTAATTAAGTCTTTGCTGAGAATGCTCCATTGTTTAAATGACCACAGTTTGCTGATCATTTTTATACCCTTCTGAGTTTTGGAGTGTTGGGGGGGTTTGGATGGTTTTTGTTTGTTTGTTCGGTTGGTTGGTTTTTGAGGAGCAAAGTAAATGAGCATTGGATTCTCTTAATTTCTGTTCTAAAGATACTGGTCCTCTCTGCCATGGATTTGTAAGTGCACCAAATGCCTAACAACATTCACTGAGCTCCTTTTCCGCATGAGACATGGCAGTCTAAAGAGAAAATCATCTTTGAAGGAAATTTTGTGTAAAGAAGACCTTTAAGAAAATGCTGCACTGGGGCATTTTAGAACCTGACTCATACTGACTAGTCCAGGGGACTCAGAAGTAGAGATTAGAGAGACCTATGGATTAGTAGGCCATCTCCGTAGGTCCCAGAAGCAGGTGACCTAACTTGTGGGGAAAGGCCTCCATAAGCAGAGGCCCAACAGACCCTGGCTGGTAAGCGTAGAGACACTCAGTGTTGAGAAATTAGTTGGCAGCTGTACGGGAGGTGAGTGAGGTGTGGGGCAGTTGTCATTGGTAAAATCCAGACTTACTTAAAAGTAATGCACCACAGGAAAATATGGAAGCAGGTATCAGGTTCCAGATACAGGGAGGGGACTGGAGCACAGGGAGAAAATTCTGCCCTTTAAGCATTTAGATAAGTAAAGGGCAAGGCGACTTACTGATTCAAAAGGACAGAACAGGAAGTAGAGACTTAGACATGATTAAATGAGGCAGAACTTTAGTGACTAAACTTGTGCTGGGTCCAGAATAGGGAAATAAATTGCTAGACTGACAAGGCTGGGCTACTATGCTGCTGGTCTGGAGTTTCTTAAATTTGCCTAAATAGAAAGCATTTGGTCTGGGAACCTGGACATAATGCAACTCGCAGATGTAGATGAAGTAGCCCCAGCTAAAGGAAAGATTGATGGGAACAGTAGGATCAAAGCCAGGCCAGTCATCTCGAGACATTTTTACTTTATGTACAATCACTTCACCTTCCCAGAAATATAACTGGCACAAGATACCAGTTATCATCATAAATAGGACTGAAAAAATTCTATTTTCCTCCTCTGTTCTTGCATAGTTCCAACTAAAACTCAACAAAAGAGAGGAAAGCTGATGGAAGAAAAGCTTATGTGTAATAAATTGAAATTATATACAATTTAGATAATACTCAGTGATATACAATTTAGACACTACTCAAATTATAGGCAAGTTATTTGTTGACAATTTTAATTATTACATTAAATTTTTAAAAGTCAAAATTTCCCTACATCACTCACCTTTCCTGTTCTCAACTTTAGTTAGTTGGGGAAAAATTCATAAAGGATTTTCATTTAAAATTACCTATAGTAATTTACAAAAATAAGGCCTTATGTTTTCAGTTTACACTTAATATTTTATTCTGGCAACCATATGTTTTAAAGCATGTAAATAAAAGGAAACTAAGATATAAATTATTTGCCTAGTAACAGAAAATAATTATTAGTTGTAGAGACTGGAATATAACTCAGGTTTTCTGATTCCTGATCATGTACTGTAGTGATTCCGAGAAGATTTAGCTACTGTCCCTGCTGTTTTGCTGCTTGTGTAAGGCTCACTGACAAGCTCCAGAAATAGAGATAAGTGGAATTAATATGTTAAAAAATCTCTTAGGATTGGAATTCATATTCTGAATATCTTTAAAGAATGGTGTCCTAATAATTTCCATGATATTCTATATTTAAAGAACATAGCCATTTATAATTTCTCTCTCTCCAATAAGTTAATACTATAAAACAATTCAATCACTCATATAACCAACTGCAAACAAAACATCATTTCTAATTCATGAATAGTAGTCCAAACCATCCTTATATTCAAATTACATTGTAAGGTAAATATGAACATACTCATAAGGAAAAAAATCTCTTTGAAACACCCACTCTTTGCAGTAAAAATGGGATCCAGCAATAGTTCAACCATGTTTAATATTCTAAGTATAATTACTCATAGCTAATCATAACATGCCTATTAGGTTGTCATTATTAGCCCAGGAAACATTCAATTAATGTATACATAAAAGCAATTAAATTATTTCATTTTATAATCAAAGCTCAGCATGTCCAATGTCTCCAATTAGTTTACATTAGCTAGACTTTGATCATCATCAAAGGCCAGAGCAAGATTAACCATATCAAAACTGCAATGCTCTCTGTAGAAATTTCCATCTCCCCAAAAGAAAATAGAAATATATACAGGCTGCCAATTCACTTTTCTTACTAATGGCATGTGGTATATTCCATTTGTTGTCCACTTTGGTTTGGGAAAGTGGGTCAGCAGCCTCACCAGCTAGTAGCTTATGAATATGTATGTAGTGTTTGTAAAATTAGGAGCCAGGTGGATTAGCCCCAGAGTTTTGTTATGTTCAACAATATTGTCAGTGAGATACCACATAGTTCTATTAAATTACCAATATGAAAAACTGCCAATAAAAGTGTTGTTACTGCACATGAAATTTAAATAGGTACAAATAATCTGGGGAACAATTGTGTGATACACAATAACGTTAAAGATGTACATATCCTAAACTGTCATGTAGTATCCATTTGCCTACTTGATATCTGTACTTGAATATATAACAGGTATACCAAATTTAATATATCTAAGACTGAACTTCTGATTCTCCTCTTCTCCAAAAACCTTCTCTTTATAAATCTTCTCCATGTCAACAAATGGCAATCTTCCTCCTAGCTTCCAGCTGTCCAAAAAAATAACCTTGAAGTCGTCTTCATTTCCTCTTTTTATCTCACCTCAGATTATCCAATCCATCCAGCAAATCCACCCCTGGGCTCTACCCCTAAAATACCCAGAATGTGACCATTCCACATCACTACCACTAGTGAGGCTCTGGTTCAGGCCACCATCATGTTTCTTTTGGATATTTGCACTCCTTCCTAATCTGTCTCCTTGTTTCCATCCTTGCTCATCACAGTCTATATCGCATCTGGCATGGTTCTTTTTTTTTTTTTTTTATTGATTTCAGAGAGGAAGGGAGAGATAGAAACATCAATGATGAGAGAGAATCATTGATTGGCTGCCTCCTGCACGCCCCCTACTGGGGATTGAGATTACAACCTGGGCATCTGCCCTGACTGGGTATTGAACCATGACCTCCTGGTTCATAGGTCAACGCTCAACCACTGCGCCACACCGGCTGGGCTGGCATGGTTCTTTTAATGAAACTGTGATCACAACACAGTGCAAAAATATCTAGTGCCTTCTAATCTCAGTCATAGTAGAATCTATAGTCCTTAGAAGCATCAATAAGGCCCCATCTCTCTGACTTCATCTCCTACTACTCATTCACCGTGTTAGTCCACTCCAGCCACAGCGGTGTCCTGGCTGTACTCCAACATGCCAGGCATGCTCCTGTCTCAGGGCCTGTGCTCTAGCTGTTCCCTCTTCTCGGAATGTCTTCCCCCAGATACGTGCAGGGTTGGATTCTTCATCTCCTTCATACCTCTCCTTAAGTATCACCTTCAGAGTACATAGCCTTCTATGACTACCCTATGTAAAAGAACAGGTCCGGCCCACCGCACTCTCTATTCCACTCCTCAGTTTTTATTTTTCTCCATAGAACTTACCTGATGTGCTCTATGTTTTACTTGTTTCATTTTGTTTGTTTGTTTGTTTTGTCTGTCTCCCTTGGTAGAATATAAATTCCTTGAGAATAGGGACTTCCATGTGATTCTTACTGCTGTGTCCCCTAGGCCTAGAATGGTGCCAGGAATGTAATAGGTGCTCAAGAAATATGTGTTGAATAAATAGATGAATAAATTCCACTCCTAAGTGTTTACCTGGAAGACACTTTTGTTCATGTGTACAAGGATACTTCATAGCATTGTTTCAAAAAGAAACTGGAAAGAACCTAAATATTAATCAAAAAGAAAATGGATATCTCTTTGAGATAGTGATTTCATTTCCTTTGGAAGTGGGATTGCTAGATCAGAGAGTAGTTCTATTTTTAATTTTTTGAGGAACCTCCATACTACTCTCCACAGTGGCTGCACCAGTTACCTTTTTACCAACAGTACCCAGTGCTCCCTTTCTCCACCTTCTCAACAGTGCTTGTTATGTCTTGTCGCTTTTATAATTCTAAAGCAACCTAAGGGTCTGTTGTTGGATGAATGGATAATGAAAATGTGGCACATACCGTATTTTTCCATGTATAAGACGCTATTTTTTTCTAAAATCATTAGACTGAAAATTGAGGGGCCTCTTATACACGGAAGTCACCCTAGGAGGGAGCCATGTGGGTGCGTAGCTGCCCATACCTTGTCAAACAGTCTTCCTCCAATCATGAGCCTTATTGTTACTGACATCAGCTGATGCTGTAATTGGAGGTGGAGGTGGAGGTGGAGAGTGCGCAATGCAACAGGGACTGGAGCGTTCTGAGCCCATAAAGAAGTCAAAAAATAAAAAAGATAAATACCGGTAAGCAATTGTCTTACTCTGCAAAATGCAAACTGAATGTAATCAGCTATGCAAAAGAGCATGGAAATAGAGCTGCAGAGAGACAATTTGGACCTCTTCCCACTGAGTATATGATCAGACAGTGGAGAAAACAGGAAGAACAACTCCTTAAGATGCCAAAAAAGAAGAAGGCCTTAAGAGGAAAACCAGCAAAATGGGCAAACTTGGAGCAGAGGCTTAAGACTTGGATTATGGAGCAGCGCCAGAGTGGCTTTTGTGTGTCAACCAAGCTTACTCAATGTCAGGCAAGAATGTTTGCAAGTGAAATGAACATTGTTGATTTTACAGGAAAGGCAAAATGGTGCTTCAATGTCATGAGGAGAGAAGGGTTGGCCATGAGAACACGAACAAAGTTAGCTCAGAAAATGCCAGTTTATGAGGATAATTTCACATATATAGACAGTGTCTCAGCAGACAGCAGTGATACAACAGAAGTTGAAGAAATTGATATGTCTGGAACTAATAGTGATGAAGAAGAGAGCAGCAATGCAACAGAGGCTGAATAAACTGATATGCTGCATAATATCATAGTACTGGTATGTAAACATTACCTATGGTAATTACTAAATAAAAATGTGTTCTGTTGTATGTTTAAAATATTGATTTCTTAATTTTAGGTTGGAAAATTGGGGGGGGCATCTTATACATGGGGACATCTTATACACGGAAAAATATGATATATATATATATATATATATATATATATACACACACACACACACACACACACACACACACACACACACACACACACACATGGAATTGTATTCAGCCATAAACAGGAAGGAAATCCTGCCATCTATGACAATGTGGATGAACCGCAAGGGCATTATCCTTAGAAAGATAAGCCAGACAGAAAAAGACAAATACCTTATGGTCTCATTCATATGTGGAATCTTTAAAAAGCCAAACTCATAGAAACAGAGAGTGAATTGGCGGTTGTCAGGGCTTGGGGAATGGGGGAAATGAAGAGATCTTGGTCAAAGGGTATAAACTTACAATTATAAGATGAAAGTTTGGGGATCTACTGTACAGCATGGTACTATAGTTAACAATACTGTATTATATACTTAGAAATTGCCAAGAGAGTAGATTTTAAATGTTCTCACTACACACACACAAAAAAAAACTTATAATTATGAGATAAAGGATGTATTAACAAACCTTATTGTGGTAACAGGAACATCATCACACTGTATACCTTTAACTTACACAATGTTCTATGTCAAGTATATCTCAATAAAGCTATAAAAAAAGAAAATGGATGAATTGTGATGTATATTCATATAATAAATGAACTACAGTTTCATGAATCAGGATGTCTGAAACTCACAAACAATAACAATATAAAAAAAGTTGTAAAAATGCTTAGATTGCTTAAATACATTTATCCATATGAAGTTAAAATGGCAAAGCAGGACTATTTCAGTGTTAGGCATATAGTAAGAGTACACTATAGAAAAATTCATAGGGATGACAAATACTAAATTTCATATAGTGATAACGATAGAGATGAAGAAGAATGTGATTGGTAAGGTAAGGGGTATACCAAGGGCTTCATCTGTGTTTGCAATGTTTTATATCTGAAGATGAGTAGTAGAGACACAAGTGTAAATTATTTTTATTTTTACACATATTGAAAAATATTAACTTTTTTACTCTGCCAACCCAATTTTGTATTTGGTATCTTCATCAGCATTATTCATAATTAATGGCATGATTTACTCCTTAAACATCATTCAAAAAATACTTAGTGTTAAGCAATGCAAACTGGATAGGTTGGCTCTTAGCCATTTGCCCTTATAAGTTATAAGTTAATCAATGTATGGGTTGTTCTAGTTGTATTTCAGAGCTTTTAAGAATGTTCTTGTTTTTTCCATAGCTTAGTTGGAGTGTTGTCCCACACACCAAAAAGTGGTGGGTTCAATTCCCAGTCAGGGCACATACTCAGGTTGTGGGTTAAATCCCTGGTCTGGCCATGTGCAGGAAGCAACCAACTGATGTTTTAAAAGAATGTTCTTGTTTTAAATTAATGATGTTATTAATAGAATATTATATATATCCAGTCTTATACCAAAGATCTTTTATGGTGTGGTCTTCCCAGTTTATTGGCTGTAGAGTATATAAAAATTTGTGTATGAGTCTCTTGTTCTTTTTTATTTCTTTTTAGTTGATGATTGTTAAATGTATTTTTAATTTAATTTTTCCATCACCTTTTATCCCCTCTATGCCTTCTACCACCTCCATGCATCCCCTCTACCCCTGAAATCACCACATTGTTGTCCATATCCATGAGTTCTCTCTTCCTTTATTTATTTATTTTTTTGCTTAATCTCTCTACCCCTCAAATCCCCCCACCCTTCCCAACCCCAAGCTGTATGCCTGCTCTCTATCTATGAGTTTGTCTCTGTTTTGCTTGGTAGTTCATTAAATTCCACATATGAGTGAAATCAAATGTACTTGTCTTTCTCTGACTGGCTTATTTCACTTAGCATAATGCTCTCTAGGTCCATTCATGCTGTCACAAAGGGTAACATTTTCTTTCTTTTTACAGCAGAGTAGTATTCCATTGTGTAATGTAAGTCTCTCATTCTTTTTTTAAATATTTTTTTATTGATTTCAGAGAGGAAGGGAGAGGGAGAGAGATAGAAACATCAGTGATGAGAGAGAATCTTTGATCTGCTGCCTCCTACACTCCCCCTACTGGGGATCGAGCCCACAACCTGGGCATGTGTCCTTGACCGGAATCCAACCTGGGACCCTTCAGTCCACAGGCCAATGATCTATCCACTGAGCCAAACCAGCTAGGGTAAGTCTCTCATTCTTAATAAAAAATTTTCTACATTTAGACACACACATATATGTACACATGAGGTACCTTTTAAGAATTAGCAAAAATCTGAAGATGAACAAGAGTCGGATATCAGTCCAACCTATTGCCTACCCTCCATCATTGTATTTGAGTGGTAGGAGCAAACAAAATGGGTGGATTCCAAAGGAAACAACATTTAATCTTATACTTTCCTATTTCTCATTCTTCTATCATTTAATTTAATTAGTTTTTAAAACTTTTGTCTTCTGTGTACATTTACACAGTCTTTTATATTTTACAGAGGACAACAAATATTCTCTAGGACATTAAATTGCCTTTGAACTAGAAACTGAAGGTGATTAAGCAACAGTGATACCTCTGTTTTCACTAAAATGAAGATACAGGTTTATTACCTATTCCTCCATGCAGATGATTTCTGTGAGTTAATAAATTAAAGGGATATTACCTATTATGCTGTTTTGTCCTCTTTCCTATTTTTTTCCATTTTCCCCCTCAATCCCTGTTTTCATCCAGTATCTACCCTCTTGTAATTATCACTTGAAAAATGAGCTGTACCTCAGCAATACTTTAACTGCCAAAAGACCGTCATTAATGCAAATACTGAATCTGCTTCCACAGACCAATGAGTGAAATGGACTAACCCAGTATCACTGAGCCCAGGAAATATTGCCTCTGAATTGTTGTTTAATGCTTTGAACTTTACAGAGTGACAGCAGCTGCCTTGCCACCTCTTCTTGGTCAACCCGTGACACCATGATGCTGTGATAGCCCCACAGCACTGCAAATGGTAATGCTGCTAGTACTGATATCTCAGTGAATCAGGAAGTGAGCTTGATATTCACAGCAGATGTGAAATATTACTGTGGTCAGAAGTTTGAATTGATTATAAAACTCATTGGTATCTAGCTGTGAAGTAGCAGTAGCCAAACAGGAGCTTCTGTTCTAAAACATTGAATCTATCATTTCAGTTTGCATCTCAATGGCCAAATTTCTGGATTTAACAAGAAAATCAATAAACAAACACCAACATAAATTTTCCTAAGAAATAGAGTAGTCACAGAGTTAAAAATATGCTTGTGCAATAAAACATATGTATTTTATGGAACAAACAGTAGAAGAACTTAGTAACTTACAATACAGACTCTGGAATAAGAGTGTGAGTCCTGGCTCTACCTCAGATCGCTTGGGTCACCTTTGCAAGTTATTTAACCTTTCTGTGCCTCAGTTTCCTTGTTGGGAAAATGGGAATAATAAGAGTACATACCTCTAGTGTTAACATCAGTGTTAAGTCAGTAACCATGGGGAAAGAGTTTAGAACTGTGCCAGGCACATAGTAATATCTTAATAAATATTAAGATTATTATTATAAAGTTATTTATTATTATTAATTATTAAGTGGCCACTTTATTATTTATTGTCATCAATTTGGTATAAACTCCCTACTCTACCTTCTCAAAAACCTTTGAATCTGTTTCCTTTCTTTAAAATCTTCATCCTACAATTCTCTTGTGTATTGCTAAGTATTATTCACAATGGTATAGAGCTTATGGAAAGGGCACACTTCAACATTATAGGCTAAAAAAAAAAATGTTTAAGGAATACAATATATCTTGAAAAGTGTTTCTGACCCTGTTTGGACAGTGAGCCCTGCATTTGTATCTCAAGGTCAGAATCATGGCTTCCATGGAAAACAGTGAGATACTTTCCCCTGGTTTCTGTCTATTGTCATTTTCTAGAAACTTTTACCTCACTTGGCCCTCTGTCCCTTCACTGCAAGGGATGGGATCAAAGCCAAAGAAAAGTCATTTCTCTCAATCTCGGCCCCTCCCTCCTACAACTAATTATCTCCCCACCCTTTCTTTCTAATCCTCAGAGCTGTGAAGGTCATCCTAATTGTGGTTTACAGTTAACCAAAAGAGAACAAAAAAAAGCCTTCCAAAAAATCAAATCTCTTTGACCATTGTTTTCTTGCTGCTTTTTAAATGGTTTAGCAATTTTCCTGAGTTTATTTCATGGTTCCTTGTCAAATATTTGCTAAAGCCAATTGAAAGTGGTTCCCCAACACTTTAGCCACTCCCTGGTTTTGTATTCCAATAATTTCAGCAGGAAGAAAATGAAAAATAATTTAAGTAACAAATGCAGGCTTTCCCTCCAGCTAGATTAAACTGGCTTTGATTTTGTATTTTCTTCCTACTAAGTATTATACCATACAGTCAACTTCCCAGAAGAAAAAGAATGTGCTTGTTGGAAGTTTAATTTGTTATGCAAACTACTGTGAAACAGTTGTTTTGAAAGAAATTGAAGTTTCAGATACTTTCACACTCTATTTTTTTCTGTAGAGTTAGTTACATTAAGTACTTCTTGACATGTTTCTTCATTTGCCTTGGGGCAGTACCGCATCACGGATCACTGAATCTGTTTACACATAATTACAACAATTTAAGAACTGCACTTAGACATTGCATTCTTTTGATGGTTTCAGGGAGTTATTTTATAATACCTCTGTAGCAAGTACAATTATAAGTCTGAAATTTGACACAGCTTACCAAGCTGACCACGATGCAAAAATTTCCTGTGATTCAGTGTATTCAAATGACGTGTAGCAATAGAAATTATTTTTCCTATTTAATTTTAATTTGAGGCAAGAAACAGTGTTATATTTAATATCTGCTGGAATAGGAGTAAGCTGCTAGTCACCTGAGCACTGATGGAGGAAACCCAATCAGAAGTCTTTCCTGGAAGATTACTAATTGCAAGTGGAAACTGTTCTCTTGGTTATGAGTTCTAACAGTGAAGTCTGGATCTGTATAATAGCATATGGTAAATTAGGCCACAGAAACGATTTCCAATCACTTGTTATACAATCCACATGTGGGCCAGGAAACTTACGTAAAGTACCCTAAGGAATAAGGATTTTTTTTCTAAGGTGACAGCTTTTAGCCTTGGTTGCTGGGATTGGAGAGGTATTTTCTAATAAAAAAAAAAAAATAGAAAACAAGTCTGGGGAAAAGAATTTCCAAATAGTGGATGAGAATCTTCCAAGAAGAAGGAGAAGGTGGGGAGAAGAGGAGGTGAAAGAGAAAGGGAAGAAAAGTAAAAAGAAAAGGAAGGATGGGAGGAAAGGAGCAAGGGAGGGAGAAGAAAATTCACATTTGAAGATAACTGGTTCTTTTAAGTATGTGTGTGTGTGTGTGTGTGTGTGTGTGTATGTGTGTGTGTATGTGTGTGTGTGTGTAGTTGGTAAAGTCTAGGACAGTGCAATAGAAATAGTAGTACTGTTTCAGTTTTGGATTTTGAACCACCACAGACAGAGAATAAGAATTTTCACATCATTATTTGAACTTGGTTTTGATGAAGGGGCCAAGAAAGCTTGTAATACTACTACTGAGGAGGTATTAGACACAAATAGAGGATTTGATCAAGTGTAAGAGCTTAGCTAGGCCTAGTCATACCTCTCTATGGGCTTTGTCATCCCCTAATGAAGAGAGCTTGACAGGCAACACCAGAAACTTAACTTTAGCAGTATGTCTGTGCAGTCATTGTGCAGAATTATACATATAACTAACCTGTAGGAAGTTTATGCTAAAATGTCATTTTCTTTCTTCTCAATCCTTTGCTGATTATTCCAAAGTCATAGGTTAAAATTACTCCTCTTTAATTTTCTTACATAGCGACTGAAGTTACAATCTAGGGAAAGTTAATGTCATTCTCCTAGTAATAATAATCCTATCTAATAAGGAGGGAATATGCTAATTGACCCTCACGCCATCACAAAGATGGCAGCACCCACAGCCAATAAGCAGGGAATATGCTAATTACTGCCCTGCCCTCAAAGATGGCGGTGCCCACAGTCACAAGATGGCGGCACCCAGTCCCCTCAGCTCCGCCAGGGCGGCACGTGCGGCAAGGCTGGGCCCACCCCTAGGCAGGCCTGGCTGCTCTGCGCGCCTGCCTCTGGAGTCCCCCAGTCCCCTCAGCCCCCCAGCTGCCCAGGGCTGGCCCAAGGTGCAGGCAAGCATCGGATGGTGACTGCCCAGCTGCCCAGGGCTGGCCCGAGGTGCAGGCAAGTCTCAGATGGCAGCTGCCATCCACCCAGGGCTGCCTGAGGCTCAGGTAACCAGGGCAGGCCAAGGCTTGCACTGCCAGCAGTGGCAGCAGCAGAGGTGTGATGGGGCTTTGCCTTCCCCTGATTGCCGGGTCACCTCCTGCCCCTGAGGGCTCCCAGACTGTGAGAGGGGGCAGGCCCGGCCGAGAGACCCCCCCACTCCAGTGCATGAATTTTCATGCACCGGGCCTCTAGTAGATATAATAATATTAATAGCCGACATACCTTGAATACTTAGCATGTGCCACAGACATTCTTCTAAGATCTTTCCATTCATAGACTCACTTATTCCTAGAGGTAGATGCTATCATATTTCTTGGATTCTAAGCATTCACCCTTCAGTAAAAAGCATTTTACAATCACTGTCAGGCCACAGTCATGATGTGGTTGTCATTGCCTGTGCATATGCAGATTTGGTCAGAACTGTTTATTTTGTCATTTTAGTTGAGTTATTTGCTCAGTACTACATGATATTTTTTCTTTCTTAATGGATCATTAAAAAATGGTGTCATATATAAATGGTATGTTAGAGTCCATGAATGAAGTACTATTAGCTCCGTTTTTTTAAAAAAGGAACTAAAGCATGAATTGTTCAGGAAAATTGCCCAGTTGTCCTCTGCACTATACTGCCAAACAAAATCAAGTGGGGTGCACAGCCTTTCTTACAGAACGGTGCTCCAACAGAAAATTAGGATAATACCCAGCTTACTCTTAGAAACACCTAAGAGAGTCCTTGTATTTCTCAAAAAGCAAAATGCCTATGAATGGCTTCCTTCCATTGCCCCACACAATGTTCGGAAAACAAGGAAAAGAAAAGAGCCATGCTCAATGATTTACTGGCCCTTATGAGAAAACCTTCACTGTGTACACTCTCAGCCCACTCTGCAGTGTTGACATGAGGGAGCGCAAGCATCTTTGTTAGTAGGAACAATCTCCTTTGACGTAGCTTGTGAGGGCATAGGCTGTAACTTCCACTATCAAAGCCATTTAGTCAGGTCTCTCTATTTCTCTCGTACACAGAGCTGTAATACCAAGCTGAACATAACAGTTACGATTTGTAATCTAGTATGGTACCATTTAGTTCTTATGTTTAATGGCCAGCATTTTAATTAAGAATGTGTTGCCATACATCCTGGGTTACAGGAACCCAGCCTCCACTGTGTGCGCCGCCATCTTGTGACGGTGTTACGGCGTGAGGGTCAATTTGCATATTTCCTCTTTATTATATAGGCTACTAGAGGCCCGGTGCATGAAATTCATGCACTGGGGAGGGGTGTCCTTCAGCCCGGCCTGCGCCCTCTTGCAGTCTGGGACTCCTCGCTACTTACTGCCTGCCTGCTCGCTGCTCCTTACCACTCGGCTTGCTGCTCCTTTTCTGCCTCTGCCGTGGAGGCAGGAGAGGTTCCTGCCACCACCACTGAGCTTGCCAGCCATGAGCCTGGCTTCTGGCTGAGCGGCACTTCTCCTGTGGGACTGACCACCAGGGGGCAGCTCCTGTGTTGAGCGTTTGCCCCCTGGTGTTCAGTGCGTGTCATAGCAACCAGTCATTCTGCCATTCGGTCGATTTGCATATTAGGCTTTTATTATATAGGATTATTTTAACTTTGAACAAGCAGCTATTAAGCGGGAAGTTTCAGTAGTGATGAAATCAAATTGACTTTTGGACCATATATAGGATGATTGTCATTATACCATTAAAAAGCCATGTGCACATGTAAATGGCAGATATTCTTCAGGGGCATGCACTGTGACAAAGATGGGGGGAGGGGACAGATGTTACATGTGTAGTCAGTGGGAGAGAGGGATCAAGGAAAATGTCACTTACCTCAGGTTTGGGTCAGTTCCATTACAAGAAATAGGTGCTATCCAATAGTAAATGCTCATTTCTACAAATACATGGAACTGGCTCATTTCTATCCCAGGTTTTGATATCTGAGAAAACAATTTAATTGGAGGTCTCCAGAGCAGATGCTTGAAAGACCCCATTTGTTTTTACTATTTGTTGATGCAACATGTCAATGTGCTGCCTCAAATTAGTGATGCCATCATTTTTAGTTTAAACAACTGAAATTCCACAGAAAAACAACCAGTAGAATCACCTGAGTACAGGAATTATTGTTTGGATTGCATTTTTTTTTTCACTTTCTACCAATGCAGGTAGAATGATGAATCCATTAACAAAATGTGACTATTCTACCCCAAATCAAAGTAACTTTACTACCACTGTATAATACATAATATACTAGAGGCCTGATGCACAAAATTCATGCAAGAGTATGCCTTCCTTCCCCTGGCTGCTGGCACCGGCTTCCCTCTGGCACCCGGGACCTAGGCATCGCTCTGGCCCAGGCTTCATCCGGAAGGATGTCCAGAATGACGTCCGGAATAACGCCTGGTTTAATTAGCACATTACCCTTTTATTATTATAGATACCTGTAATACTTACAGTGGCAATTTATTTTTTTTCTCTTTTTTAAATTTATTAAAGTGACATTGGTTAATAGGATTATATAAGTTTCACATATATATTTCTATGATACATGATCTGTATAATGCATTGTGTGCCCACCACCCCAAATCAAATAATCTTCCATCTCCATATATTTGTCCCCCTTTACCCTTTATTACCTCCCCCCACACTCTTCCCTCTGGTAACCACCATACTGTTGTCTGTGTCTATGAGTTTGTTTTATATCCCACATATGGTGAAAATATATGGTCCTTAGCTTTTTCTGGCTAACTTATTCCCCTTGGTATACTATTCTCAAGGTCCATCCATGTTGTTGCAAATGGCAGTATTTCAGCATTTCATCTTTTTATGGCTGAGGAGTATTCCATTGTATGTTTTTGTACTGCATCTTCTTAACCCAATCATCTATCAAAGGATACTTTGATTGTTTCTATGTCTTGGCTATCAGGAATAATGCTACAATGAACATAGGGGTACATTTATCTTTGCAAATAAATGTTTTTGAGTTTTTCAGGTAGATACGTAGAAGACGGATTGCTGGGTCATATGGTAACTCCATAATTAATTTTTGAAGAACCACATACTGTTTCCCATAATGGCTGTACCAGTTTACATTCCCACCAGTAGTGAATGAGGGTTCCTTTTTCTCTACAACCTCTCCAACACTTGTTATTACTTGTACTGTTAATAATAGCCTTTCTAACAGGTGTGAGGTAGTATCTCAGTGTAGTTTTGATTTGCATTTGCCTAATAGCTAGTGAAGTTGAGCATCTTTTCATATATCTATTGGCCACTTGTATGTCTTCTTGGGAGAAGTGTCTGTAAATGTCCTCTGCCCGTTTTTTAAATTGTTTGTTTGTTTGCTGTTGAGTTGTAGGAGTTCTTTATCTATTTTTGATATTAATGACTTACCAGTGCTGTTGTTTGCAGATATCTCCATTTGATTTATTGCTTTTTTGTTTCGTTGGCAGTTTCCTTTGCTGTGCAGCTTTTTAGTTTAATATAGTCCCATTCAATTATTTTTACCTTTGGGGTCAAATTCATAAAATGTTCTCTAAGATCAAGTTCCACAAGTTTAGTACCTATGTTTTCTATGCAATTTATTGGTTCAGATCTTATATTTAGGTCTCTGATCCATGTTGAGTTAATTTTTGTACACGAGGACAAACTGTAACCTAGTTTCATTCTTTTGCATGTGGATTTCCAATTTTCCAAGCACATTTATTGAGGAGGTTTTCTTTTCTCCATTGTGTATTTTTGGCTCCTTTGTCAAAAATTATTTGCCCATAGACATGTGGTTTTATTTCTGGGCTTTCAGTTTTGTTTCATTGGTTTGTATATCTGTTTTCATGCCAATATCATGCTGTTTTCATTATCATAGCTCTGTAGCATAATTTGAAGTCAGGTAGTGTAATTCCGCCAGCTTCATTCTTTTTTTCCCCTTAGGGTTGTTTTGGGTATTTGTGGTCTTTTGTGGCTCCATACAAATCTGATGATTTTTGTTGTTGTTGTTGCTGTTCTATTACTTTCAAAATGACATGGGGATTTTGATGGGGATTGCATTAAATCTTCTATATTGCTTTGAGTAATTTAAAATTTCATATTTACCTAGTCCTTTTCATGTGTTCATCTTAAAATCTTAATATTTATTCATCCAGGATGCTCTATAAAATGGCTTTAACTCTTTAGAATTTTAAGGTGTGTCTTCTAACAAGAACTAGCGAAAACCAGTTGCCTTCTAGCACAGAGTTCAGCTTCCCACACACACCTTACGAGCTCACAAAGCCATGTTTTTCTCAGAATAACTCTTAGGTACCTGCAACTCAGAATGTATTGGTCTCAGCAGTTCTTGACTCCATGGGGTCTTCCTCAAGTTCTCAACTGTCACACATGTGTTTCTTCTCTTCTTCTTTTGATGGTTGTCTGGCTTTCACATTTTGACAAATCATGAAAAGATCAAACCCAGCCAAAACCTGTCTTTCATTAAAGTTTGCTATGGTTGAAATGTTAAATTTTCTCACATCCATGGATTAAGAGTAAATTATGATCCAAACTGAAAGATGAGTTGGGTTCATCTCTCTCACTCATATCCACACTGCAGATCTGTTCTTTTTTACTCACTGCACTGAGTGCCCTCTTGCCTCACTTCATCTAGGAAGCCTGCTTACCCCTCAAGTAAATTTATAGAAACACAACTTAGTTTGCCTTGTAGCATTCCAACATAATGCCATACCTGCACTAATCACCACTGTTTAATGCCCATGAGATGACGAGTGACGAGTATTAGATATTATCTGAGGCTCTTGGCATATAGAGTATTTTCTCAAACCCTCACCTGTATGGCTATGTTTAGTCAACCAAATATAGTCAACAGATCTTAGATTATCAAAGCAGTAAGCAAGCTTGAAGTCAGGGGTTAAAAAATTATAGAGAGGCAAATGAAGGCTCAAAACAGAGAATCAGAAAGAAGCCAGGTGAAGGATTAGAAGCAGATGGCCTCAGAAACTGTTCCAAGAAGAAATGAGAAAAGGCAGAGCTGGAGATAGTTGAGTGCTAGAGACCATCACCACAGCCATACACCAAACATTTCCAGATTAGACCTCCAGGGGAAATAAGTTAACATGCAAGAGTCTCCTGCTTTGCTGACCAGTTATGGAATTTGTCTCAGCTGTCTGTGAGGAAATAGTTGTTTACTCACCACATTTATGTGACAACAATCCTAAAGTGACTTGAGTCATTGCTGAAAAGGCTAATGTTCATGGGTTGCTTCCTTATGACTTAACAGTATAGGCATGGGAGGAAATGAAGACAATACGTCCTTTGGGTTCCCTATGCCTTCACAAAGTCTTTCTTAATGGATCAGAAAAGAAATGTGCAGCCCAGCTGGAGTGGCTCAGTGGTTGAGCATCTACCTTTGAATCAGGAAGTCACGGTTCAATTCCCAGTCAAGGCACATGCTGAGGTTGTGGGCTTGATCTCCAGTAGGGGGTGTACAGGAGGCCAGCCAATCAATGATTCTTTCTCATCATTGATATTTCTATCTCTCTCCCTTTGTCTCTGAAATTAATAAATATTTAAAAAATAAACTTAAAAAAAAAAAGAAAGAAACGTGCAAGTATTCCAAGCTGACACAAAATTGTATTAAGGCTATGAAATATAAGTATTTAAATACGAGTCTGCTCTTGCAACTTTTGCCCCTCCCCTCCCCATATTCTCTGAATCTTTCATGGGCCCCAATGGATCCTCTATCCTTCTCCACCCACCTCTCTTGTCCATGGAAGCTGACCTATCTGGACCATAACAGATATCTTCAGGCTCTGGTTGGGTTTAGCCCCCAGGGAACCCTGGTAGGTCAGAAAAAAAGGAGGAGAGGAATTCAAGATACTTAGTTCCCTACCTTCATTCTCATAGGTTTGTCCTGTGTCCAACCATCAAGATGTATAATATTGTACATCTTCTCCTGCCCTAGCTGGTTTGGCTCAGTGGATAGAGCGTCGGCCTATGGACTGAAGGGTCCCAGGTTTGATTCTGGCCAAGGGCACATGCCCGGGTTTCGGGCTTGATCCTCAGTAGGGGGCATGCAGGAGGCAGCCAATCAATGATTCCCTCTCATCATTGATGTTTCTATCTCTCTCTCCTTCTCCCTTCCTCTCTGAAATCAATAAAAATATATTTTAAAAAAAGAAGTTATTCTCCCAACATAATACTGTCTTCTATGTTCAGGAAGCTGCTTCCTCCTTTGGTCCTTCAGGCTTAGGGTGGTAACAATCTGCTTTATAGCCACAGATAATACATAATCCCTGTGGTTTCCTGATACCCTGATACTAACTTTAGATCTACTCCTGTCATGGAACCATCCTTGAGTTATCTGATATTTATTGCATCCTTTCTTTCTAGCTGAGACCACAGCATCCTTTTTCTGATTGCCCATATCTATATAGAAAGATGACCCTACATCCTTATAATCCACATGTGGCATCATGACCAAATTCCTAAAATGCTTACACTGAAATCATTAAGATAAATTCCGGATTACTCACAGGCAAGTTATCAAGCTTGGAAATTATTTTTCCAGCTCTACATTCCCTTTTACTTCTCATTGTTTGCTTTTAGGCTTTTTAAGTAAACTTCAACTTCAGTTCTGATATTTGGTAAAAGAATCACATTGATGTGAAGGTGGAAAACATGTTTTATGTCATTAGTGGAATTTCCTTATTTATACATTCTCTGTCAGTGAGAAAAATAATGAATAACACTTAATTGAGCGTGATATATGCCCGGCATTTTTCTAAGTACTTTATATCCATCCTCTCATCCAATCCTCATGAGAGATCTACAAGGTAGACTCTATTATTACTGTACAGTATCACCATTTTACATAGGAGGAAACTGAGTCTCAAAGAGGTGAGTAAATTACCCAAAGACACACTGTTGGCTAGTGGTATATTGAGGATTATTAATACATTATGCATTTGAAGTGTGCTTTGCATTTTAAAAAAATGATGCATAAAAAAATAACAGTCCAGAACTTAGTGACTTAAAACAATAATTTTTTATTAGCTTCTTCCACTTCTGTTTGAAGACTAGTTACCACATGTGTATTCTCAGACATTTTTTTTTTCATGTCTATTATGCTAGATTGAGCAGACTCTAATGAGAATCCAGAACACAGAATACCACCAGGTGAGGGTGAGGGGGGTGGTTCAAGAGGGTCATAGTTTGAATTAGAAGAAGTCAAAATGGAGGTAGACAGAGGGGTTCAGATTAACGGTAAGGAGGAAATGCCCAGCATATGAATCAGGAGAATTGTGCTCTGCACACAGAATGAAAATAAAGGGATGGAAAAAGATATTTCATGAAAATGGAAACCAAAATAAAGCCAAGATAGCACTAGGTATACCTGACAAAATAGACTTTAAAACAAAGACTATAACAAAAGACAACAAAGGATCCAGCAGTTCTACTTCTGGTTATTTATTTGAAGAAAACCAAAACACTAATTTAAAAAGATATATACACCCATATGTTCATTGCAGCAGTATTTACAATAGCTAAGATACGGAAGCAACTTAAGTATCCATCAATATAGATGAATAAAGAAAGAAGAAGTGGTGCATATGTGCAATGAAATATGACTCAGCCATAAAAAATGAAAGAAATCTCCCCATCTGCAACAACATGGTTGGGCCTAGAGAATATTGTGCTGAGTGAAATAAGTCAGACACGGAAAGACAAATGCCATATGATTTCACTTACATATGGAATCTAAAAAAAACAAAATAAATGAACAAGCTGACCAAAAACAGACCCATAGATACAGAGAACATTTGGGCAGTTGCTAGATGAAAAGGGGTTGGGGAGGTAGATAAAAACATGAAGGGATTAAGAAGTACAAATTGGTAGTTACAGAATAGTCATGGGGATGTAAAGAACAGGATAGTGAATATAGTCAATAATACTCTAATAATTATGTATGGTGTCAGATTGGTACTAGATTTATTGGGTGATCACTTCATAGGTTGTATAAATGCCTAGTCACTGTTGTACATTTGAAATTAATATATTGTACAACAACTGTAATTGAAAATTATTAAAATTTAAAAAAGGAAAAGACAAAAATAAAGGATTGTGCTCTGCTCTTCAAAGCTGGACGCCTTTCCTCAGTCATGTAACCTACAGCATAGTATGAGCACAAGGGTGGAGGCCAGGAGAAGGAGAACAGGCCTCCTCAGACCCTCACTGAGCTGTATGTTCAAGTTGCAGATAGAAAAGCCATGGTCAGTTTTCCCCTCCAGAACGTTAAACGGATAAAGTGCTGTATTCAACTTGTGTCTGTTTTATTAAAAGTAGGGAATGATCATTTATGAAAAAAGTTTTTGAGACATTTCATTTTTAAAAACTAAGATCTGATTCAACAACAGCTTCTCTAATAGGAGGTCTCAAAGGACAGTAGAAGAGTATTACAAACTCAAACAAAGCAGGCGTGATTTTAAATCACATAATTACAAACAAAATTATTCAGCATTGACATTTTTGTATTTCACAATGAAAACCAGATTAAATGAATGAAAATACATGTTTTAGGACATTAAAGCAAAATATATACCTTCTTCATCTAAAATCTTGGTTCAAATACATATATTTATTTTACAGTATGTGTAAATTTCAAACTAGTTTCATGTTTCTCAACCAGGTTTCCCCCCACTCTAGATGGTACATATCTTAAAAATATTTTATTTCATCAGCCTGCTGTGTTCCTCAGGTCCTATGTAGGAATGATTACATATTGAAATAGATGGAATAAATCCTTCAGGACAATTTACATTCCGGAATAGTGAGTGTATATAATTGACAGAAATGGAGTAACAATAGCTAACTCTAATTTATCCACTGCAATCGGCAACAGAGGAAGATAGTTCGTTAAGACTGGAAGTACTTATTATTACCTGATAACCTCAATCTTCTCAGTAAACTAAATATTTCATTGCAAATGGGTCCTCTGCCCTGTTACTTTCATGTTATTGAATGTCTATTGCATGGATTTGGAATATGTTATTCATATAATGAATATTTATAGAGCACTTTTTGAAGGCAAAGCTCTGTCAGGTGTCAGAGGGTACAACAATTGGGTCCATCGCTTTGGTGAACCTGGAACTGCAGGAGGGAGACAGACAACATAGTTATTTGTAATTGGAAGTCACTGCCTCTCAAGATAGAGATGTAATTGTCGCCTACTCTTGCCAATTTTAAGGCTTGTGGAAGTTGAAAACATACCGTAGGATTTCTTCCATTTCCTCCCTCACCTTCTGGGCTCCTGGTCCTGCACGTGCTGTTTCTGTGCTGCACTGAGTGGACTCAGATGTAAATGCAGCATTTCTTTAAGCTCACATTTAAAATTTCATATTCACATATGTGAGCCTAGTAAACTTCACAGAAAATGGTGTGAATAGAAAGAGATGAGAGATCAGGAATGCCACAATATATATGAGCTAAGAGGTCAAATAACCCAGGGAGACAGGCATGTGTACCAGTAACCATCAAGGGCCACCACACCATTATGGAATTTCATCAGATTTGCCTAGTCCTTGCCTCTCTTCACCTTGCTCTCACATCTTTCTCCAACTCACATCCACTTCTTGCAGAGCAATAGAAGCTCTGAATTATTTTTCTTCTAATAGACAGGGCAGCATTTCCCTCCTCTGAAGTCTTGGAATCATCTGACACCAAGATATTTCCAACAGAGAATTCTCTCCCTGAAAGAAATTCTTGTGCAAACTATAAATAATATTTTAAAAATATTCTCCCTCTTATCACATATCCCTAATTCAAGGCATGAATAAAAAGGGAAATAATATATTCTATTATTAGTGATTGCTAACAGTAGCAAGATTGATTATTTATGTATATGAATATGTATAATTGTAGGACATATGATGATTTTTTAATACTATTTGGTAATAAAGCCATTTTAGAGTAACAAACAGTATTGCTTAAAAAGACTAATATAATTTTAAACTGATGATGATGAATCTCAAATCAATGGTTAGACCCAGAATCTTATAATAATTTTGCTTAAACAAATTACAGAGACTAACAGCTGCCTCAAAATCTCAGTGAGAAAACCCCAGGTAGGGGTGTAATTTATCTTAAAGCAGAGGAATGATAAAGTACCAATGTTTCAATCTGGAACAAAGCTGCAAAGTCAGAAAGAGTAAATGACTGATGCGACACTGGGTGATGCCAGTCATGTATCTTCTGCCTCAGTTCTAATAAACTTGGTCTAAGAAACTCAGGCTATAAAGTCTATAAATAAACCAAAGGGGTCAGACCACACATAAGGAATACTCACCAAAAACTATGAATACTGTTGGAAAACCCTCCTTCAGACTGATGCTAATGCAGTGCTGATACAAGGCAGATACAAACGCTGTCTTCACAAAGATGATGGCCATCAGGTTGACAGAAACGGCCGCCCTACTGAAGGCATGTTAAACAGAAAATTACTCTATCCCTGGAGTAAATCCTTTCCTGCCTTGACAATATGGGGTGAGGATAGGGTGTCTCATGGGGGAATCTTCCTATCCATAGGCCCTACTCCTATTACAAAAAAACCACAAGGAAATAAGATCGTGACTACAGCAGAGGAAACATAGCACATTACTTATACCAGCCATCTTAGGTCTTGCTTCATAAATATGATCTAACCACCAAGAATCACCAGGTATTCTAGGAAAATAAATAGAATGAAAGAACTTTTCCTCTCTCTCTTCATCAAGATAAACAAACAGAACTGATCCCACAAGGAAGCCAAGATATCTTAAGAAAGAACAGGACACAGTGAAATTTAAAATAGAATTATGAAAATAAAAAATTTTAGTGGATAGTCTGAATAATCAAATGAGAGGGCTAATTATCTCCTGATGAAAGGGAAAGTTTCTTAGAATGTAGATCACAAAGAAAAAGAGATGATAAATATGGGGAAAAGATAAAGACGTAAGGGAGATTCATGAAGCCAAGTTTCTTCATCCAGTAGAATTCCCTAAGGGGAAAACAAAGATAATGGAGGGGAAGGAAATCATTGAAGGAAATAATAGGAGAAAATTCATCTTTGCTGAAGAAATACAGGCATCCTCAGACAGACATAATTTGGGCAGAATACATGTTAAAGGATTTATAGAGCTCTTCATTAAACCTCAAGATGAAGAGAAAATTCTAAAAGCTTCTAAGATTCAAAATAGGTTACCTAAATCAAGAAGCAGATGAACATCTGACGTCTCAACAGAAGTATTCAACCCCGTGAGGACAATAATGCAAATCATATTTGTGTGCCTATGTTTTAGAATAATGTCTGGGTGATATACATCAACCTTTAGGGAAGTAGAAGGGACTCACTTTTTCCTTTCTACCCTGCTATTGTTTTAATTTTTAAATAATCTTTTATTACCTTAATAATTAAATTATTTGAAAAGAAAACATCAAGTCTGGCAGCAGTGAATAGAAATCATTTCCAGAAAAAGAGACTAGAGGCTGATAATTCAATTAGAAGGTTATTACAATAGTCTCAAGAAACTGAGGGAGAAAAAAGCTATAGCAATAGAAATGAGGGGCCAGACTCAAGGAACATTTTGATAATACTTTTGATGATTTGGTGAATTATGGAAATTAAGACTTCAGAGAAAAAATGATAAAGGAGATTTCTAAAACCCCTAGTCTGAATGACTAGGTGTATGATTATGTCATTCAGATAGGAAAGACCAAAAGAGGAATAGATTTATTTTGGATGTTAGGGAAAAGGCAATAGATAATATGTTTATTTTGAGCTGCAGATAGAGAATACACATAAAAGTTCTTGACTGTGAGCTAAAAAGAGGCTGGAGCCTAGGAGGGACGTCAGGTATAGACACAGCTGGGCCATGGGATGAGTGGACAAGAAACAAAGATTGATGGCTGAGCCTTGTGGGAAGCCCTGTATTCAGGGCAGCTGAGAGAAGCCAGTGTCACCTGACAAGGTGTGTTCAGAGCAGACAAATAATCTGGAGAGTGCAATGTCACAGCTGAAGAAGGACATTTTCAATAAAGAGGAGAAGGGTTTGCCACATCAAAGGACACAAGAAAGAAGAGTAGGGTCAATGGGGAGGAAAGGGGGACATATGTAATACTTTCAACAATAAAGATTTAAAAACAAATAAATAAATTTAAAAAAAATAAAATTTAAAAAAAGAAATGCAAGTTTTGGCCACTGACAATGTCATTGTCTTTTTGAATGGTCGAATAATTTTACATAATATATTATATGGCTCATCAGGTTCTTTATTTTTTTTATTCTTCTTCCTTCCTTCCTTCCTTCCTTCCTTCCTTCCTTCCTTCCTTCCTTTCTTTCTTTCTTTCTTTCTTTCTTTCTTTCTTTCTTTCTTTCTTTCTTTTACTGTCTAAAGTTTTACATAGGTCTCCTTTTTTCTGATTTACCCCCCCACCAGCCATTCCCACCCCAGGCAAGCCCCCACCTCCCCAATGTCTGTGTCCATTGGTTATCCTAACATGCATGCATACTCATCAGGTTGTTCTAATATCTTTTCATTACTGAGGTCTTTTAACATCTTAAGAAAGACCAGGGGAGAAATTTCTTTTCAGGTGACCCATTAATTAGATTTCTGGAGGAAATCTGACGTCAGAGAGCCAAAATGGGTTTCCAGGGTCCCAAGCTGAGGTCAAACTACATATTCAGGAATGCCAAGTCCAAGGAGAAGAGTGGGACTGATGCCAGAGTACAGCGACCAAAGCCAACAGAAGTAAGACCAGAGCCCGAGAGAGAACAGAGACTATGAGGACACAGGGAGCAAAGGTGTCAGTCAGAGGACATTTCAACTGCTGCCACATGTGTTGCAAAATAATTTCCTTTCTTTACGCATTCCTTCTTTGTCTTATTAAAGTCAACAGGCCAATGGGTTGTCATCTGATAGTATTTCCCAAGAAGAAAGTTTGAATCATTTATACTCCCAAGATCTATGACTTATAAAAACATCCATATGGAGAAGACTGATACTTTTCTAATGTGCATTATGATGAAAGAGAACCAAATGGTGTAATAGGGGAGGTGGTTTCCTCACAGTCTTTAGCTCTTTACATCTTCCATTGAATACATTTTCTCTTCTAAACTTCCCCAGTACATATTGCTAACTTCAGATGTCTGGTTCTAATCATTTACTACCTTTGTGTTGTCATCTTTTCAACCACATACAGTTTATCTTCCTTCTGTAGCATAAGATCCACTCACACCATTTGTGCCTTAGTCTCCTTTTAATCCTCTACATGCCAGTGTTTAAAATATTAATAGTTCCATTCATGCTCATTAATTGTCATTTAATAAATCACCCAAAGATAATGACTACTGAGGATTATTCATAATATTACATCTTTATAGAGATTTTTATACTGTTAAAAGCATTTTGATGTACATAAGATCTTTTGATTTTTTAAAAAATTTTCTTCAATAGAAAAGTTTATTACAATTAATAGATAGGTAAGTTGAGGTTCAAGAAATTCAATTATTTTCCAAAAGATTCAGTATTACAGCTAGAATTCAGATTTCTTTATTCTTAACTGGGTTCTCCTTCTACTATCAAAACTGCAGTTTATTTTCTGTAATGATTGAGATTCAGAGAAGTAAACCTACATATCCCAGGCCAGCGGTTCGCATGCAGTGGTGGCAGGGAGAGGGTGAGGAACAGTATTGGAGTGTGTGTGAATATACCATTCTCCAGGAAATGGTTGAAAATGTGCAGGGTTATCACATTGTGGGTATCACAATGGATAGAAAATTACGTTTGTGGCATTTAGTGTTAAACATATTGCAATACTAGATACAGCATAATGAGAATTAACCTGTCCGAATACCAAGTGACCACCAATTGGGAAACTCAGCAAATTTAGAGAAACTAAGGGTATTATAGTCACCTCTTCAAATAACTAATAAATAATCTTCCATTATGATATCTATATTGAGAATTTACAAAATAAATAATTTAAAACTTTTTGCCATTATTCTTGTTTTGGTGTTTTGTTTTGTTTTTGCCATTACTCTTAAAATGAAAGAAAGAAAACATATGAATGGCAAGTGTCCAAAAATTAGTCTTAGGAGGTAACTGAGCAAAAGCAGAAATCCGAGCTCATGTTCTTCCTACATAAATTACAACTATTATATCATTGTATTAAAAAAATATCACATAAGCAACATGGTGTGAAATGTACAAGATTTAAAGAACTCCAAGCTCTCAAGTGCCTGCTGGAACTTCACTTAATCAACTGTAATTTTTCAGTCACTCTTTACTTGTCTTAATTCAAGGGAGAGTTAAATAGAAGTGTCCTGAATCTTTTCTTAAAGTTCAAGCTTTCTGCTCCTCTTCCTTCAAGTATTAGCTTTAATCATGGAATCACCCCAGAGCTAGGACTCTCTTCTGCTTCTCAGGGCTTCCACCAAAGACCCCAGATTCTGATGACCCTCTTCTGTTCGTCCTTTAGCCCAAATGAATTCCCTTTGACCTTTCAGCAACACAAAATGAAAGAAAATGACCTGCTAAGGAACATTCTTTTTCTCAGATTACAACAACTCCGTAACAAGCTTTGCCCCAAGCCCTGTAACAGGCATAAAGCTCTGTTGTCATTGAAGGTATTAATGAGCCACCCATCCTATTCCCTTCCTTACCTTGCCCCTATTACCTTTGAAAACACTTAGCATTGAAAAAAATTCCCTAGACTTTAGCATTTACAAATTGTCTTTCCTAGAGACATGTTTCTTAAAATCATATGCCTTTGGAGTATTTGTTACGTTGTTTAGGTGGGGAATAGAAAACTGAGGGAATATTTCAGGAACAAAAACAAGAGTCCTCACCTATAGTGTTTTAACTATGACAACAAACAAATGTTTGAAACCATAAGTAAGTAATAAAATCTTTTCAAATATTGAAGCAATTCTTAGCCTAATTGTCACTTAGCAATTCTAAGAATGTGTTCATTTGTTTTCTGCTCAACTGGTATACTGGAACAAATTGTTTATCTGTGATGTTTTATAAACTAACATGAATTACTTTGTATTTCCAATTAAATCTCAATTAAGAAACCTTATAATTATCTCAGATCAAGCAGCCAAGGATAGAAATACCTCATATTGAATCATACTTACAGTAATAATGAGACCCTTAAGGTTTGGCATTTATGTTTACCTCAGATAGGCGTCCAAAAATTGTGATGATTATCCAAACTCTCCAAACATCTTGAGTCTGCAAAATTTGGCTGGCAATCTTGTGAGAACAAGCATTTTGGTTTTTTTTGTGTTGTGTTTTTTTTTTTTTTTTTTCAAAAGCCCAGTATGTCTGCTGTAAGTCCTGGCTCAAAGTCAGACTCCAAAGGCAGATGAAAATGAGAGAGAAAATTTTATCTAAATATTTGAAAGCTTTAAAATGGGTGAAGATTCATGGGAAGGAAAAGTTTATTTTCTTTAAAACCAGTTCAACATAATTTATACCTATTGCTACATTCATGTTGAACCTGTTACTAATGTCATAAATTGGACTCTCTCCCACTTAAAGTGAGAATAACCATTCAAGAAACCTTCTGTGAGATATTTTATATTCTTGGATCCTTTCCCCATTTTAACACACAAGAATGACAATACCAAAACAAGCTGTGTTTTTATTTGAATTGTTCTAATATATAGACATTTTAAGTAAACACTTAGGAAGGTATTTACTTAAGCAAGTAGTGTATTAAGTAAGATAAAGAAAAAAATGTGAGTTGAAACGAAATGGCAGTTATTTTGGGTAATGTATATAATTATAAATTGTACCTCGTGATTGAAAGAATAAGAACCAGTCAATTATTCTGAGTAAGTCCACAATCCACTCCCTTTTTCTCTATCTGGAATACAGTCAAATATTTTAAAGCCCTTGCTTTTAAAATGAGAAGGTAAGCATAAAAAGAGAATCTAAAGATGTAATAGAATGTGAAATTGCTAAAGTCATGACATGCCAAGTTCAGGCCAGAGTTGTTTTCAATTTAAATAAAATTATAAAATTAATTTAACTAATTAGCCCTAGACACTTATTTTTCAGATTAGCTTATGTTACAGCTCTACCCATACTCATTCTGTTTACCTTGTTCTCACTCTCTAGAAAAGAGGCCATCATACAAAGTTGAACATAAAGTAAATCTTGGTTTCAATGAACTTGCAAATTACACTGGGAATATTTTTTGGAATAATTCCAGATCTTTGGAGAGGAAAAAGAAAAATTTCCCAACTCTAAAATCTCTCTTCTGTCTTTGCAACAATCTCCCAATTTTTGGAAGCTATGATTTCATGCTCACATTGTTGAGAACTTAGTACTACCTCCACCCCCAGAATAAAAAGATTAATCTTTAAAAAAAAATCTTTAGTATTGAAAGTATTATATATGTCCCCTTTTTCCCCATTGAATCCTTCTAGCCCACTCCCATCCCCATCCCAGACCTTCACCACCATACTGTGTCCATGGCCCCTAACTGCCCCCCTGCTGGCCAGGTCAGCCCCAACTCCCCCCTCCCTGCTGGCCTGGTTGCTCCTAATTGCCACACCCTTGCCGGTCTGGTCACCTCTTACTGCCCCCCCCGCTGCCAGCCTGGTCGCTCCCAACAGCCCCCCTGCTGGCCTGGTCGCCCCCAACTGCCCCGCCCTGCTGGCCTGGTTGCCCCAACTGCCCCACCCTGCTGGCCTGGTCACCCCTTACGGCCCCCCTGCCAGCCTGGTGTAGGCAGCCATCTTGTGAGGGCATGAGGGTTAATTTGCATATTATCTCTTTATTATATAGGATATGCATACAAGTTCTTTGGTTGATCTCTTCCCACCCACCCATCGACCCACCCACCAAAGCCTTCCCTCTGAAATTCACAGTCTGTTCTATGCTTCTATATACTAGTACTATAACAGACATTTCCCACAGATTTAGGTAAGTTTATAATGTGTAATAGAGCTAGCTTCCAGAATAATAATTTGAGATTTAGTTTTTAAACATTTTAAGGGCATACCTAATTTTACTCAATCTTCGTAGCAGCGGTGCTATCCCATTTTACAGATGAGGAAAACTGAGGCTGGGAGAAATTAAATAACTTTTCCACAGTTTATCAGCTAGAAATTTATAAAATCTAAGTTCAAACCTAAGTTTTCAGATTCCAAGTCATGTTTCACTGTTGCTGTTTAAACTAGGATTCGTTGGAAAAACCTAAGGTTCTGCAAAGGACTCTCACAATTTCTTTCCATTGTTAACTTACATGAAATGCAGCATTCAGTCTCATCACCAAGTGGCTCAAAATTACCTTTGTCATCCTTATTGATTCCCTGTTGATTCTTCTAAATGGAAACACAACTGCAATACTTAGATTTGTCATACTTTTTATGAAAGAAACCATATTGTACTCCAAGAATCTTAATGGTACCTGAAGCTTTAAAAGAACATTAATTGTGACACTGTGTCATGACCAGGTCATTCCAATCTCTGTGCTGGAACACGAGCCCTTATGATTTTCTCCTTAGCAGATTCTTTAGCTGGTTTCCATGAAGCCTTCGCACAATTACTGAGGATAATAGGCTGCCACTATCAGGTTTCTTCTCAACTTTTCACTTTCACAGGCAGAGTCTCCAAAGATAAATTACAGGCAAGCTTAAAAGATCAGAAAGGCTTTCACATTAGAAGAGTGGGTAATTAAGTTTGATTTATGCCTGTTATAGTAATTCTGCAGAAAGCACCTCACACTCTTCATGTGCTTAGAGATTGCCCTAATGAGGTTTTCGTCCTGAGATGGCTTTTGGAATAAAGGGCCATGCTAAAGGATGACAGTTCTATTTCAGCCAAACAGGAGCCTGAATTCTGGCTAAAGTAACCAGAGCTATTAAAAATGAGTTTCAATCATTCTCTAGTTTGTCCATTTTTTACAAACAACAGAAGGTATGTTTGTGTTTACATTCTTCCTTCTCTTTTTGTCTTCCTGATTTACATTTTAATGACTCATTAGCATTGAAAGATGATAGACAAATTCCTCCCTAGCCAAGAAACAATGTGAGTATTGTTGACAAAATTTCCTGAAAAGGTGTGGAAAGAAGAAACTTTATTGAGACACACAGTTTGCAAACCAGGGAGATGCAGCAGCCTCTGGTAGAAACAAAGTGTGCTCCACCGAGACAAAAGGGAGGCCCTTTTATAAAGTTTCCACCCAAGGATCCAATTTGGTCCATTTTATGCAAATGAGGTTTCCAAATCATGCAGTTCTGATTGGTTTGTATAGGTGCAAATGAGGATATAATTGTGCAGTTCTGATTGGACAGGACAGGTCCATTGGTCTAAAGACAAAACCAGGAACTTCCTTATAGTGGTTAATTCAAGCAGCAGAAGCATAGTACAGGAGGTGGGAAGCTTAGTGTGTGGCTTTTCCCATCATGCAGAGTGCATGAGAGGCCTCAGTCAGCACCAGCCACTAGACTCTAGTTCTGAGTTTGGGCCCAATTAACCACAAGAGGTCTATTCCAACAGATATATTTCTTCTGGGTTCATAGTATTGTGCATTTTACAATATCTCCAATGACCCTCTGAGCCTCTCCCAGAACAGAAAGAGTTTCCAGGAGGTTGGAAGATTACTTGTTACTGGAATGATAAAGGGCCATTTTGCACCATAACATTATTGAATTAAGGAGGTTTTTTTAATCTGGCATTGCTTCTCACCCCACCCTAGCCTTCGTCTCCCATTACATTTTTGTGAAAGGAATCTAGATATACTTTAAATTGGTTGACTTATCTTGGAAACCATGGTTTGTCTCAGAATTCCCCAGTGGCAAAGTTGCTTGCACAGCCTTACTGATAATGAGTACAGTTTGTTTCAATGAAATTTATACTTAAAACAACAACAACAACAACAAAAACACAATGGAAACTGTGGTACAAACATGCTGCAGTGTTTATGCAGATATATTGACTCATTGTAACTTAGGACTCAGTAAACTGAGCAGTTCATTCCTTAATTCAGCAGGACTTAAGAAGGAGATAGACACCCAGGGAGGCAACTGCATTTCTTCTTCAACCACTTGAATACTATTTAGGTTATTATATTTTTTTCTTTTGTTTTGGCTCTTCTCTCATATGTAAATTATTTAAACAACAGCTATTTTAGCAACAAAATGCAGACTCCTATCTTAAAAAAATGTCCTCTCTTAATTGTCTTGTTAGTTGTGATACAAATTTTGTTGTAAACTAAAAAATCTGGGGATTTGATTTTTGTGTATTTTACTCTCACACACATTTTATAATATATATTGTCTTTCAAGAAATAGAAGCTATTCGATGACCCAACTCATTTGCTGCAAAATGTTAAAACGTGGCCCTTTAATCAACAGATTTTATTGAGCAACTACTATGTGTAGACACTCCTCAGGGTGCCTGGAATACAGCAGTGAACAAAACACAAAAATTTCTGCTCTCTGGAGCTGACATTTTAGTTATAGAGGTGAGGGGGAAATGGTGGTGGGATGTACAATATGCTCAAATTCTTAAGCTCATAAAACTATCACACTCACTCACGTGTACACAGATACACACAGCTTTAAGATTTTACTGTTATTATCCATATCTTACAAATGAGAAAACTGAGGTACAGAGAGAATGAATATCGTGGCTAACATCACACAGGTTGTCCATGACAAGGCCAGGATTCTACCCAGGCACTTTGGCTCTGGAGTCTGTGCTCTTATACTGAATAAAGCTGTCATTACCCGATGAACCACCACTGTGTCAGGTTTTAGTGACATAGAATTCTGAAGCAGTTTATTCAGTGCTCTCACCTGAGAAACTAGTGTTTTACCTAACTCAACACTTCACATGGAACATAATCCAGCAGTTTCTATAAATAAATAAAAAATAAACCCATGACTGTGTAAAGCTAATTCTATTTATTTACTTTATAGATGGAAAACTTAGGCAGAAACCAGCCTTGGGTAAGAAACTTTCACATCTCAGAAAAGTCTGGACTTCTATAACAGCCTCCCAACTTGCATCATTACCCCAGACGTGGCCTGACCGGGACTTTGGCTACAGCCTTGGAATTTATTAGCAATACAGGGTGGTCATTTTTTTCTCATCTGGAAAATACAGAGATAATAATACCTTTGGGGGTTCTTTTCCATGTCAAATAAGATTTCATAGGTTTTAATCAAATAGGAAAGCAAAAGAACTTCGTACTCTGCACAAGGGGAGGTGCATGCCTTCAATGCATCCTGAACACATGCACCAAGTGCAGCTTCACTGTCCCTCCTGCCTCCAGGACCTAGCAGTGCCAGGACCCTGCCCAGAAAGCCTCCACCTGCCCCCTCCAGTCACCTGCCCCCTTGGACCTCTTACACCTACCATGTCCACATCATGTAATTACACAGTATTTTGTTCTACTAAGATTTTGTGCTGCATCTACTGAAATAGAGTCTAAACCCTGGTGAGCCGGCACTACCTCCAGAAGCCTAGTACTAAGAGCCTCTGCAGGTGTTAGCTAGGACTCAGTTCCCAGCTCCACCATTTGCCAGCCATGTGATGCAGAGAAAGTCAGTTGCTCTGTCTATGCCTCATCTTCCTCATTTGTAAGGTAGAGATGATAGTATTGTTGAGAGGAATGCATACGTTAATAGATGAAAAAGTGATCAAGCCCGGCCAGTGTGGCTCAGTGGCTGAGTGTCAATCTATGAACCAGGAGGTCACAGTTCCATTCCTAGTCAGGGCACATGCCTGGGGTTGTGGGTTCAATCCCCAGTAGAAGATGTTCAGAAGGCAGCAAATCAATAATTCTCTCTCATCATTGATGTTTCTCTCTCTCCCTCTCCCTTTCCCTTTCTCTCTCTAAAATCAATAAAAACATAAGAAAAAGAAAAAGTGATCAGGATGACACCTGATTCACAGTAGGGACTATGGAAATCTTTTTCTTCTTCTTCTTTTTTTTTTTTATAAGATCTTCCTTCTCCACCTAGCCTTCTCTCCATTGTCCAGGGACTAGAGTTGAGTTTAGCTGAACTAATTAGGCAAGATGTGCTACCAAATGGAACATCTAGTTTAATGAAAAAAACCATGATTTCAGAAGTTTCCTTACTCTGCCTCTGCTGCTGTTATGAGAAATAGACATTTCTACAACCCTAATGAGCTCAGTGAGGTGAACTAAAGCATTAATTTTATTAATCGTTATATATGGAATCAACTACACCCTGTCCCATGAGCCTGAGTCATTATTGGAAAGATGCCTTCCCAACATCCAGCAGAGCTGGGGAAGGGTACCCACCTTCCAGACAGACACCATTGGCTCCTCCCACCTCTCAAGCAGCCTTGACAAATAGAAAATAGGCAGATAGTATTTCACTGCTGAAGTCTCAAACTCGGAGTTCTAGTCAGGCATGTTAGTGTCTTTGAGAAAACTCCACCCTCTTATAGAGAGAAGGCAAGCTCCATAAGGGAAGGAATTATTCCAGTCTTATTTACTCACTAAAGTGTTTTTGAATAAATTAATGAATTCAGTATCTATTCACAGTAGTCCTCCCTTATCCACAATTTCACTTTTCAGGGTTTTAGTTAATTCCCCACGTCAACCTCAGTCTGAAAATATTAAGTGGAAAGTTTTAGAAATAAACAATTCATATATTTAAACTGTGCACCATTCTGAGTAGTGTGATGATGCAGCCCTGGAAGTGACTTACCCCTTTGTCCAGTGTCTCCACACTTTAGTCACCTAGTAGCTATATTGATTATCAAATCAACTGTTGAGATATTATAGTGCTTGTGTTCAGGTCACCCTTAGTTTCCTGAATAATGGTCCCAAAGTGCAATAGTAGTGATGCTGGCAATTCAGATATGCCAGAGGAGAGCCAGAAAGAGCATCCTGTAAGTCAGGGATGGGGAACGCCAGGCCTTGGGCTGTATATGGCCCACAAAATCATTGGGTCTAGCCCTGCCAAGGCATTAGGGGTGAGTTAATTAAGTGTCTGACCAATACAGCAGGCTAATTTTTAAGCTGATAATCTTGTATGGCCCTCGAATGATGTTATAAATATCCAAATGGCCCTTGACAGAAAAGTTTCCCCACACTTGCTTTAAGTGAAAAGGTGAAAGTCCTCAACTTCATATGGAAAGGAAAGAATTGTATGCTGCGGTTGCTAAGATCTCTGATAAGAACAAATCTTCTATCCATGAAATTGTAAAGAAGGAAAAAAATATTCATGCTAGTTTTGCTGTGGAACCTCAAATTGCAAAAGTTAGGGTCAAGGTATGTGATAAATGTTTAGTTAACATAGAAATAGCATTAACTGTGTGGGTGGGAGACTCGGTTGATGGCCAAAATCAATGAGCCTATGAGAAGATGTCAGCAAGGTGACACCAAGCTGTTTTCTGCAAGTCAGAGATGGTTACACAGAATCAGGAATAGGTTTGGCATTTTATCATCTCATACCATCACAAGAAGGGTGACTGCCAGTACAATGAGAGATTTTGAGAGAGACCACATTATTATGCGAATAATTTTTATTAAAGTATATTATTATAATTGTTCTATTTTATCCTTAGTTATTGTTGCTAATCTCTTACTGTGCCTAATTTATAAATTAAAATTTATCATAGATATGTATGTAATGGAAAAAACAGTATATATAGGGTTCAGTATATCTGTGATTTCGGACATCCACTGGGGGTCTTGGAATGCATCCCCCATGTATAAGGGGAGACTACTGTACAGCAACCATCATTGCTATATGTATAACCTTTCAATTTTTACAACCTGAGTACCGGAAACAAATTTCTTGATTTATTTCTACAACAAGGAAAATATCACAAAATATGCTATTCCAAATATCTTTGATTAACCATATATATATATATATATATATATATATATATATATATATGTTTTAATTTTATAAATCAGAAGCTGAAGGATATTTTCTGCATTATTTTTTCTCATTAATATATACTGATTATAAGACTATTTGAAGTTTAGTTCTATGTCTATGTTATTGCTATCCTGCAATATTATCAAAATATGAACATGCTTTATTCATTCATCTCAACAAACATTTTCAGTATTGCTGTGTGCCCAGAATTATGCTAGACCCTGTGGATATCAAGAGAAATAAATGCAGCCCCTGCCTTGAGTAGTGTAATATGCAGAATAGCACAGGGTACTAATGAGGTTGAGGTTAATATGAATGTTAATCACACATCCATAGGTGCATCCTTTAATGGGAAACTGCCCAGGGCCTACTTGCAGGATGTTTGAGGATGAGACAGTGAGCATGTCTTTCTAAATAAAATAAGACAAAGAAATATTTGCTTTAATTTCTTATTCTAATTTAAAATATAAACGATGATCATATGACTTTTAAAATTATCTGGAAGTAGTAAAATTTCTTAATGAATTGTGAAATCAAAAGAGTACTTTTTTTCTAACTGGCTTATTTCACTTAGCATAGTAGTCTCCAGGTCCATCCATGCTGTTCGCAAAGGGTAATAGACCCTTCTTTTCTGACAGCCACATAGTATTCCATTGTGTAAATATAACACAGCTTTTTTTTTCCACTCGTCTACTGATGGGCACTTGGGCTGTTTCCAAATCTTATCTATTGTAAATAGCACTGCTATGAACACAGGGGTGCATATATTCTTTCTGATTGGTGTTTCAGGATTCTTAGGATATATTCTCCGAAGTAGAATCACTGGGTCAAAAGGCAGTTCCATTTTTAATTGTTTGAAGAAATTTCCTACTGTTTTCTACAATGGTTACCCCAGTCCACATTCCCACCAGCAGTGTACTAGGGTTCCCTTTTCTCCACATCCTCTCCAGCACTTGTTTGTTGATTTATTGATGGTAGCCATTCTGACATGTGTGCGGTGGCACCTCATTGTAGTTTTAATTTGTATCTCCCTGATAACTGGTGATGTTGAGCATTTTTTCATATTTCTATTGGTCATCTGTATGCCCTCTTTGGAAAAGTGTCTATTTTGTACCTTTGCCCATTTTTTAATTGGATTATCTTTCTGGTGTTGAGTTGTATGAGTTCTTTGTATATTTTGGAAATTGACTCCTTATTAGATGTATCATTGGTGAATAAGTTATCCCATACCATAGGTTCTCTTTTCATTTTATTGATAGTTTCTTTTGCTGTGCAGAAGCTTTTTAGCTTGATGTAGTCCCATTTGTTTATTTTTCCTCTGTTTCCCTTGCCCTAGGAGATGTATTGATGAAAATACTGCTACGTGAGATGTCTGAGATTTTACTATGTTTACTTCCAGGATTTTTATGGTTTTGTGACTTACATTTAAGTCTTTTATCCATTTTGAGTTTATTCTTATGTATGGTATATGTTGTGCTATCACATGATCTCACTTATATGTGGAATCTAATGAACAAAATAAACTGACTAACGAAATAGGTCTAGAGGCATTGATATAAGGAACAGAATAAAAGATCTCAGTGTGGAGGGAGGAGGAGGGGACAGGAAGAGATTAACCAAAGATCATGTATACATATATGCATAACCCATGGACGCAATAGTGTGAGGAAGCCCTGGGGTGGGAAGGGGGTTGAGTGGAGGGAGCAAAAAGGGGAAATTTGGGGGACATCTGTAATACTGACAACAATCAAAAAGAGTAAGTTTTATGCTTATTTCTATTATTGGCATTTGTAGAAAATGTCAATAATTATTATTATTTCCTAGTTTATTCAGAAAATTCCCTGGAAAAGCTCACCGATTTTGTAGGTAATCTCATCAGTCAGCCCTCCAGGATGCTGTTAGCCTGACTAACCTTGCTCATCCAGCTAATCTTGTTCTCTGAGTCATCCCCAGGGGGTGGAGGGCACCAGTGACTTCACACCTGGGGGTGCTGTGAGGGCACACATATGCCTTTACATGACCATCACTCTGGTTGGGTAGAGGCCAGCATTATCTGGATAAAAGCAAGTCTGATTTCTGAGATTCCACTACTCCATTCCTTGGACAATTAGGCAGATCCTCTCAGCCCATGAGAAGAAAGTAAATAGTGGTTTCCAGAAACAACCCAAGTGTCGGCTGAAGCTATTTTCCCCATGAGCTTTATTCCCCGCTTCCTCTCTGGTTTCCAAAATTCAAATTCCTTACCTAGTCTCCCTCTGAAGCCTGAGTCCCCAGCTATCGATGACTAATTCCCTTACTTTCTTTTAACTGAACTCGAGATTATTCCATTTCCTTTTCTCTTTTGCTTCTTCCAGCTAATGTGTAGCATGTTATACACAAACTAATGCTCAGCTTTCTCACTGTTTTAGTCTGAGCCTTCTGTTAATCCTGTTTCCACATCTGCCTAGGTCCATTCCATACATACTAGGTTGCACTATTCTCTCCCTATCTCAAAGATGATATTGTTGTAATGACCAGTATTCATTTATAATGGCAAAACAAGGTTATGTAATATGCATTTTCTACAATCAAGAAGAATAGTTTCTATTCATATATGATTATGGAGGGGAAGATGGAATAATCCTTCACACAGCAATTTTACATGAGCTAATTATTTCAAATTAGTTAAAATAAGTGCTAGGAAGATGCACTTATTTCAAACCCATCATTTTCCTGATTTATTTAACAGAGGAATAGAACGCTTGTCCTAGGAATGATGGCTTCTGTGAGGGAAGAAAACTTAGTGGCCCTTTCGCTAACTGAGCATCTTAATAGTTGTATGTGCAGGTTGGCTGAAACGGAGTTGGAGAGCAAGAAATGGAGGAAGGTGGATTGCTGTAGGTGGTAATCTGAAAAACATGTGGAATTCCTGCAGGAAATCTGAGAGGAAGTGAATGCAGTACAAAAGTGAGAGGGTAGAGCAGCCAGTAAGGGCAGGGTGCTGAGACCGTATCAGCAGACAGTAAAAAATTCCCAGGAGCAGGATGGCAAAAAAAGTTTTTTAAGAAGGGGGATGTCTGCTTTTCAATTTAAAATGTGTATTGTCCCTGTTCCATAAACCTTCCTTGTCTCCCCAGATTATCAGTAAAACCTCTTAGCACCCAAAAGCCTTGTGGGAATGGAATTCTGTGGAAACCAGAAGAAGATGCCCAGCTAGCTGGCCCATAAAGAGTGCAATGAGTTCGTGTAATCCAGGCAGGGCACTGTAATTTAAGTCAAAGGAGCAGGAGCTTAGAGCCGGACGTTACCTGGAGCATTTAAACCCTGGCGAACTCATAGCGGTTTCTTGAGGTCATTCAACTTCCCATAGGTCCCAGGATGGGAGGAGGTGGTCCGGTGTGACCTGGGTTTGAGAATGCCAGCTGATACATGGATGACAGTGGTCACCCTGCTCCAAACCAGCACCAGGGTGTCCCTGTCCCGTTTAAGATGTGCTGGCTAAGACGTAGCATGAAATCCCAAATGGTTCCCTCCCAGCACAGAGAAGAACATCGGATTCTTCTCACTTCCTGGAACAGACCATACTTCAATCGAGGCTATAAAAGCAACCTGCACTTACATCATGTGTTTCAGTCTATGGCTTCTCATAGTCAGAAATTCTATTTCACGCGAACATGCGTGGCCCCCCTCGTCTTCTCCCAAACCTGCACTAAAGAATTTTATTTTATAATCTAAATTTAAGACCTTATATTTCCCCCTATTACATTTCATCTTTGGGGTTTCCTTGGCCAGCATTCCCACCTGTTGAAATATTTTAGAGTTCTAATTCCATCGTCCCTCGAGTCAGCTGCAGATTTGATCCATATGCCTTCGCCCTGCAAGGAGTCGGAAGGGGTTGTGGAAAAGGAAGAGGACTAGGGATCTCCTGCCCTGGGTTGTCCACCCATATTTACCACTAGCTGGGTATCCCACGACTGGGCCAGCTACTTAACCTTTCTGAACCTCAGTTTCCCCACTTACAAAATAGAAAAACCAGTCTCTGGCTAATTCACCTCATATTATTAGGAAAATCAAGAGGTAGGGGTGTGTGTGTGTGTGTACACACTTGCAAAATCAGCTTTTTAAATTAAGATAATTGTTTGTTATGTAAATGTGTGTATTATTAACATGCTTAGTTGGCATCCCTGTATTCTGTGAGGACAAGATAAGCCTTTCAATAAGGCCTTGGAGAGTGTAGCCCCCTCTAGGGTACCCGGGAATATCTCCTTCCCGGTGAACACACTTGATACATACCATTATCCAGCATTTGCTTCGTGAGCACCTGCTCTATACCAGACCACATGCACCAGGTGCTTCACATACAAAAATTAAAGAGATACAACAGGTATCTTATCTCAAGCTACTGATGAGAAATTGTACAAGATGAAAGAGGAGGGGAGAGTTCAGCCCCTAAGAGCTAATACATATAATTATTGCTTTACTTTGTAGAGGAAAAGGGCTGTTTCTCTGCTCTTATCAGATTTGTTTAAAAAGAAGGGAAAGGGGTCATTTCCTTCTGACTCAGGAAAAAGAAAAAAAAAATGAACAAGCTCTAATGCTCTCAGCAGATCTTATTGCCTCTAAGCGATCTTTATGCGTCTCTGTCTTCTGGTGTACACAGAGAGAAGAAGCAATCACTGGGGGCTATCTTTCAAGACCAAGCTCTTTCCAGTGGTCAGTTTGACCTAAAGAGATTCCCTGAGATTGAGTCTCAGAAATGGCCGATAAAATACTGATTAAGTGATTCCATCCCCCAGAGGTTCTAAGTGAAATGGTCTGGGGTGCGGCCTGGGCACCATCAGAGAAATCTAAAGTGTAGCCCCAGTTAGAATCACTGTTTGAGACATAAAGCCCAGCAAAAGTTTAAGTGGAAAGCTCTATGGAGGAGGGTCCTATGAAATAATAAATGATAATAAAATATAAGAAATTTCTTATAAAACTATCTTACATGTTGGTTTGTTTTAAAGGCTCTTTAGATGGCTACCTTAAATAATTTTATTCTTGCAGGGTTTTTTTTATTGTTGTTAATCCTCACCCTAGGATATTTTTTCCATTCATTTTCTAGAGAGAGTGGAAGGGAGGGAAGGAGAGTAAGGGACATAGTGAGAAAAACTTCAGTGTGAGAGAGACACCTCAATTGTTTGGGGAATCGAACCTGTGAGTCTTTGCTTTGGGGGCCGACGCTCCAACCACTGAGCAACACCAGCCAGGGATGCAGTTAGCCTTTTCAATACATCGTGGGGAGGGTGGCAGATAAATGAATGTTTCTACCCAAGTTGAGGAGAAAATAACCACCTCAGGAAAAACACCCACCTGATGATTTAAGCCCCGTGAATGTCACCTTCTGTGTGTTTAATGAAGCTGCCATGTGATATCCCTTTTGCATGAGGAATTTTCTCCTTTCACAAAGGTCTGACTGTAATAATTGAGATTGCCAAGTGGTTGTGATGTCACACCTCTAAAATAAAAAGTCAATGTTGCGGCCTCTAAACTGAAAGCGTAAGAGCAGTCAATGGAAAACAGATGTTCATCCTGGTGGGTGTTCAAAACCATTTTTTTAAATTCCATGTCTCTGTGTAAGTGCTCGTACAGCCTCAAAACACAGACTCAAGCCAACAGTTTATATATTTAAATGCTCACCTGTCTGATAGGATGATGTTAATTAGGTAAACAACATATTGTTAAAATCAACCAACTGACTATTTGATCTTTTCCACCATTTAGTCCCATGGGTTTTCTTTTAAACTGTATGATGTGTATGTGTGGTAAGTACCACTCAATAGATGTTACTTTCTTTTTTATTTTTTAAAGATTTTTAATTTATTTTTAGAGAAAGAGAGAAAGGGAGAAGGAGGGAGAGAAACATCGATGTGATAGCAAATCACCAATTGGCTGCCTCCTGCACACCCCACACCTGAGATGGAACCTGCAACCCGGGCATGTGCCCTGACCAGGAGGGGAACCAGCAGCCTTTCGGTGCACAGGATGATGCCCCAGCAACTGAGCCACACTGGCCAGGGCTATTCCTGTGGATTTTTTACTAGTAAACATCTATTACCACAGATCTTGACATTTTTTAACACAAATTATCCCTCTTAGTAAAGACTTCACCCAACTATTTCCAAAAAAGGAGGGTAGTATTCCATTTCTAGGGAAAATATATCTCACAATTTATTTCAGTATTTTGGTGAGAGATGCAAAACCAAAGATATCCATCTAATGGTTATTCGGTTTCAGAGAAGGTAACTATTAGACATTTGTGGCCATTCATTTGAGGAAAAATATGCAAGTTGGGATTTAAAAAACAACTTTCTATCACTCAGAAAACCAAGAGATTTTTTAAGTAATTTATTTTTAAGTAGCAGCTGGCAAAAGACAATGAAATTTTATCCCCAAAATGAAATTGATGATGCTGCTGATAATTAGCCCTTTATGTAAAATTATATATATTTTTACAAAAGACTTTCATACATGTATTGCTCCCAATATCTGTGTGTAATCACTTCATAAATAGAGAATATAAATCTGAATAATTAAAGAACTTATCTGTTAACCATAGAGAATGCCAAGCCAAACCCAGTTTCATTTCTCTGGAAGATCAGTGCCAATTCTCTGCTGTCATGACATCTTATTAAAGGCCTAGGAAAAATGTGGGTCTAGGATTCAAGAGCAGTGGGGAAGAGGGCATAGATGATGAAAGGGAAAGAGAACATCCACAGGGACAATCCTAACTTAAAAGGGATTGCTTTCTTCTGTCCAAGTCAGTATCCTATGTAATAAAAGCCCAGTGAGTGAATGGCAGAACGACCAGAATGACCAATGGACCAGACGTTCCACGCAGGAGCTGCCCCCTGGTGGTCAGTGTGTGGCACTCCCACAGCGGGAGCAGCCGCTCAGAGGGCAGGTCCACGGCCTCTCGGCTGACCGGATGAATGGCGCTCGCACAGTGGGCTGATCCCCGCAGGCCGCCCCTCACCAGTGCATGAATCACAGCACTAAAAGCTGGCGATTACTAAGCACCATCCTTGTGGCCAGGGAAGGCCACGTACTCTCCATGGAATCTCAGATAATCCCAGAACCTGCCTCACAGGGTTGATCCAAGGGTTTCTATTCATAGCTTTAAGAATGGGATGAGATCATCAGCTTTTAAGTAGTTGAGGGAAAACACACACTGCTCCTTTTTCATTCGTTTCATCCCGCTTTCTTGCGAGAAAAGGAACAACTGGCTCCCACGCCCGGCCCTGAGCGCTGTGCTGAGAGCTCACCCGCCCTCTGCTCTGAGTCTGTGATCCAATGGCCTTTACACCTAACACCGCCGCCTGAGCATCCTACTCAGCTCGTATCACTGACTGAGCACCCGCCGTGTCCCAGGCGATGCCCACGTGCTCACAGAGCAGCAGGGAGCCAGCTGCCCTGTCCTACGGAGCATGCGTTCCACCAGGAGAGGACGGGGTGCAGGGAGGAAACAGCCTCAGACAGACGTGAGGTGCAGCCGTTAGAGGGCACGGGCACCATGAAAACATGGGAATGAAGCCACATAGGGGCTCTGCGAGGGAGGGGCAAAAGGAGGCTCATTGAGGGAAAGTGGACGGATGGAGGAGAGCCAGGCAGACGCCTGCAGAAGGGCATGGGGCAGAGGGGATAGCCCACAGGGTGGCAGCAGGACGAGCAAGAGGCCAAATGGAAGGGGGTCAAGGCTGGGTCAGGGGGCACATCCTGCAGGGATCGAGGGCCTGTGAGAACCTGGCGTCCCCTGAGTGCAGGCGGAGGCACCGGGGCTGTAGGTGAGGACCCTCTGGCTTCTGTGTCAGGAGCAGACTGAGGGGGAAGAGGAAGCAGGGAGACAGCAGGAGGCGACAGCACCCTCCCCGAGGGTGATGCGGAGACCGTGGAAACTGTGGCAGCCGAGGTGGCAGCTTTGGGGTGTGCTGGAGGGAAGCCAGAGCATGAGCAACGATGGGGGAGGTGGGAATGAGGAGGCCCCATGCTCGGCTAGGCCCCTGGAAAGGCAGGGTCTCCGGCAGCTGCTGGCAGAGGGCCTAGGGTCAGATCCCGTCTGTTTTGAGGGTCTGACTGTAAAACCCAGACCTTAGTTTGAGCTCCACACGAGGGACATGGAATGTTCACAGCCAGCCTCCCACCCTGACGTCCAGGAGGCGGGTCATTCCCGTCTGGCTGCCCTAATCCCTCCACGTCCCCTCCCCACAAGCTCTGTCAATGATGACAAATACTGATTGGAAACAAGAAAATGGTTTTATTTTTGGTACAAAAAACAACAAAACAGAATGTATCATGGAAAGCAAACGTTGAAAACTAGGAAAATGAAGCCCCCTTGTGGACACACATATCAGCAGTGCGGGGCACCAGGTCACAGGTGACACAAAAGGGCTCAGGGTCCAATGCAAAGGGCTTGCCCAGTTTCCAGGACAGAGAGGATCCAGCACCACAGAACAGAACGGCGGAGACCAGCCCCAAGTCCCGCGGCCTAAGGCAATGCTTGCTGTGCTTCTGGAGAAAGAAACGCTCCTGCGACCCTGAGACAGGGCAGTCAGCATCCAGATCGCTGACTCTAACTCCCCCCGTGCGCCCCCCCCCCCCCCCCGCCCGGGGTCTGTGGTGCTCCCAGCTCTGCCCCTCCCACCCCCTTCCACATCCCCTCCCAGGTGAACCGCAGATGGCCCTTCCCATCCTCCACCCTCCTCAGCTCCAATGGCAGATAGGGAGGGTGGGGGGTCATGTGGGGAATCTGAGGGCCTCGAGGAAGTGCCCCTTGAAGAGTCAGAGACAGTGTCTGTCCACCCGCCCGCCCTGGCTGAACCCATTAACACAGAGGCCTCATGAGTGCGTGTTTAGAACCACCCCACCCCCCACCCCCACTCTGCCACTGCCTAACTTGGCTGTTTTGGGTGAGTCAACCTCTGGAGTATTAATTCTCTCTCCTTTAAAATTAGAACAAGAGCCCGGTGGGCATGGCTCAGTGGTTGAACATGGACCTATGATTCAGAAGGTCAAGGTTTGACTCCCTGTCAGGGCACATGCCCAGGTTTTGGTCTCAATCTCCAGTGTGGGGCATGCAGGAGGCAACTGATCCATGATTCTCTCTCATCATTGATGTTTCTCTCTCTCTCTCCCTCTCCCTTCCTCTCTGAAATCAATGGAAGATATCCTATATAATAAAAGCCTAATATGCAAATTGTCCCCTCGACCAGGAGTTCGACCGGGAGTTTGACCACTCACTATGATGTGCGCTGACCACCAGGGGGCGGCACAGAACATGGCAACAAGGCACTGGCAGTGGGCAGCAGTGGAGGCGTGCTGTCCCCAATGGGCTTCCGGGTGAGCAGGGCTGCAGCTGCCAGAACCACAGGGGCGGTCGGGCTCACCGTGGGTTCGCACAGGAGCCAGTCTGCTGAGGCAGGCTGAGAGAGAGCACGCTGCCCGCCTGGCTTCCATGCGGTGCCACTGGGTGGCCCAGAGGCCTACGCTGCGCCCTGGCCTGCAGCGTCCGGCCGCGCTTACCGCCTCTCCACGTGGGGACTTGGGCGCCGTGACTTAGGCAGAGGGGGGCACACAGAGACCTGGGGGCCCAGGTGCTGCCCAGGGCTCAGAGGTCAGCTGGGACCTGCCCTTCCACACCAGACACTCGCACTTCGATCACCAGCCAGGCCTAGGGACCACACCCGTGCACGAATTCCATGCACCAGGCCTCTAGTGAAACTATAAAAGCTTCATCAAAATGGAAAATGAAAACAAGGAAACATGTAGGATCCGTACTTCAATCCCACTATTTAATGGGGAGATTTACCTTCTCCCAGCCATCTGAGCTCCCACAGACATAGAAATATGTTAGTTATTGTAGTTCTGTGTTCTTCTGGGATAAAATAGAAACAATCACAGGGAAAGGCAAATGTGGAACTGCAGCAAAACTGGCGTCTTTGGCAAAATGACAAAACACAGTAAGTCTCTAGAAGCAACCTGGACTTCAAGCTAGAGATATTTATGAGCTTCTAAAGAGCCACCAGTAGGCCTGCTTGTGCCAGACACTCAACTGGGCTTCTGACTTCCCATTTATCACTCACCATGTGAGTACACTCCTTTGTAACTTTACTAATCACCCTGGGCTCTCCAAATCACATTTTTGCTATGCAAGCAAATTATTCTCATTTATAGATTAGTATTTTTGTCTGCTTGGAGGCACATGTCATGAATACTTCTTGTATTCATTTGGCTTTGATTTTCAGTTGGATATTTCATCCCAAATACATGTTCTTTCATGGAACCGTAATGTTTAACCTACAAGCCTCCATTGTTTTGTGGAATAAATGATTTCTAACAATGTATCTTGTTATCAATGCTAACTGCTAATTTTTACATTTTAAATTAATGGAGAATTTGCCAGCATTGATATATAGTTGCTACAAACTTGAGGAAGTTTTTACA